>NC_062220.1:119997203-120312244 GCF_902686445.1 Sciurus carolinensis | reverse complement strand
AACCCAGACTCTAAAAGCTAGAAGGGCCTGGAACAACGTATTTTAAGCTCTGAAAGAGCTTAAAAGAATCCTATACCCGGCAAAACTTACCTTCAGATTTGAAGATGAAATCAAATCCTTCCATGATAAACAAAAGTTAAAAGAATTTACAAATAGGAAGCCTGTGCTACAGAATGTTCTCAACAAAATATTCCATGAGGAGGAAATGAAAAACAACAATGAAGGTCAGCAAAGGGTGGAACTACCTTAGAGAAAAACCACTCAAAGGAGAAACCAAGCCAACTTAAAAACCAAAAAGAAGCCAAATGACTGGGAATACAAATCATATCTTAATAATAACCCTGAACGTTAATGGCCTAAACTCATCAATCAAAAGACATAGACTGGCAGAATGGATTAAAAAGAAAGACCCAACAATATGCTGCCTGCAAGAGACTCATCTCATAGAAAAAGACATCCACAGACTAAAAGTGAAAGGATGGGAAAAAACCTACCACGCACATGGACTCAGTAAAAAAGCAGGGGTTTCCATCCTTATATCAGATAAAGTGGACTTCAAGTCAAAGTTAGTCAGAAGGGATAAAGAAGGACATTTCATACTGCTTAAGGGAACCATAAATCAGGAAGACATAAAGATAGTAAATATTTATGCCCCAAACAATGGTGCATCCCTGTACATCAAACAAATCCTTCTCAATTTCAGGAATCACATAGACCACAACACAATAATTCTGGGTGACTTTAATGCACTGCTGTCACCACTAGATAGATCTTCCAAACAAAAACCAACCAAAGAAACCATAGAACTCAATAACACAATCAATAACCTAGACTTAATAGACATATATAGAATATTCCATCCATCAACGAGCAGATTCGCTTTCTTCTCAGCAGCACATGGAACCTTCTCGAAAATAGACCATGTGTTTTGCCACAAAGCAGCCCTTAGGAAATGCAAAAAAATAGAGATACTGCCTTGTGTTCTATCAGATCATAATGGACTGAGAGTAGAAATCAATGACAAAATAAAAAACAGAAATTACTCCAACACCTGGAGACTAAATAATATGCTATTGAATGAAACATGGATAACAGAAAACATCAGGAAGGAGATAAAAAAATTCTTAGAGGTCAATGAGAACAATGATACAACGTATCAAAATCTCTGGGACACTATGAAAGCGGTACTAAGAGGAAAATTCATTGCATGGAGCGCATTCCAGAAAAGAATGAAAAGTCAACAACTAAATGACCTAACATTACAGCTCAAAGCCCTAGAAAAAAAGAACAAAATAACAGCAAAAGTAGTAGAAGACAGGAAATAATTAAAATCAGAGCTGAAATCAATGTAATTGAAACAAAAGAAACAATTCAAAAAATTGACAAAACAAAAAGTTGGTTCTTTGAGAAAGTAAACAAAATAGACAAACCCTTAGCCACACTAATAAAGAGAAGGAGAGAGAAGACTCAAATTACCAAAATTTGTGATGAAAAAGGAAATATCATGACAGACACCACTGAGATACAGAACATAATGAGAAGCTACTTTGAAAATCTGTATTCCAACAAAATAGAAACTACCGAAGACATTGACAAATTTCTAGAGACATATGCTCTTCCCAAACTGAACCAGGAGGACATACACAATTTAAACAGATCAATATCAAGCAATGAAATAGAAGAAGCCATTAAAAATCTACCATCCAAGAAAAGCCCAGGACCAGATGGATTCTCAGCCGACTTCTACAAGACCTTCAAAGAAGAACTCATTCCAATACTTCTCAAAGTATTCCAGAAAATAGAAAAGGAGGGTACCCTACCAAACTCATTCTATGAAGCTAATATCACCCTCATACCCAAACCAGGAAAAGACACATCAAGGAAAGAAAATTTTAGACCAATATCTTTGATGAATATAGATGCAAAGATCCTTAACAAAATATTGGCAAACCATATCCAAAAACATATTAAGAAAATCGTGCACCACAATCAAGTGAGGTTCATCCCTGGAATTCAAGGATGGTTTAACATCCGTAAATCAATAAACATAATCCATCATGTCAATAGACTTAAGGATAAGAATCATATGGTTATTTCAATTGATGCAGAAAAAGTGTTTGACAAAATACAACACCCCTTCATGCTCAAAACACTAGAAAAAATAGGGATAGTAGGAACATACCTGAACATTGTAAAGGCTATTTATGCTAAGCCCATGGCCAACACCATTCTTAATGGAGAATACTGAAACCATTGCCTTTAAAAACGGGAACAAGACAGGGATGTCCTCTTTCACCACTTCTATTCAACATTGTCCTCGAAACTCTAGCCAGAGCAATTAGGCAGACTAAAGAAATTAAAGGGATATGAATAGGAAAAGAGGAACTTAAGCTGTCACTATTTGCTGATGACATGATTCTCTATTTAGAGGATCCAAAAACCTCCTCCAGAAAACTTCTAGACCTCATCAATGAATTCAGCAAAATAGCAGGCTATAAAATCAACACGCATAAATCTAAAGCATTTTTATACGCAAGCGACGAAACAGCTGAAAGGGAAATGAGGAAAACAACTCCATTTGCAATAGCCTCAAAAAAAAAAAAATACTTGGGAATCAATCTAACCAAAGAGGTAAAAGATCTCTACAATGAAAACAACAAAACATTGAAGAAAGAAATTGAGGAAAACCTTAGAAGATGGAAAGATCTCTGATGTTCTTGGATAGGCAGAATTAATATTGTCAAAATGGCCATACTACCAAAAGTGCTATAAGATTCAATGCAATTCCAATTAAAATCTCAATGGTGTACCTTACAGAAATAGAGCAAGCAATCATGAAATTCATCTGGAAGAATAAGAAACCCAGAATAGCTAAAGCAATCCTTAGCAGGAAGAATGAAACAGGGGGTATCGCAATACCAGAACTTCAACTATACTACAAAGCAATAGTAACAAAAACGGCATGGTATTGGCACCAAAACAGACAGGTAGATCAACGATACAGAATAGAGAACACGGACACAAACCCAAATAAATACAATTTTCTCATACTAGACAAAGGTGCCAAAAATATGCAATGGAGAAAAGATAGCCTCTTCAACAAATGGTGCTGGGAAAACTAGAAGTTCATATGCAACAGAATGAAACTAAACCCCTATCTCTCACCCTGCACAAAAATCAACTCACAATGGATCAAGGACCTTGAAATCAGACCAGAGACCCTGCATCTTATAGAAGAAAAAGTAGGTCCAAATCTTCAACTTGTTGGCTTAGGATCAAACTTCCTTAACAGGACTCCCATAGCACAAGAAATAAAAGCAAGAATCAATAACTGGGATAGATTCAAACTAAATAGCTTTCTCTCAGCAAAGGAAACTATCAGCAATGGGAAGAGAGAGCCTACAGAGTGGGAGAAAATCTTTGCCACTCATACTTCAGATAGAGCACTAATTTCCAGAATATATAAAGAACTCAAAAAACTCTACATGAAGAATACAAATAACCCAATCAACAAATGGGCTAAGGATCTTCACAGAAGAAGATCTACAAGCAATCAACAAACATATGAAAAAATGTTCACCATCTTTAGTAATAAGAGAAATGCAAATCAAAACTACCCTAAGATTTCATCTCACCCCAATTAGAATGGCGATTATCAAGAATACAAGCAGCAACAGGTGTTGATGAGGCTGTGGGGAAAAAGGTACACTCATACATTGCTGGTGGGGCTGCAAATTAGTGCAGCCACTCTGGAAAGCAGTGTGGAGATTCCTTAGAAAACTTGGAATGGACCCAGCTATCCCATTCCTCGGCCTCTACCCAAAGGACTTAAAATCAGCATACTACAGAGATACAGCCACATCAATGTTCATAGCTGCTCAATTCACAATAGCCAGACTGTGGAACCAACCTAGATGTCCTTCAATTGATGAATGGATAAAGAAACTGTGGTATGTATATACAATGGAATATTACTCAGCTATAAAGAATAATAAAATCATGGCATTCGCAGACAAATGGATGAAATTGGAGAATATCATGCTAAGTGAGATAAGCCAATCTCAAAAAACTAAACGACGAATGATCTCGCTGATAAGCAGATGATGACACATAATGGGGGGTGGAGGGGTGCAAGAATGGAGGAAGGAGGGACTGTATAGAGGGAAAAGAGGGGTGGGAGGGGTGGGAAGAGGAAAAAATAACAGAAAGAATCAAACATCATTACCCTATGTAAATGTATGATTACGCAAATGGTATGCTGCTACTCCATGTACAAACAGAAACAACATGTATCCCATTTGTTTACAATAAAAATAAATTTTAAAAAAAAGAAAGGAAATTAGAAATGTTATGTGACTTGTTCAAAGACTTATACCTAGCTCTAGCTTTTAGTCTTATTGTGAAATGACCTCACCTATTTTCAAAATGGTCCCATTTGGCAAACCCACAGAATATAATACCCTCCTATTCAGGGTTCCTTCTGTTAATAGTGACTTTGACTATCATTCCTCTGAAATTTTTGAAATTAATATTAATGTTTAAAAATAATAACTCAGTGTATTTTTTCACCCTAAAAAAAAAAAAAAGAAATACAGAAGGTAAGAATTCAAAAGTGAGCGTTATGATGGGTTGAGTAGACTTGATGGGTCTGACCCTAACAAAGAGAAAAATCCGTGCTTGCTTTATTTATAGCAGTACATACCAAAGGGGATCAGTAGGAGCTCCTTCAGGAAAAAAAAAAAAAAAAAAAAAAAAAACAGGATAAGAGTGGGGGGAAAGCAGGTTGTTTGGTGCTTGGCAAGTCACAGTCATCTTCGGAAGGCTGTGTTTGAACCTGGAAATGTGAGCTAAGGCAGAGCGCCAGCATGATCTGGGCCTTCTCCAACCAGGGAGTTTCACGGAGGATTTCCCAGAAAAGCAGCTTCCCTGCATTAATGGCTCAAACGATATCCATAGTTCATACACAGCTCCCAACACAAGTGAACCATTCTAAGCATTTGATTTCTGATCAGTAAGGTAAAATCCAGAGGATGTAAAACTTTTCAATAATTATATTAGTTTGGTGAGTGTTTGTCCAGTTTTGTTTTGGAATAAGATTACATCACGGCCTGTAGATCTAAAAGTGCAGGCTGATTTAGTACAACTGTTTTAAATGTCTGTTAACTTGAAGGGCTGCAAGTTTAGCACAGTGGTAGAACACTTGCCCAGCATGCACCAGACCCTGGGTTCATTTCCTAGTATTGTGAGAGAGGATAGTTTCTTTTGTTGGTTATTTCCATAATCGCAGAGTGCTGGGGACTCAAACCCGGGCCTCCAGCATGAGAGGCAGGCATTCTACGAGATGGGCTATATGGCCGGCTCAATTCCTAGTATTGTGAGAGATATGTTTATTAATTTGACAAATGGTTTCAACGGACTATCCAGCTATGTTTTGATGGCTGCAACAACAGATTCAGCTACTAGCATAAGACATTCCATTTCAGAACATAACCCATTCCTGGGTTGAAAAGAACTTCAGGAAGTTCAAGCTTATCTGGAAAATGCATAGTCAACACATACCTTGAGCAATTCCATTCACCCCTTAGCATGTGGAACTTTTCCCATTGTTAGGTAGTAGTAATGGCCCATAAAATCTGAACCAATAACAGCAGGAATATAACAGTTGTTCATGTTATACTTTGATTATTGCCCTGCTGTCCTGCCACTGAAGCTTATTTTAAAAGCAGATATGTTTCTTTCTCTTGTTTTCTCACTACTCCTCCCTAACCTCTCCCCCTCCCTAATCTCTGGAAAATAGGATTATCTTTCTTCCCTATTCTAGGCAGAGTTGTTTGTCCTTGAGTACACATTCACCACAGGAATGAAGTAATTCAGACTTTGGGGATGGCACCAGAAGATCTCAGAAACGACTGTCTCCCCAATTAACAAGTGAATTACAACTCCTGATAGTGAACACATGGAATGTAGCCTTTGACTCACCTCTTTAAAAATCCTCTGGGATGGGGCTGGGGAGATAGCTCAGTTGGTAGAGTGCTTGCCTGGGCCCTGGGTTCGATCCCCAGCACCACAAAAAAAAAAAAAAATCCTCTGGGACAGGAGTTACTGTGTTTCTCCTTTGCTAGCAAAGCAATAAAACTTTTTTCTTTTTCTCAAAACTGTGTCTTTGTTATTGTATTGGCATTGGGACAAGGACCCAACTTTTGGCAATAAATTTGGTAACCCAGATGGAACCTGAGAGCAACCCCCGTATCCAACCTTCTTGGGCAGACTTAGCACGCCAAGCAACCCCACTTCTATGCTCAGGATGCAAAGATGAGGGCCAACTGCTGGAGAGTTAGGAGACAAATAAGTTTGTCTCAGGTCAAACCAAAGGAGCTGTTCCTGTGAGTAAAGGGAGGGAGTGAGAGACTATCCCAGCAGCTACTAAAGCTCCTTTTGCTTCAAGGGACTCCAACCTGCTTCTCTCCCTGAATGGTACAGGTTGCTCCAGCTTGGACCACTTTGAGAAAAAGGAAACTGAATTCAATAAGGTCGTGACACCCTTGGCCATCTGGTAACTCCCCCAGTGTGCATGCCAAGACCCTTGATTTCACACATCTGGTCCCTCTTTGTGGGGACATCTGGGGTGCCACTGGTATAGGAGTCATGGTTAGTGGGACTGGAGAACCTAGGGACATTTATGTCCTTCTGTGTTCTAGGTTTTCATCCGTTTTTTGGCCTTGGGTTTGGAAATTCCCTCTGTCTGTGTTTTTGTTTCTGTCTGTTACTGCCCCTTTTAAGACATGGGCAATACTATATTGATCCTATAAGTAGTCTCTTAGGAAAGATTGTGGCTGGTCTGTTTTTAAGGTTTTTGTCTATCAGTCATGGTTTTGGGATCATTTCTTATTGTCTGTCTCTGTGTTTCTTTCTTTCTTTCTTTTTTTTTTTTTTTTTGTACAATCTTGCAGTTGGCGTTGGCCTGTCAGTAGTAAAGAAAGTTGAAAAAGGGCCACTTATAGGTATAAGCTTATCTAAGAGAAAGATGTTTTACTGTAACAAATCTAGCCTTTGAATGGTTTTCTGGGTTATTATACAATCTTGCATTTGGAGTTGGTCTGTCAGAGATCAAGTATATGGAAGAGATTCTGTATTATAGGCATTTATACACTTGCATGGTAAGGAGTCTGGACAGTCAGAAACTGAGTTGAAGGTACCAAAAGGCACTGCCTCTGGTGTGCAAGGATAGAATATATGAAGAAAGGGTTTTTAAAAAGGTTTAAATCCTTTCAACTCAGTGCTGGCACTCTCTGCATTGTTTCTCAACCTGGCCCCAAGCAGCTGCTGCAGACCATCTCACTGTGGATCAGTGACACCCACAGGACAGCCCAGAACTAGTAAAAAGAATCCCAGAGAATCTGCTCGAGCTGTAGAAAAAAATGGGCAAGGGGAAACTGCCCTGCCCTGACTTCTAGCCTCTTTTTCCCATGGTAGGGTGGAGGCTGCTGGCCACAAAGGATGTGGCAGTAAGTTCTAACACTATTAGTTTATGATCTGAGGACAGGAATGGTCTCCTCTTTTAAGATCTGACAGAACACCCCATTTGGCTAGGGGATATCCATTATGAAACAATGCCACCCAGAAGAGGAAAAAAAAAAAAAATACAGAAACTAAAGTCAATCTGCAACCTGTGTTCTGTTGCTAACCTTTGCAAAGGGATCTTTGAGGAAGCCTAAATAAAAGAATGGAAAGGATCTCCTCCATTGAATATCAATATGTAAGAAAAAGACTCAAAAGGAGATTCTGGGTACATTTGACATGGGGAATTCACTTAAAGTTGATGACATTGTAATAATGATAAGGGATACTGTTGGAGGCCATATATAAATTATGGGTTTGTTTGAGTCATTAAGGCAAGGAAACTGCTTCTCTGGGAACTCCTGGGTGAAATCCCCTGATTCAAGAAAGTCCCAATTATGCTGGTACCCTGTCTTAGCTCACAGCCTTAGATTCAAACAGTCTCCCCAAGATGAACAGAGACAAGCATAACTTGCCAAGCACCAAGTTACCTGTTTACCCAAGATTCCCTGCTACACTGAAAACTTATATCTACCCATCCCCTTTGATCTGTACCACTATAAATAAAGCAAGGGCGGGCTTTTTCTTTGTTAGAAGCCAGACCCCTCTGATTGATTCAACTGGTCACACCCCTGCTTTGAAAATATATAATTCTTTATTTTTTGATATATTCCTTTCATTATATCAAGTAATATATCAAGTACTGCTTTCATTTTGCAGCCAACCCATCCCTCTGGTGGGTACTCACTCCCTCACCATTACGGGACATGAGCAAGAGGATACAGGTCAGGCTCAAAAATACCCTGTACTCCAACCCCCTAAAGGCAACCTAGGAGGAAAAAAAAGAAAAAAAGATTAAGGCACAGTTTTTGTGTAGGCCAGATTATCCAATCTTCTCCTGAGATGAAATTTTTTGTGTAAATTAAATGCACAGATAACATTCACAAATTTAAGAAAGGGTCTGAAACTAGAGATTAAATAGCAAATTTAATTGGGGATTTATTTATGTCATTTAATGTTCTATAACTGGATAAAGATAACCTTTTATCAATAAGATATATATTGAATTTTGTGTTACATTTCACCCTGGGATGGAAATGAAAAAGTATTTTTAAAATATAATAAAGACAACCTGATCTCTTTAAAGGTTGACATAAAATGTGAATGCGTTTTGCCACTTTTTCCACAGAAAGAAAGCTAAAAGCCCTCTTAGCCTTTGTTTGATTCATATTTCAGATAAAATATTGAATTATGTTTTGTTAAGAGTTCCACCTTACCTAAGTCTCTGCCTCTCACCTTGTTAGAATGGCTTCAAAATAGGCTATACTATCATTTAAGGTTATATTCAAAAGATAGATTTTTACTATGATCACACACAAAAAAGAGGATATGATATATAACTAAAGGTTTAAGATTTTAAAAATCATGTTTCTTGGTTCATAGTTATTATATAAACAATATGGTTTTGTTCTGTTAATTTCATTTTATTTTCTTCCTTGTAAACTTTATAACTGTGACCTGTTTAGTGTTTTGCAGAGATACTGCTTCCAATAAACCAACCTGGGCTAATTTGAGATAATAAGCCATCACCTATAGGACAGACAAGAAGTAAGGTTAACTTCCAGTACTAATACTAATTCCAATTAAATTAAAGTGATACCTGTAATATCATAGACATGGAAGTTAAAATCATTACTCCCATTTCAAGACTGGTGAAACTGGTCTGCTGGATGTTTAAAACCAAAATCTTGGAGACAAAGGTCAAGGAAGTAAAAGAGCCAAGGAAAAAGCAGCCAATATTTTGGACTTCACCCTTAGGGTCAGCCAGGATCCAGAAAACAACAGAAACCCTGTAAAAGGATCCTAGAGAACAGAAAGTCAACCAGTGCACATTTTGCAAAGAAGAGGGTCATTGGAGAGAGAAATGTCCCTGAGGTTTCCATGAGAAGCCATGTATGGTCAGCAAGACCCTCACCCATCCTGGCAGGTGGCACTAGTAGAGGAAGACACAAAGAACCAAAAGGCTTCTCACTTGTCCCAAGAGTGATGCTAGAAAATCTCAGCTTACTCTTAGTAAACAGTGGATAGGAACAAGGTCAATTTTGATTGACCTGGTCTTAAACACCTGGCAGGAGAGTATAACCCAAGCACAGTCCTACATGGACATTTAAGAGAGACAATGGCTCTTTCAGTACATCTTGAAATGCATGCTTGTGTCAGCCCTACCAAAAGTAAATAAAACTGGGGGTTATAAAAAAAAAAAAAAAAAAACCTGGAGGTTCTTGTGTGGGAGTACCTAATAAACACTATCACAAAGGACTGTAAAGTCACAAGTTTGTCCTGAGTCAATTTGAGCCTGATCTCATAGACCTACAAATCTTCCTAACCTCCTACATAGATAAACTCTGTTTTTTCACTGGTATGATTATGAGGTACTGTCTTCATGGTTGTCAGAGATTGGCTGAAATATTATAATTGCTTTTGTGCTAATTGTTTACAAAAAAGTCATGCTTTGCTGTCTTATTTATTATTGTCTTAGCATGATCCCTGCCCTATGTATGCCTTGTCCGGTCACTTGCCAACTGCCACCATGAGCTTCTTGGATTACCCTGATGCTGAACACCCTTAACTGTCAATGAACCACCTGAGAGAGAACAAGGATTTGGGGTCACTTCTCCCACAACTTTGCTTTGTCTTAGCAGGAAGTAGCTTGAAGATGTCATTGCCCATTTGTTCATAGGAATGGAATGTAGAAATTGACAGTGGGTATTGGGGTTCAATATCGACCGATCCCCAGAAAGTCAAGGTGCACACACGGTAATGCAAGTCACACAAGGAGGTTTTATTCAAAGCAAGCTCGAGCCTGGACTGCGTGCGACCAGTCTCTCAGACCACTACAATGGCTGAGTGGGGAGTGGCCCCAAGGGGTGAGAAAGCACTCTATTTAAGAAATTTCCAATCATTCACAACAAAGGCCTGTACTTTATTAGTTAGCATTCGAACAGCTGAACATTTGTTCTCTTTTGGTTGGGTCCCACCAATTTATTTGAATCTCATTGAGTCCCGCCAAAACTGAACAGTCCTAGAGGAAGAAGGGAGGAGGGAGGGGGTAAACTATGCAGAAGATGAGTCGGGGCTAGGTCCCCCCACCCCGTCCTTGATAGATAAGTTTTCCGGGCAGCTACCCATTTCTCGGACAGATATCTCTTAATAGCCTTGATAAACCCCGGGGGCCCAATATGTCCTGTTTGTCCTATATTGGCTCTTGAGGGTAGCACCTGCCTGTATCCTGGTGGTTAAGATAGTTCCTCATTCCTTAGTGTTTTTGCGCCCTTCCTGGGGGAGTTTTACAGGTCAGTTCCCGAAATGACTTGTTCATACAACATGGCTACACAGATGTCACCTTGTTCTCAATATGGGAAAACGTAAAAGTGGTCCACTTTATTCTTTGAGTATAACCCTTGCTACTCTGCCATTGCAACTTATTTTTAAAAGGACATGTTTCTTTCTCTTTTCTTCCCCCTCATCCTCACTAACCTCTCCCTATCCCTAACCTCAGGGGAATTAAGATTACCTTTCTCCTCCCTTCTAGGCCAAGTTATCTGTCCTTGAGCACCACCCACCACAGGAAGGAAGAAATTCAGACTACAGGGGATGGCAGAATAAGATCTCAGAAATGACTATCTCCCAAATTAACAACTGAATGACGAGTCCAACAGAGAACATGTGGAATGTACCTTTGAATCACCTCTGCAACCACTTTGTCACCCCTGTTCCCCCTGACGAGCAGAACCACAGCCTCTGGGACAGGAGTCACCTGTGTTTCTCCTTTGCTAGCAAAGCAATAAACATTCTTTTTCCTTTTTTCTCAAAACCGTGTCCTTGTTATTGGACTGGCATTGGGGCGAGGACTGAGCTTTGGTTAACATGATCACGAGTTTCTTTGAAAGTGCCTTTAAATAACAATCAGGTAACTTGTAGAACAACAGCAGGTGTATTGACCCTGAGAATCAACATGTAGAAACAAAGAGAACCAATTAAGAAAAAGGTCCAGAAAGAAAGATTTATGGGGCTAACTCCTGAAAGGGTCTACTGAAGTCTTTGTAAAATTAGGATTTATGATTATAGTTTTCTCAACATATTTCAAAATGGAAATTTCATTAATAGCTCAGGTGCATTAAGATGATGTCTGTCCCAGTCTTTGACCCCAGCACCTATATTCACAACGAATTGACTTATAGGTGAAGTCCACCTGAATAGGACAGTCTTCATGACAGTTCCAAAGAGGATCAATTAGGGTCAAAGACCTCCCCACCCGACATAAAGAAGGATTTAAACATCTGGTAAAGACAATGGAAGGTGGAACCCAGTTTTCCTGGTAAATATCAAACAGTAATAAATTTGGAAGCAGGATTGTTCTCTTTGTTGTTCTCTGCTCAGAGACAACACACTCTTTCTCTTGAGAGCATGCTTTACTTGAGCCTTACTTTATTTTCACTCATAATAAAATTATCTTACTTGACTTTTTGTGTCTGACTTTAAATTTTCTTTTATCAGGACACAAGAACTGGTTTGACTCAACCTCCCCACTCCCCTGTGATACCATGACACATAAGTCCACTGTTGTAGGAAGGAATTTCCTAAAAGCAGTACATTTTACTGACACAAAACATTTCCTGAGCATACTTCTTGCTTTGTTCATCAGATGGACCTTTATTAAAATTGAAAGGACTAATTTCATCTGCATTTGTTTTATTCTGAGCTCATGATTTATTGTCTGGTGAGCTCACTTTTTTTTTTTTTTTTTTTGGAGGAGGGTGGGGGGATTGAACCCCAGGGCACTTAACCACTGAGCCACATCTCTAGCCCTTTTTTATTTTGAAACAGGGCATCACTAAGTTGCTGAGGCTGGCCTTGGACTTGGCTCTCTTCCTGCCTCAGTCTCCAGAGTCACTGGAATTACAGGGGTTAGCCACCTGGTGCTACTTCTGTTTTGATCCCACGTGTTGGCACAAAAATACCAGGCAGGACACAAGCAAGCCTCACGAGTCACGTCAGCTGTTTATTCAGGAAGAGTTTCGCACCAGAACGGGATGCAGGGATGAAATGGCACCCATGTACCCACTTTCCTGGTGGAAATGAGTTACTGAACAAAGAAAGGGACTAGGTTTATATAGGTTATTTTGAGGAGTGGTTTAGTGTACATATCAGTTTCCTTGGGCGCTCAGGAATTTGAACTTTCTTGAGTGGGTGGTCTGTGGTCAGTGTCTGGAGAGGATTTACTTTGGAAGAGATTAAGGCCTCCTAGAGACCATTTCCTTAAGGTGATAAAACACCTCCTCCCTGTCTGCAGTTGGCACCTGGAAAACATTTGTCTTTGGAGATGAAGGCTCTCAGTGCATGGCCTTCTTTTTCACTTCCTTTCCTCAGGTCTCATCTTGGGGCTTTCTCATTCTCCATTTCTATTATTCCAGACTCTGAAAGGAAAGAGGAAATTGGGCAATGTCTCCAACTCCTTTGAGCTGGGAGGGGTTGAAGCAGAGGGTGGGGAGGGCTTCCTTTCAGAGTTCCAGAAGTGAAAAAGGGGGCATGAAGAGGGGGATGTGAGAGGGAAGTCCTGAGGTCTTCCGAGAGATGTTAACTCTTTTTATGCTGTTCCAGGAGTTCAGGCAGGGAGCCGTGGGAAGAGGGATGTTCTGGGATGTTTTTGGCAGTTGCTGCTGAGCTGACTACTTTATTAAAAAAGTGTAATACTAAAAATAGGAAGGAAAATAACATTATAGTAATACGTGAAGATTAACTAGGTTGTTAGGTTAGGGGAAATAATTGTAGCATATCTAATGAAGACTAGCTTTCTAAAAGCTAATTTGTCAGTGTTAAGAAAAATGATTTTAGTGTGTACCATAATTCAGAACTTTGTTAATTTTAGTGGAAGCCAAATCAGATTTGGGGTGTTCTTCCCATGAGTACATGGGTTCGGTTACTTTGGAGCATAGCAAGCATGATTAATCTTGGAACCACATTTTCCTGGCAGTATAGTCACCTCCGTCCTGCTTCACAAATTACATAAAATAAGGTCAGGGATATAATTAACAGTATAATCAAGGCTAGCAACCCAGCTACATGTATAGAAAAGTACTTAAAAGATTCCCTTCAGGGGCTGGGGAGATAACTCAGTTGGTAGAGTGCTTGCCTGGGTTCGATCCCCAGCACTGCAAAAAAAAAAAAAAAAAGAAGAAAAAAAGATTCCCTTCAGCTAAACTGCTCCAAATTTCTTCATTATCAAAAGTAGGTATTTGGGCATTAGCCAGGCCAGGACTTGAGACTGTAATTTTAATACATCTGAAGAAGCATTATGAAAATGATCAAGTCCCATTAAACGATTACATACATTCTGCCATTGAACCTCAGTGTCATCCAATGGAACTCTAGTAATGCTAAAATGAGTAATATTATAATGGCATTGAAGTCTCTGAGTCTACTGTAAATCTTATATTTTTTCCTAGCTATAAGACAGAATCTTTTTGTTGCTGGACATCACTTAGAATTTCCAGATCATTGTGTTCTTGAGTTTGCCGGTTTCAGTAAAATTTGGAGGCGATTATTCCAGCCAAGATAACAATGTCAGCTATTAGTCACCAGATGAAATATTTAGTATTTTTACAGGGAGACAGGGGGCTATTGGCCTTTATAACAATTTGTCCTAGACTCTACCATATAATCTGATTGTCACATTTTTGTAATGTACAGTTAATGTATGTTAAATAATACATGTTTTGTGGGGCATTATATTTGAATAGGTTCAGGCAATAAAAAATAAGGATTTTATACACAAGCTGCAAGGAAGACTTCTTTAATCATGGTGGGTGTTTCTAGCCTTATTAATAAGGGAATAAGTTAATAAGGGGCTCTTGGAGCTGGGGAGATAGCTCAGTTGGTAACTTGCCTTGTAAGCACAAGGCCCTAGGTTCAATCCCCAGCACCAAAAAAAAATCAAAGTTGGGGGCTCTCCTACTCTAGTGTGTGCTGTTATTGAAATGGGTAGGCTTTGGTTGTGGGGTTAAATGTCAGTTTGAAGAGTAAGGAAAACTAAGGTACAGAGGCTAATTTAATTTTGGTAGGCAGGGATAAATATAAGCCTCATAAAGAACAAACCTCAGAAGTTTGGGGGTGTCAGTGACACAAGTGACATCTTAAGTTTATTTAAAAGAACTATTGTTTTTCTTCTAAATGCCCAGATATGGCTGTATTTTTGTTATTACTATTTTGCTAGGTGTTTAAGATCAAGCTGGTCAAACTGAACTTGTTCCTATCTGCTGTTAAGAGTCAGCTGAGTTTCCATAGGGGTCACTCTTGGGGAATTTAAGAGCAGCTTCTTAGATCTTTTAATGCCATCTGCTTGCTAGAATGGGTTAGAATCTCCTCGATGAGATGGCTTCTCTTGGAAGCATCAGGTATGTCTCCCTTCTCCAGTGACCCTCATCTTTGCAGCAATGCACTGATTAGCTTTCCATTCTCCAGTGGTATCATTAATCTCCCTGATCAGGAAGTCATGTGGCCCAGAGTTGCAAATCTCCTTAGAGAAGTTCTCTAGTTCCCTCGGCTCAGGCTGACTCAGAGGGCAAGAGCCAAATATTTGTTTTCTTTGTTTTTCATTTTAGACTCAATTTTTAAACCTTGGTGTTAAACATCTAGCAAGCCAGTCTCACCAGCCTTAAAATAAGAATACTGAGCTTTAACTTCAATGTCCATAACCTCACAGTCATTTACTCCTTATATTTAATTGGGGTCTCTTTTAGTACTAGAAATTAACCTTATATCCTATCTCTCTTGTAGGAGATGGCTTATTATCTCAAATTAGCCTGGGTTGTGTGTGTTTTTTTTTTTTTTGGGGGGGGGGTGCTGGGGATCGAACCCAGGGCCTTATGCTTACAAGGCAAGCACTCTACCGCCTGAGCTATCTCCCCAGCCCCAGTTGTGTGTTCTTGAAGTAGTACCTCTGTAAAACATTAACCAGCAACAGTTATAGAGTTTATAATGAAAATACAAAATGAAATTAACAAGAGTAAATACATGTTCAGTTTGTGTAATAACTATTTTGAATTTTGGTGGTAATATATATTATATCCCTGCTTGAAATCACAGTAATCTTTACAACAAACATTCACCTGATCACAACTTTAAATGAGTTGAAGTTCAGCCTGTTTTGGAGCCATTCTAACATGTAGTAAGTGGGAGGCAGAGGCTTATCTTAGGTAAGGTGGGACTCTTGGCGAATTTTAGGTAAAGTGTTCTAGTTCTAAAGTTGACCTTTGCCTCTTTCTTAAATGTCATTTTACAAAGATTGTATATATTGTTTCCAGAGTCTATATGAACATTAATTAATGTATTATAACATTACATTTAAAACATGAATTAAAGAAAGACTGAGAGAGCTTTTAAATTTCCTTTTGTGTGGAAAATTGGCAAGATATTTTTGTTTTATGTTATTAACCTTTAAATCGACCAGGCTCTTATTATCTTTTGGAAATACATTTACATTTTTATCCCAGTGTGGAAAGTAACATAAGATTTAGGTTCATTTACAGAACATTAATTGATATGAATAAATCCCCAATTAAATTTGTTATTTTTACATGTTTAAAATCACCATTCCAGACAACTTTAGTTGGAAGAACAGCAGCTTGATAAAAATGTTCTTTTAAAGGCTTGTATCCTGGAAGATATGAACACATTCAATATACAAAGAAGAGTAATAGCACCACAATTACATTGATGTTTTTATATTAATCAAATTTAGCTTTTAAAGAAAAATCTAGACTCTGTAATGCAGTACAATAAACAGTTGCTGTTTAACCAGAGTTGTATAAAACCCTAATTCCTTCAAGACTAGTTGCTCTAAAGAATAAAACTTAATAGGCACAATGTTAAGAGTGACACACCATTTATGTATGATCTATCAAAATGTATATTTGCAGTCATGTACAACTAATTAGAACAAAATTTTTTTTAATTTTAAAGAAATTTTTGTCAGTTTAACATATAAATTATATTAGATATGGAAAATGAAAAACCCCAAAACAGTGAGGTCTAAGAAAAGGGAGTGAAAAAGGAAACCATACATTGATTGCTTCCTCAGTGTATTCCTTCCCAATGCAGAACAATCCCTAAAAAGGAAGCCCAAGCACTGATTCTTCCCCAAATACATCCTTTCCCAGTAACAGTACAAGGGGACCCTGAAGGGAAGGAGATAAACACTGAACACTGACCCCAGACCCTCCATTCTTCTCCAAGTAAAAATATTGTCCAGAAAAAACAAATTTTCAAATTCTCATTGTTAGGTCAGAAATTTAGGTGACTGTAGTGGGCAGAGCTGAGCAGCTGGAACAAAGGCCAGCCCGCCAAAGGTGACCATCAAGTGGGCTAGAAAATTCCACTGACTCTTCACATCCACCTGTCACTCAACAGGACCCCCTCCCATCCCAGCCTATAAAAACCCTGGGCAAAAGGACTTAAAATCAGCATACTACAGAGATACAGCCACATTAATGTTCATAACTGCTCAATTCACAATAGCCAGACTGTGGAACCAACCTAGATGTCCTTCAATTGATGAATGGATAAAGAAACTGTGGTATATATATACAATGGAATATTACTCAGCCATAAAGAATGATAAAATTATGGCATTTGCAGGCAAATGGGTGAAATTGGAGAATATCATGTTAAGTGAGATAAGCCAATCTCAAAAATCCAAAGGACAAATGATCTCGCTGATAAGCGGATGATGACACATAATGGGGAGTGGGAGGGGGGCAGGAATGGAGGAAGGAGGGACTGTATAGAGGGAAAAGAGGGGTGGGGGGGAGGAAAAAATAACAGAATGAATCAAACATCATTACCCTATGTAAATGTATGATTACGCAAATGGTATGCTGTTACTCCATGTACAAACAGAAACACCATGTATCCCATTTATTTACAATAAAAATAAATTAAAAAAAAAAAAAAAAAACCTGGGCAGCCAGGGCCACGTGTGATTTTCTCCGGGTCCCTACTTGAGCTGTACCCCCAGGGGTTGGGAATGTTACCTGAGAGCCAAATTCCAATAATGCTTGCTCCAGTTGCTTTCTGTCTGATTTTATTTGACCGCTAACCATGCTCGCTGAACCCACCGAGTTTACACTCATAAACCTGTTTCCTGAGTGCCCAAACTGATATGCTCACTAGACCACCCTTCAAAATAACCTATATAAACCCAGTCCCTTTCTTTGTTCAGTGGCTCATTTTCCACCAGGAAAGTGGGTCCACCTATGCCATTTCATCCCTGCATCCCATTCCTGTGTGAAACTTCATTTCTGAATAAACAGCTGAGATGACTGGTAAGGTTTGCACCCTACCCAGTCTTTTTGTGCTAACAGATCAAACCTTGGTTTTTTATTGGTACATTAGTATTTGACTTAGGGGGAAACCTTAAAAAATTTAATTGGGGCTGGGGAGATAACTCAGCTGGTAGAGTGCTTGCTTTGCAAGCACAAGGCCCTGAGTTCAATCCCCAGTACCTCGAAAAAAAAAATTTTTTTAAATTGATTGTCTCACATACATACAACCAACTTAGTTACACATAAACTTGTTGAAAGTTGCCCTTTATTTACATAGACAATCATGTTGTTTATTTCTTCACACAAAGACTTTCTTACCCAGAAACAGTTTCCCTTCTATTAAATATATTTTTATACCTAGAACCTTTAAATTTCTTTAGCTGCTGATCCCCTTTTTTAATTTACATTGTGGAACAAGGTTTATGAAATTTCTGAATTTAAATAAATTATTCCATTTTCATAAGAGAAAATACTTTATGTTATTTATAGTACTCTAACTGAAAACACAGTTGAAATTTTGGACCCTTTGTACATAAAATAACATCAGTTTTTTTTACCAATTTATGCAAATACAATGTTCAAGTATATCATACCGTGGAATTTAAGAAGTTAGGAGTACTTGATGTTATATTAACAGTTAGCATTTTAACTTTGTAAATTAATTAGATATCTCTAGGAACACATTCATGATTAATTACATACATGTCAAATCCAATTTGCTTATTTTACTGTAAAAATCAAGGTATCAGACAAGTGTATTGAACAATATTTGCCATCTCTTCCTTGTTGAAGAAAAGTCTTAGAAATAAAGGATATTATATATTTTATAATAAACAGCATATTAATTTGACCACCTAGAGAAACTTGTAATTTTTTAAAGACTTTTTTACCTTTATTTGTTTACCCAATTTAAATTGAAGATTTTAAATCACATGAATTAAAGGTATTTGGATCCATTTTTTTGAACTTTAATTCATGAGCACTCATTATTTGTGGGAAGCCATCCTTATTTAGCAGAATCAGATTAGGTTGAGCCATGAGACACAGAGGCCTGTCTTCCAGGAACGGCCAGAAAGCATGTGGCACTGCGTGGGAGTGGCTCCCTGTCTCCTTCTGGAATTTTCCCTCTAAGAGAATGACTTCCCTAATTCCACCCTATCCTGTCCATCACAGAAGAAGCTCCTCCCAGTCCTTGCCCCCTTTACCTGTATCTTATAAGTAAAGGAGAGTTGGGCTACTCCATCTTGTTGTAAGAGGCCAGAGCTGGAATGACCAGACCCGTCACACACCCTCTCATATAAAAAAGAGTATTGGCTCTTGAGTGTTCATTGAGTAGATAAGTTTTTTGGGTAATAGATAGAAAAACTGCAAACTTCCTCCTCTGGCAGTTAGCCCTTGCCCCTCCACGCAGGATGTGGCAGAGAGGACCCCCACATTCGGCACATGGATAGTGACTGTTCAAGAAGATTTGAGAAGAAAAAATAATTCAAACACAATTTGTGCAAAATAACTTTCAAAAGCTTTACATATAATTAAATTGGCTATATATATAATTAAACTTACTATGTACAATTAACACAATCAGCTAAGGTTATTGAAAGTTTTTTATTCTTTAAAATCTATTGTTTCTATCATAAAGTTTTCTATCATAAAGGCTGTTTGCAAATATAGATGAGATCTTTTCACAAACCCCTATTAATTGGACCTTCTAACTGAAGGATAGAAGAAAAAAGTATACTTAAAACATTAATTTCTCATTCTAATAAATTAATTTCTTTTGCCTGTTGAATTTCTATTATATAAAAAAAGGCTAATTTCAAAGACATTATGGTTTCTACAATTTGGTTAAACAATAGCTGTTATTTCACAATACCACCTTGCATTCCAAATTTCCAATTTCTCTTTAAAAGCCAAATTTGATTAATATAAAAACATCAATGACTATATTTTAATTAACAATGATAATTGTACTAACTTATTATGTTAATTATATTCTTGTTTTCCAGATAAAGAAGTCTTGCAAATATGAGATTTTAAGAAACATTGTGTTAAGCTGATGTGCCCCAAACTAAAGCTTTTTCAATAATGTTCTCTTGCAAACTTATATAATAATAACAAATTAATTTAAAAATTAATTATATTATTTAATATTTCAAAATTAAAAAAATATGTTATACACTTTTTATATTACTCTTTACACTAAAAAGTAAACTTAGCTATATTTTTAGAGGATATTCAGGAGATAATGGCTTATTTAAAGTCTAACAATATGGAATATGGAAGTATTTTGACGGCTTCCCCCAAGAAGGGATGGAAGCTCTTGGCTTGTCTGTTTCATGTTTCAGATGTAATATTAGATTATGCTACTTAATTTATATTAATCCAAAGAATTATATATGGAAGTTATATAAAATAATATTCAGATAAAGAGGTTAAAGATGGTTTCAAGATTTAGGTACCTTCCCTACATTTTGTCAGGAGACCCACTTAAGAAAAATTAAGTATACATAAAAAAATTTTTTGAGCTTCTAACCACTATTATTAATATTTACTAAATCTTCTAAACTGCTTTCATACATAAGCTCAGAGATACACATATTTTGTACATACAGAATTATATTGCTCATTTTAAACTTATAACATTATTTTAGATTGCACATAATTAGTATTCTTTTACAACATTACTTTTAATGCCAGATTTTTGTCATATACTTCATTTATCCAAAATCCTATGTTGGACATTTGGATTAGTTTTTCTACTTTAAAAACAAGGTTATTAAAGATATTCCTACAACTATATCTTTATACATAGAGATTATCTTTCCATAGATCCCTTAAAATATAATTCCTAGATCAATGACATAAATTTTAAGATTTTTAAGTAATTTATTAAATCACTATCCTGACAGATGCTACCAATTCTAATATAATAGCTTAAGTTATTTTAGACTAATGAGGCCATTGCCTATAAAACAAACATGTCATAAGACTAATTTTTGATGTCTGTACTGACATCAAAGCTGCATTTTACAGCTTTGTAACTCAACTCACTATTAGAGGCAAAATCAGATCCTATATTTGGTGGAAATTGGGTCTTCTTTTATTATAATGCCCTTTTTAATCCAACATTGATTTTAATAATAGGTAACATTTATTAATTTTCCTGGCCAAATAGAATATTTATTAAGTCACTTCTTATGGTTTAAATATTTGTACAATGCTAGGTCATTGTCTACAATTTAAGGTTAATAATGCTCCAGTTTATAGCTATCTTTTTTCTACAATTAAAAAAATAAAAAATAAAAAGGGAGAAAGAGATCCCTATGTAAACCTACTTAATTTCAAAAAATATTGTCTAGAAATTATGATATTAGGAGTCTCACCGCTGCTGAGTGACACATGGAGTAATAGAATGTACCAGATTTTACAATAAGGAGATCTTAAGTCTCCAACCACAATATTTCTATGCTAGCTCTATTGAGCTCTCAGATAAGTGAAATATATGGGAAATCTGTTGGGCCCCTTTCCCAGATCCACTGTTAAAACATCCAATAATGTGGACTGGAGAATCAATCCCAATATTTACTGATGATATTCATATGATGGGAGGTTTTGCAGATACTCACATTACACCCATCCAGGTGACGATTTGACTACACTGGCTGCAGTGGAAACTTATCTATATGCTGGTCCCATGATAGACTCTGGCTGTCTAGATGTAACTTTTAAGAAAAAGACAGCATAAGGAATACCTAGGCCAACCAATTATACTGACCCTTGGAACTTAGGACTGTATGTTCAAACAGTTATTGGAATGGGACTTTCTCATATAAAGCCAGTTGTTTCTTTGAAATATCCACCAATATCTTACTGTCTTAATTGTTCTGTGATGGAATCTGGTGCCTTTCCTGAATGGATAAAATATACAAATGTCTTGCCAATGCTACATATTATCTCTAAAGGTGGCAGATATGTTTTTGGATTAGCTTTAAAAAATTGATGGAAGACAGTTATATGAAAATATTTTCCCCTAGAAAATTCAAAGCCAGCAAGGCCTAACATTGCAACATTGCCACTACATGTTTCACTTTTAATTCTTCTTGAAAAAAATTTGCAAACAACCATGTTTAATCTAAATTTTTAATGCTATGAAAGATCTAAGGAACTAAACAAATAATTGAGTTGTTTAAAACTGTTTCAGAATATAAAATAAGATTAAATATATAATCATTCTGATTTTTGAAATTCCATGTAATTTGGACTATTCCCTATTATTTGGATATTACTTTACATTACTAGTAATCATGTAATATAGACCAAATTAGAATCCAACAAACTCATTGATATTATACTAGAGAGATGAATAATTCACATTTATATTCTAACAGTTATTTCTTCAATGATAATTTGGTTCCTATATATTTTAATATATTCTTCTAAGTTTCTATTTGTTCCCACATTCATTATATTTATGGGCATGATTCCTTCTGTTAAGATGCTATGACTCCTGAAATTTAAGTATTAATAAAATGATTCAGTAGCTTTAATAGCTACTATTTCAAATATCAGTGATGAGCCTTTTACTCTCAAATTTAAACAAAGGTTTAAATGTCATAATGATTGTTTAAGCATATATGTTATTACAACTAAATATGATACTTCCCAATGAGGCTAAGAGATAATTAAGAATCATCTAATGAGCATTTGACACAACAGTAATAATAGCCTGGATTTTGTAAAATCATATCACTACATTGATTTCCTGAAAATAATGAAAAAGGGCCTAACAGGGACAGCATGTGTCTTTTGGTGGTCAGGAGGGGAATGTCTTTTAAAACCTGGAGTCTCTCTGGGGGTCTGGTGCAGGATGTGAGGATTAATAGGATGCCTAAATATTGTACCTGAGGGGAGCAGAGTTGAGCCTTAGATTGAGAAACCTGGTGCCCCCAGGAGGCCAGGGAGTTAAGCAGGATGCTAGTGTGATGTGTGGAATATTCTAGTGAAGGGCTGCAGAGCAGAAGATGATCTACATACTGCATAAGGTGGCTAGGGGAGAAATTTAGGGTGGCCAGGTCATGTTGGAGAGCTTGGCCAAAGTAGCAGAAACTGTCTTGGAAACCTTGAGGGAAAACAGTCCTGGTGAGCTGCTGTGAGTAGTTAGTGTCTGGGTCTGTCCAGGTAAAGGTGAAAAGTGGGCATGAGGGAATGATGAAGGTGTCTTTCAGGTCTAATACTGAGAAATGTGTGGTGGAGGCTGGGATATGAGATAAAAGGGTATAGGGTTGGGCACTACAGGGTGTGTGGGAACAACTGCCCCATTGATTTTTCTGAGGTTCTGTACTAGCTGAAAATGGCCACTGGATTTCTTTACTCCTAGAATGAGGGATTTATGTGGCAAGTGGGTTGGTATGAGTTCGGCCTATAATAAATGGGAGATGATGGACTTTAAACCTCTGAGGATTAAGGGTGTTAAAGTATATTGGGGAAGGGTTACATAGTGGTTGGGGTCTCTAAGTTGGATATGAACCGGGGAAAGGTGTTTTGCTATTTTAGGTTGAGAAGTATCCCAGACTGTGGGATTAATTATAGCAAGCAAAGGATAATCAGAAGGCTTAGGGGGCACAGGAACCAGGTAGAGACCACAATGTATTAAAAAGATAGTAGTGGATTTTGAAGGGGGAATGATAATGGAGTCTTTTAATTTGTAAAGGAGATCTTGGCCCAATAGGAGAATGGGGCAACTTGGCACAACTCTAAAGGAATGGGATAATTAAAGGGATCCAAATGTGCAAAAAGGGGCGGGGGGTTTGCAATGGATATGTAGGGGTCTCTGAGACTCCCATAATTGGGGTATTTGATATGAATGTGTGTCCATGCCATTGAGTTAAAAGCAAAAGCCTTGCCCCAGTGTTGACCACAAATGAAACTGCATAGTCACTCACCATTCCTGTAACCAGAGCTCCTTGGACATGCCACCTGAGGTGGCAGGGGCAATGGAGTTTTGTCGCCCTCATTGTAATGCAGGAGCAGTGGAGCTTTGGGGATGAGAATCTGAAGGTGGGGGGGAGGCAATGGGACCCTGGGATCTGTAAGGAGGAGTTCATCAGTTATCTCTGGGGCTGTGAAAGAAGAAGAAAGCTGTGAGTCCATAATTAGTAACTGCAAAGTGGAACAAGGTTGTCACAGGGAGGGGTTTGAGTGGAAGAAAAGGAAGGTCTAGACGTAGGGAGCCTTAGACCCCTTGCCATTTTGTATTAAATAGTAACATAGCAAGATCCTGTCTCAAAATAAGTAATAAAATAACAACAACAAAAAAAGGGGCTGGGTATGTGACTCAGTGGTTAAGTGCCCCTAGGTTCAATCCCTGGTACCAAAAACAAACAAATAAATAAAATTGTTGTTAATTAGGCTTCAGTTAAAACAGATTTAAAGAATGTTTACAATTCTCTGTAAACTGTTAGAAATAGCGAGGTGCCACAAGAAATCAAACACATGCTGAGTGTTCACTAGGAAGTGGGTGGGCAAGGAAAATGTCCAACTGCAGAGGGTGTGCTCCCAGAGCGAAGCCAGTGAGTATGCACACCTGGCCCAGCCGCCCACCAATATTTATCCCTAACAAGGTACTGCCCCTCACTCCTGATAGAAAGAGTTTGGGGGTACAATCTACATGATTAACTGATTTTAGAATTAAGGAAGGCAAAAGGGAAGGGCTACAATTGAATCTAATTAAGGCTGAATACTAGATTTTGAAAGTGAACCACTAGACTTTCTATTTCCCACAAAACAAACCTCAGGGGGCCTGGGGAGATAGCTCAGTTGGTAGAGTGCTTGCCTCACAAGCACAAGGCTCTGGGTTCAAATCCCCAGCACCACAAAAACAAAAAACAAGCAAAAAAAAAAAACCTCAGTTTCTTTGTAATAGTAGTCCACTTCATGATTTGAATATAGAGTCCTAGAATCCTGACTGCCCTGCTACTATGACTTTTTTTTTTTAAGTTGTCAATGAACCTTTATTTAATTTATTTATATGTGGTGCTAAGAATCAAACTCAGGGCCTCACACATACTAGGCAAGTGCTCTACCACTGAGCTATGACCCCAGCCCAGACTTATTTTTTAAATAGCAGTTTCTTTCTCTTCCTCTCTCCCTTCCACTCTCTAACTCCCCCTCCCTAATCTGGGGGAAACGGGATTACATTTCTTCCCCATCCTAAGTAGAATTATCTGTCCTTGATAGAATGTAGAAATACATTTACTTTTTATCCCAGTGTAGAAGTTAACAAAAGGATGAGGTTCAGTTATAGAACATTAAATGATATGAATAAATCCCCAATAAAATACGCTATTCTTATAAGTCTAAAATGACCATCACGGACAAGTTTAGTTTGGAGAACAGCAGCTTGATAAAAATATTCTTTTAAATTTTCTGCTTTAAAGACTTGTATACCTGGAAGATATGAACACATTTAGTATGCCATACTGTTTTTATATTAACCAAATTTAGTTTTTAAAGGGAAAATTCACTCTGTAATGTAATTATTTTCTGTAAAGCAGTATGAGAGGGAGAGAGGGGGAGAAAGAGAGAGAGAGAGAGAGAGAGAGAGAGAGAGGGAGTCTTAAAATCATTTTTCTGTGTTGCAGCCAGGAGAAGTTTAAAATGGACACTTTTTTTTCAGTCTTAGGTTGGTGGCTGGCTCACTGGGCCTGCTGGCTATTGCAGTTTACATTCCAATGCAGGCTTCAATAAGGCTAGGCAGGGGAAATTGCTGCCTAGGGCCTTTTAACGCTTTTTTCTCTGGTCGGTAAACAGGTTGGGTTTGGATGCAGAAAATTATGAAACATTATTTCCCATTACTTTTGGGGGCTGCTATATTGTACTCCTTACTGAGACATGCCACTGGCTGGTGGACTGATTAGGGTTATTTTTCTCTCAGTGACAAGCAGGTTTAATTTTTGCTCCATAGGTAAGTTGAGGGTAGGGGCTTAAAATAAAGCTTTTTACCTGACTTTGGGCTGGGACCTCATTCCATTTGCCACTTTGCAATAAATAATTTTTTTAATTTTTGGAGAATTTCTTGATCAAATGTTCCACATTTGGGTCATTGGCACAGATTATCTAATTTGTATTGTGACCAAATTCGAGTGCTGATCTTAATGAGGCATTGGATTTTGAGGTAATTGACTGACTGATTTCCATGTTGTGGGGAGGGGAGGTGAATGGGATGTCAGATTGAAACCAAAGCATCCCCTGGATTCTTTCTGACACCAAACTGGACTGTGCCACCAGAAATGGGGGAATGTCTTCACCCCAATTTCAATGGTGAATCCCCGGGGTCCCATGAGCCAAAAGGCAGGGTCGCAGGGCAGGGTACCTATCTCCTCGAGACTGATGGATGGAAGTTTCACCCCAATTTCAATGGTGAAGGGTCACCCGGGGTCCCCTGGGCCAAAAGGTATGGGTTATAGAGGGGATTTTGGTTTTATAGAGTACGATGATGTAATCATTGGAAGCTGTGTATGTGCAGTTTTTGACCATCAGGGGCTAGTCGTGAAGCCAGAATTGGGGACAGATAGTTAGTGTAGAAATAGGGGATCGGGTCGAATCGAGGAAATGAAGACCATGAAAGCCATCTGCCTCTGGAAGTTGGAGACTTTCCTTAGGAGAATGGGATGTCAAAGATCTCCAGAGCCCATTGATTACCAAATTTACCTGCCTTTATCGAGGACTGCAAGCAAGGAGCTGCTAATTAATGCCCCCTGGGCCCTTGCCTGGCTAAATCACTTTGGCCCTCCCCCTGCCCCATCTACTTCTCACTTTTTACATTTCACCTGCAAAACCAGGCCTAGTCATGTAGACAGGAAAGAGTGATAAGGGGGGAGAAAACTGGAGAACAAAAGAGACCTTAACCTATAAAAGATATAGGTTGTGCTCACTTCTGGGGACTTTAGAACATCAGCCATGGCCCCCTTGTCCCTCCCAGGAGAAGTCTGTGTTATTACCTTTAAATAAAGCCTGCTTAATATGCTTGCCTTGGTGTGCTCCTCTAGTGTTCAAACATTGGAGGGAGCAGAACTCATCACCGGTAAATGGCAGTATCAGTGGTACAAGTTAAAACTTTAACTTAGGAGGGTGGTTGTAAAAAGGTTGAAACTCATTGTTCTTATTCTGGGATCCATTGTTTCCCAGAGTTACAGTATTTGCTGTGCCTCCATTTAGGGCTAATTTGTGATGGGGGAAGGGCTAAGTTTAGAGCCCATTGTTATTAGGAAAGTGTGCACTGGGAGAGGTTTTATGTTTGGTCAAGTTCCCCTTTCTCCGCCAGAGCCACACTGTCCCTCCGTTTTTCCTGGGGAGCTGTCTTTTAGGAATATTATTTTCCATAATCCTTCACTAGGTTCATTGTCCATTCAGCCAAAAGGAAGAACAGGACACAGAGATAGTAAGAAATAAGTAGGTTTATCGCAAAGGTGACATAGATACAGAGAGACTGCTCTGAAGAAAAAAGGGGCCTCAGAGTTGGGAATCGAATGGGGGAGTTTTGGTCTGTTTTTTTTTTTTTTTTTTTTTTCTTTTATGGTCTCTAGAATTTCCTTCTTTTTTTATCTCTTCCCCTGTCCATCCACTCCTCGTTATTATTAATTGGCACCCCCTCTGTCCATTCATCTGTTTTAGTTTTTCTATTGGATCCCCTACTTAGGAGCATGAATACAGAACTGTCTTTCTGATTGGGTTCCCCACTTGTGTCTGTGAGTGCTTTCATTTACCAGGAAGTGACCTCATCAGAAGACCCTCTCCATGCTCCTTTGATCTTGGTCCTCCCCACGACTTCCTCACTGGCCATCCTGCCCTGACTGCCTAAGCCCTTCTACATCTCCCTCAGAACCAAGGATACTTTACCCATGAACTACATCCCCAGTATTTTTTATTTTTGTTTTGAAACAGGATCTCACTCATTTGCTGAGTCTGGCCTGGAACTTAAAATCTCCTGTCTCTGCCTCTCAAGTCAGTGGGATTACAGGTGTGCACCACTGGATCTGGCAAAATTGGCTATTTTAAAAAGGGTTTTTTCTCAATTAAACTGTTTGCATTGTGTTGTGACTTAGTTTCACAAAGTACACTTAAGTGTATATGCATGTTCTTACTTGATTGAATGACATTAATTCTTGTCAAAGTTTTTATAACCGCACCTAAATTTGTACCTAAATTCTAAAGATACTTTCTAGCCTGGTGATGATTAACCTTGATTTGTATGAAAAGGACTGCTGACAGGCACTCTGAGATCTGAAAAGATTGGTTTTGCAAACAAGTTGCTTTTCCCTGATCTGGTAAAGATGATAAAGTTAAAGAGATTGACTTTATTAGTTCAAATCTACTACATAGACTGGATTTCTTTTTGTTGTTGTTGTTGTTATTGTTGTTCTTTTTAGATGGATTGCTTTGCTCTTGATAGTATTTTTATTTTAAGGTGGAGTCTCACTATGTTGCTTAGGGCCTCACTAATTTCCTGAGACTGCCTCAAACTTGGGATCCTCCTGCCTCAGAAGTCTGAGGAAGTCAAGCTGCTGGGATTACATGCATGCAGCACCAAGACTGGAACTGCAGTTTATTTTAAAACTGACAGTAGTTTTTTGTTGTTGATATTGTTTTCTTTCTTTTTTTCTCTTCTCCCTTTCCCTCTCCCCAACCTAGGGGAAACAAAATTACCCTTCTTCCCATCCTAGGCTGAGTTATCTGTCCTTAAGCACACACAGCACAGGAATGAAGTAATTCAGACTTGAATCTCCCAAATCAACAAGTGAATGACAACCTGGACAGGACACACCTGGACTATAACCTTTGATTCTCCTCTTTAAAAGCCCTCTGTTCCCTCTGATAATCAGAATCACAGCCTGTGGGACAGAAGTCCCCCGAATTTCTCCTTTGCAAGCAATACAATAAAACTTCTTTCCCCTTTTCTCAAAACTGTGTCCTTGTTATTGAATTGACATCAGGGACAAGGACCAAGATTTCAGTAACAGTATTTTTCTGGCCAAAGAGCTAATATTTCCAAAAATTGTTGTTTTAATTGGTTTAAAAGGGGTCTTCTGATGGTGACTTAAACTGTATCATATTCCCTCCCATATGAATGACTCAGATGATAAGAACTGGACAAAGTTCCCACAACGTGGAAGCCTAGATGCTTGGCAAATGATCAACAGAATCTTCCGAGGAAATCATTCAGAGGCAGAGCAGTAAATCTTATGGAGTCACTTGTCAAATCCCATTGTTAGAAATACTGGGTGCCACAAGGAGTTAAACACATTCTCAGGAGTAATTTGGCAGAAGAGTCTATAATCAAAGAAAATTCAGCAAGAACATGTGGTTGGACAGGCCACCTGTTTTAATCCCTAATGCATCAATACTCCTAGATCTGATAGGAGAAGCTTTGGGTTACAATCCTATACAATTGGCTAATTTTAAAATTGGGGCATGGTATAGTTAAAATGGCTACGATTGGATCTTACATCTCAATTAAGGCTAAATATTATATTCTGAAAATTGACCTCTGGACTTCCTATTTCTCAAACCCATCAAAAAGGTAAATGGACTGGGGTTGCAGCTCAGTGGTAGAGTGCTTGGCTTGCCTAGCATGTGTGAGGCACTGGGTTCAATTTTCAGCACCACATATAAATAAATTAATTAATTAAGGTTCAAAAAAAATTTTTTTAAAGGATAACAGCCGGGATTTATGGAACTAATGTTAAAGTCCCTCCTAATGGTAGATGTAAGAGATCCCATGGAAACCACGCCATACACAGGAAATCACATAAGGAAGTTTATTAAGCAAACAGAGTGTCTCCCTGCAGGGTAAGAGAGAAAATGAGAGGAAATGAGAAAGGAAAGAGAAAGGGTGCGGGCTAGAGAGAGTGGAAAGCGAGGAGGAGAAAGAAAGCAAGTCAGGGGGAGAGAAAAGCTAGAGAGAAAAGATGGCGGTTGAATTCTGCCGGGCTATCAGGGGACCAATAATGGAGAAGGATACTTGCAAGCTGACTGATGAACCAATAGCTAGCTAGGATGTTCACAGATTGATAAGTGGTTGGGAGGTGGGGAAAATGGCTGCAACAGAAAGGACTGGGGAGCAGCTTTATACATTACAGTAGAGCTATTAAGTATTTCAGAATTGGCATCCTCCTTCGGGAATAAGCATCTGATTTATTATGCTCACCAGTGGACTGCCAGCAAGATGACATGGAAGCCCCAATTTCCTCAAGTAGGAATTAATGGGGAGCCGGATTTGAAGCAGACTGAATTTGGGGCACCTTCCCACACTCTGACATTAGAAAGGTATAGATGCTAACCCCAGGAAGTCTCGGCTTCTTTTATGTGATAAGAAAGGCTCCAGAGACTCAGGAGTCCAAACTCTTAAAAGTCTTTTGGGACAGAATGACTCAGAAGTGAAAGCTGTACTAAACTGAAATTCTGTCTTTTGTCTTAGTGCATCCCTTAGATACCTGGCATGACATTTATATGATCATGTCCAACACCTTGACCCCTGAGGAGCACAGGAGAGTCTGGGAACAGGCACGCAATTATGCAGATGAGATTCACCAATTAACCCCAATCCACCCCATTGGGGCTGAAGCATTTTCAGATAGGGAGCCCCAATGGGACTATAACACCAGAACCAGGTGTCTGCAGTGGGATAAGTTCCAAATCTGTGTTCTTGCAGGTCTCTGAAAGGCTGCCATTAAACCCATTAATTATGATAAACTTCAGGAGGTAATACAGGACAAAACTGAAAACCCATCCACCTTTCTGAGTCGCCTCACAGAGGCTATGCTTAAATATTCTAATCAGGACCCTGAAACTCCAGAGGGATGACAGCCTCTCATGACATTATTTTTCCCAAAGCTACCCAGACATAAAGGTTAAATTGAGGTCGTTGGGCAGGGGGCCCCTTACCCCACTGACTTACTGGGACTGGCAATGGATGACTGAAAGGGCCCAGGACTTCTATACCAGATGACCACCACTGCTCAGGAATCCCAAGTGACACTTACAGTGGCAGGCAGGCAGCTCCCTTTCCTTATAGATACTGGAGCCACCTTCTCAGTGCTGTGGGAGTTTGGGGGACCCACTTCCCCTGCCAAATCCTCTATTATTATTGGGACAGAGGGAAAGTCATACCACCACCTACAAACCCCTCCAATAAGTTGCCATATTGGACAAATTTTCACTCATTTCTTAATTCCTATGTGTCCCATTTGCCTCCTGGGAAGGGACATCCTAACAAAATTGGGTGCCCCTATTTCCCTCTCACCCACCGTGCACCTCCACCAAGACTCCTCTGCTTTTCCTCTCCTCATGACTTTGCAAGAATATACAACCCAACCTGTGGGGGTCCCCTCTGCCACATCCTGCCTGGATGAGAAAAGGGTTAACTGCCAGAGGATCATGTTGGTGATTTTTCTATTACCCAACAAACTTATCTACTTAATAAACACACGAGAGCCAATACTCTTTTTAAATGAGAGGGGGCATGATGGGTCTGGCCATACTAGCTCTAGCCTCTTACAATAACTCACCCAACTCTTTTTTTTTTTTTTTTTTTAGATGTTGATGGACTTTTATTTTTTTTATTTTAATTTATTTTTATTGTAAACAAATGGGATACATGTTGTTTCTGTTTGTACATGGAGTAACAGTATACCATTTGTGGAATCATACATTTACATAGGGTAATGATGTTTGATTCATTCTGTTATTTTTCCCTTCCTCCCCACCGCTCCCACCCCTCTTTTCCCTCTATACAGTCCCTCCTTCCTCCATTCTTGCCCCCTTCCCACCCCCCATTATGTGTCATCATCTGCTTATCAGCGAGATCTCACCCAACTCTTTTATTTATAATATACAGGTAAAGTAGGCAAGAACTGGGAGGAGCCTCCTCTGTGATGGACAGGATAGGGTGGAATTAGGGGAACCATTTTCTTAAGGGAGAATATTCCAGAAGGAGGCAGGGAACCACTCCCACATAGCACCACATACTTTCTGGCAGTTCCTAGAAGCCAAGCCTGTGCATCCCAAGGCTCAACCTAGTCTGATTCTGCTAAATAATAATGACTTCCCACACCAACCTGAGTCTTCATATTCCCTTCCTCCCTCCTTTGTTGACCCCAAAGCCTGGGACACCACAGACTGTAGCCACATGCTTGCCTATACTCATTCACCTGAAGGACCCAACATCCTACCCAGTCCAAGTCCAATATTCCCTTCCCCAAAGGAAGCTCTTAGGGCTTCAACAAGTCATCCAGGATTTAAGGCAGAAAATCTTCCTGCATCCCACCAACTCACCCTATAACCCTCCAATCCTGGCTGTTAAAAAGTCTAATGGATCTTACAGTTTGGTGCAAGATCTCTGCATCATCAACTTGGCAGTTGTCCCTATCTCCTGCATTGTGCCCAATCCCTACACCTTGCTTTCCTCTATCCCCTCCTCCACCACATACTTCTCTGTCTTGGATTTTAAGGATGCCTTTTTCACTGTCCTTTTTCATCCTAACTTGCAGGATCTCTTTGCTTTCACCTGGACTGACCCTCTCACTCACGTTTCTTCTCAGCTGCCCTGGACAGTTATCCCACAGGGATTTCAGAACAGCCCTCGCCTCTTTGGCCAAACACTATCTCATGATCTCACCTCTCTTATTTTTCTTTTCTCCTTCCTCTTACAGTATGTTGATGATCTTCTTCTATGTAGTCCCTCTCTCAAGGACTCCCAAGGAGACACTATAAAACTTCTAAATTTTCTGGTTGACAGAGGGTATAGGGTCTCTCCAGCAAAGGTACAGCTTTCCCAACCTCAGGTTATTTACTTACGAGTCAGCTTCTTACCTGGATTTAAGGCCATCACTGTAGAGAGAAAAGCATTGTTGCAGGACAAGCCCATTCCATCTACCAAGGAAGAAATTTTTTCCTTTCTAGGGTTAGCAGGATATTTATGATCCTGGATCTCAAATTTTTCCATCCTGGAGGTCCCCTTGTATGAGGCTTCAAAGGGTGCTCCCACTGAACCTCTCCCAACCCAGTGGAAACCCCTTTCCAGACCCTAAGGAAAGCCCTTCTTCAAGACCCAGCCCTACATCTCCCTGACATCAGCAGACCATTCTACCTGTTTGTCTCTGAGAAAAGTGAGTTCACTCTGGAGGTCTTAGGATACAAGTTTGGTCCCACCTTCAGCCCAATGGCATACCTATCAAAAAGGCTAGACCCCTCCATAAGAGGCTGAGCACCATGTCTTAGGATATTGGCCACAGCATTTGTCTTAACCCAGGAGTCAAAAAATCTTTCCGTTGGGGCTCCCACTGAGGAGCCCCAAATTCATTCCTCTCCTAAATCAGCTCATTATCTGTTTGAGTTTCTTACTTACAAGGGTCTGCAAACTCTACCACCCTCTTGGGTGTTAGTTTTGCAAACTGCTCTTATTGACGACTCTTTTATTTCCTTTAAGACATGCCTTCCTTTAGATCCAGTCACCCTCTTACCCCTGCCTTCCAACATACATGTTTCAGCAACCCATAGCTGCCTTGAGATTCTGGAAGAATTACTCCCCCTCCCCTCCAATGTTCAGGAGGGGGCCTTACACAATCCTACTTTCATACGGTTCACTGATGGGAGTTCTTTTCTCCATGAAGGGATCCAATGGGCTGGATATGCCATTGTCTCCCCAGAAAAGGTTGTAGAGTCAGGACCACTACCTAACAACACCACCAACCAACAGGTGGAACTAATCGCCCTCACCCCTGCATTCACTCTCACAAAGGAAGAATCCCTCACAATCTACACTGACTCCAAATACACTTTTCTCATTATCCTTTCCCATGCCACCATTCGGAAAGAGAGGGGCCTTCTTTCCACAAAAGGACACAAGGAAACTCCATCACTAACTCTAGCTACATCCTAAACCTCCCAGCAATCATAGGCCTTGTACATTGCCGGGCCCATCAGACAGACCAATCATTCATCTCCTCAGGCAACAACAAGGCAGATGAGGAGATTAGAAGTGTTGTCCTATCATCCACACCAGCCCCCATCATGACTCTCCATGATCCCTTACCTCCACTGCCCCCCCAATAGGGAGATACTTTACTACATCCACCATCTATTCCACCCAACCTTTCTTTGCTCTCACAATTCACTAATACTCATTTGCAACTATCCTTCTCTGACATCTCATTTCTGAAGGAACCCTCCTCTGCATGTGAAGCTTGCCTATGAACCAATCTTACAGCCTTTAGACGCCCCCCACACACACTTTTCTGACTCACCAGGTTCAAGGCACCATTCCAGGGGTAGACTGGCAGCTTGACTTCACTCACATGCCCACAGTAAGAAAATCTAAATACCTTTTGGTCATGGCAGACACCTTCTCAGTATGGGCTGAAGCCATCCCCACCTCGAACAAAAGGGCACTGTCTCTACCTTCATCCTTCATAAAATCATTTCTCACTTTGGAGTGCCTACCTTCCAATCAGATAATGGGCCTGAATTCATCTCCCGAATTTCCCAACAACTTGCCAACGCTTTTGGAGTTCCTTGGTATTTCCACATTCCCTTTCACCCAAAGTCACTGGGTAAAGTAGAACGAATAAACCAAACTCTTAAAAATGTCTTAACCAAACTTTCTTTAGAACTTCACCTTGACTGGGTTAAACTCCTGACTCTTGCTCTTCTGCGTCTTCACTTACCCCTAAAGAAACCTGCCAAAATATCCCCTTTTGAGCTGTGCATGGTTGTCCCATCCTTACCCGTGGGACAGTGCCCCTTCCTTCCCCTCTTCTTTCTCATATATTCATTCCTCTCCTAAACCACATTCGGGAATCCCTATGGAATTACTCCGACTCCTCCCTGCCTTGCTACCTGTCTGGTACCCTGGCTCAATCTCTTCAAATAGAAGACCAAGTTCTTATCACTCCTCAGGAGGCTACAGCTCCTCAATCTCCCAAATGGCAGGGAGCCTATATGGTGATCCTGGTTATGCCAACTACTGTCAAGGTGCGAGGCTTACCAGGATGGCTATACGTTTCTTGGGTTAAGCTCTACTCTCAATCCACAAACTTCTCTCCAGCTTCTAACCCTCAAACTTCTTCCATCCAGTACTCAGCCACCCCAATAGGACGCCTCCACCTCAGGCTGAAGGCCATCAAGCTCTCCACCCCTCTTCCCATTCCGGAGACCAAGGTCCAGAACACGGAGACACCAGACAACCACACCCAGCCATGAGGATTGGACTGCCAGACATTCTTGCCTCCCCGCCATTTGCCCTGTCTGCCATTTTCATAACTATTGAAGTTTTCCTCAATAGATCTGTCCAGGTGCCAACCATTTCCTCCCTCCCAGATTACCCAAAGGACTGCTGGAGGAGTGACTTCTACTGTCCCCAGGGATGTTTTACCCATTTTTCATATGTTCACAGTCAATGCTCAGAGGATCCACTCTTAACACAGATAGTTGCCACCACAAACCACATACTCAATTTAACTAACCCTCTTATGGCACAGGGATGTTGGATGTGCATGACAGCAGGGTTCTCTCATCTCCTGACTAGCACCCTAGACTTTAGCAACTCTTCAGCTTTCAACAACATCCCCTCAGAGCAGGTGGATATCACCCCAAAATTATCAGGAGTGCCTCTCTTCCAATTTGCTTCCAGGTGCATATCTTCCAATGGAAGCCACCTTTGGGTTCACTAGAAAAAGGGAAGAGCTCACAGGAAGAGAGCTACTTCTATGTCAACCAATCAGGTGTTTAGGGACAAGATCAAACAGCTGCAGGAGGACTTGGAGAAGAGAAGGAACAAACTTATCTGAGGATCCTCATGGCCCATTTTGGGCCAATTACCGCAACTTATTCTCCCATTTTTGTCCCCCTACTCCTTATAATTGCCATCATATTGGCCTTTGCCCCCTGTGCATTGAAGTTGGCACAAAATCAGATTCAAAAAATTTCTTATCAGACTATTAATCATCTTGTATTACAGGACTATCAGGACCTCATAAAGAAGAATTGAAGTCTGGATACAAGTGCACTCCCCAGGGGAACTATCCCCAACCCCTGCCTACTGCAATGACATCTCTCTCCCCTGAATCAGCTCTATGCCCATACCCAGCAGAAGTAGTTACTGAAGATGGATCTTCACCCATATGCCCAAAAGGGATCTTCTCAAAAAAAAAAAAAAACAGGGGAATGAAGGGACAATGAGTTAACAAGGCTGCAACAATTTCTCCCCTGCCATTTTTCTGCGGCCATTATTCTGCCCTCCCCATCCCCCCACACACACCATTTTACAACCTAGGTTGTTAGCCTGCGGACTTCCTCATCAGTCATTGGTCAGATTGTTAGTAACCCACAACTTTCCACTACTTAAGTAAGATTCGCTCCCCTACCATTTCCACACCCCCTTGTCCTTAAGGGCAGAAACTTTGCTCTTCTGCTTAGTAAAATCTCTTGTGTGAGTTCCCACATCTGGAGTGGTTTTCTGGGTGCTTTCAATTTGTATTTATTTGTTTGTTTGTTTTTGCAGCGCTGGGTGTAAGCTCATGGCTCACAAATGATGGAGGCAGGAGACAGGAAGCAAACCTTGGATCAGCAAGATTTTCTTTATTCTGCAATGAGGTCCATCAATCAGACATGGGAGGGCCCATTTTCCAGGCATGGAGCCAGCCCCCCAAGTTACATAAGGAGTCTGGATTTTATAGTTTCATTGGAGACTGCAGACATGCAGTTTGAATAGTCAGGGTCTAGTTGTACAGGATAAAACTTTAACTTAGAATAAATATCTGCCTAAAACAAAAAAAAAAAAAAGAAAAAAAAACAAAACTTTAACTTAGGAGTGTAGTTGTAAAAAGGTTGAAACTCATTATTATCTGGGGAGATAGGATGAGTATTCAAATCTTGCCCATTGTTTTGCTTTCTCTGGTTTCAATATTTGCTGTGCCTCCATTTAGGGTTAATTTGCAATGGGGAAATGTTAAAGTCCAGGGCCCAGCACTCAGAGGTGCCCCTTTCCTTCAGGTCCCATTGTATTAGGAAAAGATTTGCTGGGAAGTTAATCCTTGGTTGGTTTCCCCTCCCTCCTCCTGAGCTGCACCTCTCTCCATTTTTCTTTCGGGGCTATCTTGTAGGAATGCTATTTTCCATAACCCTGCACTGGGGATCAAACCCAAACCCTCACTCATTCAAAGCTCTACCACTGAACTACATCCCTGGCCCAGGGATTCTTCTTCTTACTTTTTTTTTATTTTTATGTATTTATGTATTTATTTATTTATTTATTTTTTGGAGACATGTTCTCACTACTCCTAGGCTGGTGTCAAACTTGCAGGTGCAAGTGATCCTCCTGCCTCAGACTCCTGAGTACCTGGAACTACAGGGGTGTGCCAACACATTCAGCTCATATTTTAAGTTTTTTTTTTTTTTTTTGTATATTTTATTTATTTATTTAGGTACCAAGGATTCAACCAAGGCACTTAACCACTGAACCACATCCCCAGCCCTTTTATCTTTTATTTTGAAGCAGGTTCTAAGTTGTTTAAGGTCTTTTTAAATTGCTGAGGCTGGTTTCGAACTTGTGGTCCTTCTGCCTTAGCCTCCTGAGCCACTGAAATTACAGTGGCACCTGGATTTATTTTTATTTTGAATTGACATAGTAATTGTACCTATTTATGGAGTACAATGTGACATTTCAATACACGTATACAATGCATAATAAACAGATCAGGGTAACTGGCTTATCTGTCACCTCAGACATTTATTACTTCTTTGTGTTGGGCTCAATTTATTCTTTTATGGCTTTTTGGCTTTATGGCATACCTGAAAAGGCATTTCGTACTCTAAGAAAGCAAATGAAATTGTTTCAACTTTTTCTTGTGATATTTATATGATTATATTGTGGAAATCGTGTTCAGCAAGAGACCAAGCACCACTTGGAGGGTTGGAGAATGCAGGTTTATTACGTTGGCAGACCCAGATGAATTAGTTCTCTGAAATTCTTGGCCCTGAGTTGAGGTTACACAGGGATTTTATAGGAAATTTGAAGTCATTTTTTAACCAGTATAACACTGGTGGATTTTAATTCTTGGCCCATGTGACAAAGGACCATGAGCAGGAATTCTTTCGATATGTAATTTATCAAAGCACAACAAAGGCAGAGGAACATCTGTAAGTGATATTGGGAAATGACCTTTATCATAGGCAGGAGTGTCTCAAGATAACTAAGGAGCTTACCTAAGAACAATAATTCAAACCTAGCACAGAAATGTTACAATTTGAACAAGTATTTAAATAATGCTCTTACAGAGACCAATAACACTCTTACAAAGACCAAAGTTAGAAAGAAATATTTCCCTCTTCAATATCATTTATTATTTAATTTGTTTATTTCTTTTGTGGTACTGGAAATTGAACCCTTGAGTATTCTGCAGGAGCAGCATAGCCCTATTTATTTATTTATTTCCAGAAATTGAACCCAGGGCACTTAACCACAGACCCATATCCCCAACCCTTTCTATATTTTATTTTTAGACAGGGTCTTACAAAATTGCTTTAGCTCTCACTAAATTACTGAGACTGTCTTTGAGCTTGAGATTCATCTGCCTCCTTTTTCAGAGCTGCTGGGATTATAGGTATCTGCACTGCACCTGGCCTCCCAGTCCACTCCCCCTTTTTAACATAAAATTTAACATTTTTTATTTGGTGATAATTTCAAACTTTAAAAAATGACAAAAATTAAAACAGTATAAGAAATATCCAGGGGTAGAGACATACATAGTTCAGTGGTGGAGCCAGGAATGTACAGGGTTCTGGATTTGATCCCCAGCACTATAAAAAGAAAAAGAACAATGAAAGAAAAACTCCATACACTTTTTAGAACCAGATTCACATATGCATATCATTTATCATCATTTTTCACTTATTGAATATTATTTCTTTTTTCCCCACAGCTTCCCACATGCTAAGTAAGCACTGCCACTGAGTTATAGTCCCAGTCTTTTATATTTATTTAAATTAATTTATTTATTTTTGGTTGGAAATTGAGCCCAGGGGTGCTCTACCACTGAGCTACATCTACAGGGTCTCACTAAGCTGATGAGGCTGGCCTTGAACTTGAGATCTTCCTGCCTCAGTCTCCCAAATAGCTATACCACCACACACAGCTTAATATCATTTCTTTTATCACCTATTCATATTATTTTTATCGGAATCATGTATGTATGAGTCGGTGTGATACCGCTGTTCACCGGTGACGAGTTCTGCTCCTTCTAATGTTGAAGTTTGAACACTAGAGGAGCACGCCAAGGCAAGCATATTAAGCAGGTTTTATTTAAAAGTAATAATACAGACTTCTCCCAGCAGGAAGAAGGGGGCCATGGCTGATGTTCTGAAGTCCCAAGAAGTAAGCACACCCTACATCTTTTATAGGTTAAAGTCTCTTTTGTTCTACAGTTCTCTCCCCCCCTCATCTCTCTCCTTCCTGCCTACGTGACTAGGCCTGGTTTTGCATTAAGTGAGAAACCATGGGCAGGGAGAGGGCCAAGGTGATTCAGGCAGTTAAGGGCCCAGGGGTCATTAATTAGCAGCTCCATGCTTGCAGTCCTTGATAAAGGCAGGTAAGGGCTGGGGAGATAGCTCAGCTGGTGGAGTGCTTGCCTCGCGAAACCCAAAGCCCTGAGTTCGATCCCCAGTACCGCAAAAAAAAAAAAAAAAAAAGGGCAGGTAAACTTGGTAATGAATGGGCCCTGGAGATCCTTGACATTCCATTCTTCCAGGGGCAGTCTCCAACTTCCAGAGGCAGATGACTTCATGGGCTTCATTTCCTTGATTTGACCCAATCCCCTATTTCTACACTAACTACCTGTCCTTGATTCCGGCTTCAAGTGTGTGTGTGTGTGTGTGTGCCTCCCAGCCCTTTTTAATATTGTATTTTAGTTCTGTTCTACTGGGGATTGAACCCAGTAGCACTCTACCACTGAGTTACATTCCTAACCCCTTTTTTAGTTTTCTTAAAGTTTAGTTTCTTAAAGTTCTCCCTAAGTTGTTTAGCACTTCGTTGAATTATTGAGGTTGGCCTTGTATTTGCAATTCTCCTGCCTCAGCCTCCTGAGTTGCTGGGATTACAGACAAGTGCCGTGGTGCCTGGTTTCCTTATTCTTTATTGGTTCTGATTGCTCCCTTACCAACTTTCTTTTTTCTTTTTTCTTTCTTTCCTTTTTTTTTTTTTTTTTTTAGATAAGGTCTTACTGTGTTGCCCAGGCTAGCATTGAACTCATAATCCTCCTGCCTCATCCTCCCTAAAGTACTAACTTCTTACATTAGATGCTTTATTTACTTTGAAGCAACTATTTAAAGCAACAAATTTTCCTCTGAGTCCTGCATTAACTGTATTCTGCAGGAGCTATTGCAGAATAACCCAGTTCTAGTGTATGAGGCCCCAAGGTACCAAAAGACCAAAGAAAGTGAGGCAAATAGATTTGGGATTGCACAGAGTACAATTTATTGGGGAATTTACTGACAGAAGCATGGTTCTGGGATCAGCAAGACCAGTTTGATCTCACAATTTGGGTCAGAGAGAGGGGTATATTTTGGGTTAGGATAAAAGTGACTTCATCCTGGTTTTATCTTAAGATAATATGGAAAAGCCAGGTACATCCTGGAGCCAGGATCTGATTGTAAAGCCCCACATTTGACTGTAACGGTTTTATCTATGTTTTTCTGAGAAACTATGCAGGAAAAATCCAGTCAGGGTTATTCAAGGGTAATTGTAGTGGTTAAGACTCAGGAGAGCTATAGTCTTGTCAAACTGTCTCCATATATTCCACTCCTGCTAATCAGCTCTTTCAACCACACATGCCCCCTCTCCCCCGCCCCTTGCCCTGAGGCTGTGAGGGGTTTTAACATCTCTTAGGTGGGAGTGGCAAGCCCATTTGTCCAGCTTGTAAGCAGCTACCCAAAATGGTAGACACATGCATGAAAAGAGACAAAGAACAGTTATGCAAATGATAATAACCACCATCTCTTCCTACCAGAAACCCCAGGAATCAAACTAGCAATTTAGCATATCTCCCATGGAAGGGATAGGAAATCAACTAGGCATTAATTTTGTTTTGGTAAAGCCCAGATATCAGGGGGAAAAGAAACAGCAAAAGACCACAATTTTTATTTTATTTTATTTTTTAAACACTGGGGATTGAATCCTACTGAGCTACACTCCTCAGCCCATTTTTTTAAATTGTGAGACAGGGTCTCACTAAACTGCTCAGATTGGTTTCAAAACTTGTGGTCCTCCTGCCTTAGTCTACTGATTAGTTGGGATCAGAGGTGCGCCCTACTATGCCTGGTGAGACTACAGCTAAGGACAGAAAAATAAATGTCTTGTACAGATCTATAAAGAAAAATATGCACTATCCAATGAGACAAAATTAGTGGCATCATCTCTTCTCAACCACATTGAGCAGCAGCTGGAGGCTAGTGCAGTGGCGCATGCCACACACATCAGCCAAGAGGATGGAGTCCTTAGTGATTCCTAAAATTGATGGCAAAATGGCATGCCAGTCTGAAAAGCCAACTCTAGCTTTCTGAAGAATTTCCTTTAGTACACTTAGGGGCTAAGCCATGACCACATGGTTCGGAGTCTAATAGGATCAATGGGGACCTAGTCAGGTAGGCCATAGCTCCTCACACAATGACAAAAAATAACAGATTTATTCAAGGAGAATAAGTCTTTGAACCTCCACTGAACTGTCCCCTACCCTGGAGTTAATGCTTGTAGTGTACAAAGCAGCAGCGCTCTCTGTTCATGCATCAACTCTGGAAGTATTGCATCTGGATGCACGGCTTAGACCTGGATTATCTTTGGGAGGACCAGAGTCTCCAGATGACCATAAGAAGAAAGTGTGCCATTCATATGCTCATTTAAGTGTGTTGGCACTTCTCCAAGGACTTAGGTCCAGTGCCCAAGGTGAGTTTGCTTAATAGGGAGCATACCTGCTGCTTTAATAAGCCATTCCTTCTCTCCACCAACCATGCGACCTGAGTGCTATATGGCAAATGAAAGTGCCATCATTTGTTTGGGCCCAATCCTGAGCAGCACGTCCTGAGAAATGGATGCCCCAGACACTGTCAGTCCACCATCAGATCATACTTACCTTTTCAGCACATTCTTTTTCTTTTTCTTTCTTTCCTTCCACTCCCACTAGTTCCAGGAACAGAGGTCTTAATACGATCAGGACCATGATGTACAGGTTAATTGTGCCCCTGGTACAAGTAACCATTCTCACATGTGTTGCCACATTGAGGCTCCCCAGAAAGGTCGTTTTACTACAGACCATTGTGCCATTTAGCATTGTGCCACCCGCAGTGTAAGGCTTTGGTACAGTCCAAATAACCAGTGGCCATGGCACCTGAGTAACTACCAACCATACCACCAGTAGCTCTAGTTGGCTTCTCTGATTTTCTTCTGTCTCAAACCAGGTAGTGTCAGTGACAGGTCATGCTACAGCAGCAGTTCAGGTGCTTGGGTTCCCCCTGCTGGACCCATCTGTACATGAAACATTTTCAGGTCTGGGGCTGCCCATACTTATAGGTACCAGGTAGTCTAACTGAGGCAATTAAGTGATTTTATATGTAACTGGTTCTGACACTGCCTGCATTCAACTCAGGAGTCAATACCCTGTTGGAAAAGAACTCTGCATTCTTGTAAATGTGCATGTCACTTACTTAGAGTAAGGGTCTATGCTATGGTGGATTTGTCACAAGCGGCAGAGAGGCGAGTGACTAGAATTTGGTTCCAAACAAATTGGCTTTATTTGATACACTCGGGATAACACAAACCTTAATCTTTCTAATATCACACATCAATCAAATCGAATGGCAAATAAACACACCTCAATCGAATAGTCCAAAGTCCTCTCTGCCTTGTGGGTTCCGACGACCCCGAATGCGATGTTATCTTAGCCGGAGAGCAGACTCGGCTGGTCTCGGAACTCTCTCCAGAATCGAGGATGGGCAGGTCTCCGCTGATCTTGAAGCCGTCAGAGTAGCGGAGTTTCGGCAGTCTCGGCGGGTGGATGGTCGATGGGGCTCGTGGATTCGTCAGGAGATCTGGGCTGAGCCAGGGAGCTGTCTGAGAGGGGAGTTTATATACCCTTTTTCTTGGCTTGTTTCCAGTTCTGGTCCAGATGGTGTCTTATCTCCTTGGTGCAGCGCTCTTGTGACACATATATATTTTTTTTTTTTTTTTGGTTTGCCATCCACTAGGGGCTTATCATTTATTCGTTAGGCATCCAAGTCTGCTCCTTTCAGGATTGAGGTGGGTAAAATAGACCATCCACTCAGTGCTTTCTTTTCTTTTCTTTTTTGTATCAGGGACTGAACCCAGGGACACTTAATCACCAAGTTACATCCCCAGTCCTTTTCTATTTTGAGACATGGTCTCCATAAATTGCTGAGGCTGGCCTTGACCTTGGATCCTCTTGCCTCAGCCTCCACCCGGTGCTTTCTAAGTAGGTCAATTTGCACCATGACTGGTAGAATCTTGGTCAGTGGCTTCACCTGACCCTATTAGGGTCTGGTACACTGCTAGAAACTGCTGTTTCTCTTTTTGTCTTTTGTTTTGTTTTGTTTTTGGTACTGAGGATTGAGCCCAGGGGCGTTTAACCACTGAGCCACATCCCTAGCCCTTTTTATATTTTATTCAGAGAGAGGGTCTTGCTGAGTTGCTTAGAGCCTCGCTAAGTTGCTGAGACTGACTTTGAACTTGCAAACAATCTGCCTCAGCCCCTGGAGCCACAGGGATTACAGGCATGCACCACCTGGCCCACCACTTTGCTTTTGTTTTTAGATTCATTTCTCTATGTTGCCCAGTCTGGTCTTGAACTCCAGTATTTAAGTAGTCCTCTTCTTCAGTCTCCCAATTAGCTGGGACAACAGGGGCATACCACTGTACCCATCCATTAGTCCATTTTCTATTGCCAATAATATAATACCACAGACTGGGTGAGTTATAAGAAAAGATATTTATTTGTCTCACAGATCTGGAGGTTCAAGGTAATTGGCCTTTTTGCTGGCAGAGTCCCAAAGTGGCACAAGGCATCACATGGTGAGAGTCAGGGAGCATGTGTCTCTGTGTATCTGTCCTCTCTCTCTCTCTTCTCCTCTCTCTCTCTCTCTCTCTCTCTCTCTCTCTCTCTCTCTCTCGTATGCTGCAGATTGAAGTTAGGGCCTCATACATGTAGGCAAGTTACTCTATCACTGAGGTTTTACCTGTAGTCCTCCAATCTCCCTCTTCTTATAAAGGAAACAAGATTCAATTATGGAGGCTCTATCCTAATAAATTTACCTAATACTATGAGCATTTCCCAAAGGCCTCACCTCTAAATACCATAGCCAGAACTGGGGCAGGAATTCATCAGCTCACAAATGGTGACTGAGCTTCAGCGTGGGAGACAACCCTAGGGATGGCCAAGAGTACAGGGGGTGTACCCTGCACTGGTGAGTTAGGAAAGAGATCTGGGATTGCACACCTAAAAGACTCCCCTCTCCATTCTAGACATGCAGGGGTGAAGTTATCATGTTCTGTGGGTGCCATTGGGAAGCACTGCTTAGAGGGACATGCAAGGCTTTCCCAGGACAGCTCTGCGCAGCCTCCTTGGACCCTGGGGCCAGGTGCAGGTCTGGTCTGGGAGCACAGAGTCAAGCTCCTACCATGCAATGGATGAGGGTTGTGCCCAGAAGCCTCCTTCTTTCTTGGTTTCCTTTGGCCCCCTGGTTTTGGAACAGAAGGATGCTACCAGCAGCTCTCAAGGGAGGCCACTTAGACCTAAAGCCAGTTACTACTCCCCATCCTTGCCCCTGACTATAAAGACTGCCCAGGAGAGGATCTTGTTAAGGCTGATGAAAATTGGGCCTGAGACTTTTATTTAAAAAAAGTTATCAGAACTCAGTGGAGTTACTTCTGTCAAACTCTAACAATAAATAAATACAGTGGGGTGGTGATGAAGGAGAGGATCTTGCACATGTATGCCTGATAACAAGAACTGTCACAAAAGTCTGCCAGAACCACAACCTTGCACAAAGGCCACCACAACCTTACCCAGAAATATTTCTATCCAACAACCGTCTGTTCGACCTTGGGCTGACACCACCCTCATTATTGACCCTTGTAGCTAAGGATGGTTATTTCAAAACAAGTTATGAAATCCTCCTCAGTTTGCCTTTAAAAACTCCCCATCACCAGGAATGATAGTAGAGTGAAACAGACATTATTACCTTGTGTACATGCATGACTGCATGACTGATGTGATCCTGCAATATGTATAATCAGAAAAATGAGAGATTGCACTCTATCAAAATATATAAATGCATTCTACTGTTATGTACAACTAATTAGAACAAATAAAATTTAAAAAAATAAACTCCCCTTCACCTTTACTTCCTTGAATATACCAAAGCATATTCCCTTCATAGTCTGCTTCTCCCAAATAAACTCAGTATCTCTGAAGAATCTCTCATTTTGTTATTTTAGGTTGATGGGTACAAGGGAAGAAGCTCTGTATTATGGTTTGGGTCTTAAATATCCCCCGAAAGCCTTGTGTTGAAGACATAGGTGGAACAACTGGGAGGCAGTGGAAACTTTAGTAGGCAGATCCTAGTAGAAGAAATATAGTCATTGGTGTGGGGGGTGACATGGCACTGTCCCAAGTTTGAATTGTCACGTCTTGGTGTATGTGGTGGTGGGTGCTATTGTATCAGGAAGGCAGAGGCTAGGGATGCTGCTCTTCCCAACATAAAGAATCATTTTATCCCAAATGTTAGTGTTGCCAAGGATGAGGGAAATTGGTGTCAAGAACATGGAGTACTGGGGATACTACGGGTCTCAGGTCTTGCTTTGTCCATCATTTTCCTGACATGGAGGACACAAGATTCAGGGCTCTTTAGGAGTTTGGTAGAGCAAGGGCTCCAGCTCAGGTCCTTGCCTTCCCACCAATAGGTAAGGACTGGGACTAGCCACACAGCTGAGTGCCCCAAAATGCTGTGACTGGAGCAGAGTGTATGTGGGGGGTGCTTGCCTTTGTCCAGGCGTGGCCTGGGTGAGGCCCAGCCTGTCTGAGACTCAGTTCCCCACCTCTGTAGTGGTGCATTGTAGAGGACCATAGAAGCTTGCTGTGTGCATGCACCCCACTGGGTGTTATTTGAGGGTCCCCTCCTCTGCTCAGAATCACTGAATTGGGCTACATCTGACTCCTCTTTAATCTTGGACTGCTGGATACACAGATTGAGAAGGTGGGCAAGAGGCCAAGGGAATGCTACAGAAGCCAAGGCAGGGCCACCAGGGGCCATGGGGGAGGGGTCAGGCACAAGGCTCAGCCCCCCACAGTCATCCATCTGCGAGACCAATTCCTGCCTCTTTTAGTTCCAGGTTGACCCTCCTGCCAGGGGTCTAGATCCTGCCAAAATGCTTTCTCCCATGAACTTCTCCAGCCAAGGCACAAGTCTTATGGTAAGGCCAAATCCTGGCTCTGAGCTGAGCTGTCTCCTTAGTAGCCTGCAGCCTCTCCACTTTTCCTCCAGTCAGATACAGCATACACGCAGGTGTCCTCCTGGGACACAGCCTGGACCACATTCAGGAAAAACATCTTCTGGGTCTGGTTCTGGCCACGGTCTTGTAGCCCTTTCTGTACCTCCTAGAGACAAGAGAAGATATTCACAGGGGAGTGGGGTTCAGCCACCTCCAGAAGGGAGGGACTCTGGACAGGAAATAGGAAAACAGAGCAAAAAAGGGGAGGGTAGTGGATGGGGTGGGTGCTGGTCACAGGCCATAGAGTCTGTGACTTTACTCAATAGCCTGAAGAGATCAAGACTGAGTTAAAGGGGCTGGGGAGATAGCTCAGTCGGTTGAGTGCTTGCCTTGCAAGCATAAGGCCCTGGGTTCGATCCCCAGCACCGCAAAAAAAAAAAAAAAAAAAAAAAAGACTGAGTTAAAGAGGCAGATCTGTCTCTGGGGACTGTGCAGTGGGGACATCTTTCAAGCCAAATGGACATTGAGATGCATTTTGGTCCTGGGCATGAAGATACCAGAGCCTCAGAGTGCAAATCTGAGGAGTTTTGGAGGTTTTGGGGTTTTTTAGTGGGGGGTACCAGGGATTGAACTCAGGTGCACCCACCACTGACTCACATTCCCAGCCCAATTTTGTATTTTATTTAGGGGACAGGGTCTCACTAAGTTGCTTAGAACCTCGTTTTTGCTGAGGTTGGCTTTGAACTTGCAATCCTCCTGCCTCTGCCTCCTGAGCCACTAGGATTATGGGTGTGTGTTTCCACACCCAGCTATTCTGGAGATTTTTGATGGAGGAGGTAGCTTCCAAGGACTTAGGCTGAGAAGTTCCCAGTTCTGAGGTTCTTGAAAGTAAAGCCTACCAAGCACTTCATACATGAGGAAATTCCCTACTCAAGATCTTTCTCTCTACCTTAGAGTCTCTGTGCCCAGGGATCCCTGGGACATTGAGGAAGACAGTGTCATGTGCCTGCTAACTTGAGCACTGTTATACCATATAGCACCTACAATCTCAAGACACAGTTGAGAAGAACCTAGACCTTAGACACCCAGAAATGTGGTAGTCAAATTCTTCTGATCTTAAACTCATAAGTTTAGGGTCCGTGGTTGGAGGATTCAGCTAGGAGAAGAACCGGAAGCTCCAGATCCAATCTACTCTGGCCACTCATGACTCCAAATACACTAGTGCCCCAAGGAAAAAGCATGAGTGATCTAGGAGTGGGAGATACTCAGGCCGTGGGCCTTAGTAGCTCAGCTTCAAGACACTGAATCTGTGGACTTTCAAGCTGTTAGAGATCAAAATAGGCCCTTAACCCTGAGATGCTCATTTCTAAGATACTAAATACTTTACCTTAGAGTAGCTCCTACCCACATTTATCAGTCCATAAAGGGGCAACAATCCTAGACGTGTAACTCTTTGGCCCCATGTTTCCAGGTACCATTTTGGATTAATAGGCTAAGAACCTTGCCCGTAGGAGCCCAAGATTCCAGAGATATCCAGGTACAGAGATGTCTCTGCAGTTCTCAGAACAAGGACTTCCAATATGAGGTCACTGGATGATGCGCTACCTGAGCCACTGGCAGAGAAGGGTCTTTGGAGACCTGAACTCTTAGTTCTAAGTTTCTCTGTGCTGACATATGAATCGCCCAATGTCCTTTGACTTGTAGGCCAAGATCCTCACTGCTGAAGCCAAAGCTAGATTTTCAGTCCTTAGAGGCCCCATTTCTCAGAATCTAGTGGTCGAACTCCAAGAAGTTCTTTGCCTTTTCCTTGGACTCTGGCTGTGAAAGTCCTTGGACACTCACAATCTCCAATTTAGGGTTTAGAATTTTCTCCATGGCAAGTCCTAGATCTACATGTCTGACACTCTGACTTCCCAGGGGAGTTGACAATCTTGGCTTCACAGGTCACTGAATTCCATTAATCCCAGTTCCCAGTCTCCAAGGTTTGCAGAGAGCCTGAGAATTGATGTTCACCGAGTAAGGGACCTTTAGTCAAGGTCAAAGAGGAAGAACTTAAGAGGGTGTGCCCTGGCTGCTGGATCTTCCAGACTTAAGTTCTCTAGACCCTGATGCTCCAAAAGAGTAATCAAGGTCACTGGGAGGAAACTACACAAGGAGGGGAAGCCTCAGACTCCAAGAGTCTCAACCCAATAGGTTGAGGTCCTTAATCTCATGGTCTGAACACCAAGGTTCTCTGACACTACAGATGCTCCTCCACTTACAGTGGGGTTAAATCTATTGCAAAGTGAAACTATCCAAAGTGGATAATGCATTTAATACACCTACCCTAACAAACATCATAACTTAGCCTCCCTAGCCTTAAGGTGCTCAGAACACTTACTTTAACCCACAGTTGGGCTAAATCATCTAGCACAAAGCCTATTTTATCATAAAGTGTTGATTATGTTGTATAATTTATTGCATACTAGATTGAAAGTGAAAAATAGAAAGGTTTTATGGGTACTCACCACTAATGTACAATTAGTGCACCCTGAAGTATGATTTCTACTGAATGCATATGACATTTGAACAATTGTAAAGTTGAAAAATACTTAACACAAACCATCATGAATGGAGGACCTTCTGTATGTACCCACCTTGAACTAAAGGCCCCAGTATACAGTCCTCAGAATTCTAATGACCCTGGAAGACAGTTTTGAGACAGAGAGGCTGCTTTGAGAACCTTAAAGTTCAGTCAGTTGAACTGACCCTAGACCTAAATTTTGCAACCTCAAAAAGTGCTAGCTTTTAAATGGGCATCTACCAGCCCTGAGATGCTCCAAGGAAGCTGACTGTCCATCTGGGGAGGGAATGGATCACCAGCCTAGAGAATTCAGCCCCTGGACTTGTACCATGTGCTTTGCTGGAGGAATCAAAAAAAAAAAAAAAAAAAACCAGTTTATAAGAACTAACACTAACATGATCCCTAGTGATCTGGAAAAAAATCATTCTGTAGATTCCCAGAGAAAAAAATAACTTCTTCTTATGAATAAACTCCCAAATAAGAGTTTCAAACTACACAAGAAAACAAATGGCCACGAAGGAGAGTGTGAGAGGTCATAGCCAGGAAAATTAGCTTCCAAAAAAATCACATTAAAGGCCAGGAACCAAGGGAAGATGCATAGGCATCTGTCTTGGAGGTCATGAGATAGGACAAGGGCCTCACCCACTGAGATTCTCAACTCAGTAGCCAAAGGCCCCCAAAGGTGAACAGTGCCTGGCCTGAGACACACAGAAGCTGAGTTTGTCCCAGAGGACACTGAGTAGCATGGACTTGATTGGTTGGGGTGGTGGCTTAGAACTCAGCCTCACCTGGCTGAAACTGGGCTCATACTCCACATGGCCCTTGTCGTTGACATGCAAGATGGGAGCTGCAATGGCTGCTGTCAGGTCAAAGCCAAGCCACAGCTTGTTCATGATGGTCTGGGAGAGACAAGAAATATGCAGGGAGGAAAAGTCACCAGCCACCCCATACCAACCCTCCCACCCCCACTCCAGAGAGGGTCAGAAAACAGGTCACCTAGAGAGGGGTTACTCTAGTCAGCAACTCCCAGACTCACCTGGACCACAGCAGAGATGATTAGTTCCCCACCAGCTCCACCAATCACTAGCTTGGACCCTTGGTCTTTGTTGACCAAGATGGAAGGTACCATGGATGATGGCGGCCGCTCGCCTGGAACTGGGGACCCAATAGGCATCACCCAAACTCTCCAGGAGTACAACCCACCCTGTCTCCATTCACCACTGAGCAAACAGTGGCTCATCCTAAGTTTGGCACACAGCTGCCCACCTTCCCTCCTCTCTCCAGGGCATGCCTGTGAAAGTTAGACTGGAGGCCTAGCTCTCACCTGGTGGTGGGGTGACACTGGAACCTGGTGAATATCTCCAGCATAAATCCAGTAGCTCATTGTTGAGGAGGATGCCTGTCCGTGGCGAGTACACCATTGCTCCAAAGCTGCAGGCAGGGGAGACGGAGCCTGGGCTTGGACTCCCATCAACACAGAGCACCAGCTTCTCAGGATCCCTTATGTTACAGCTCTCTACCAGCATTCTGGAGCCTGGAGCCACCCAAGACCCCAAGTATCCCCTTTTTCCTTCCCTCATCAGGATATCCTTCTGAATAAGGCCCATCCCAGGCAGGTCCTGGCTCAGGACCACCCAGCAGTAACCTTTTCAGCAGAGATGTCCTGTGCATGATTCCTTTTGACACATTGGAGGAAAGGAAGAACAAAGGCAAGGTGCAGCCCCATGGGGACAAGCAAGGGGAGGTCAGGAGGTACAGACCGAGATGGGTATGGAGGGAGTTTAGGTCTCAGGAGCAAAGGAGAAGGGCCTGCCCGCCTGCTCCCAACCCCACGCACGGTGTGTTGATGGTGCTGGTGGCAGATACAGCACTCCCATCTTCTCCCAGCACAGACACATGAGAGGTGCCCATCCTGTGGCCCCAGGCTCCGGCCAGGTTGTAGTGACTGAGCTGGTGGTCACCACGTTCATCAATCTGCTGGCGGATGTGCTGGGCCAGAGCCTCCCCTAGCAGGTCCTTGGAGGCATTCTGGGGCAAGAAAGCAGGTAACATGGTCAGTGAGGGGCCAGGTAAGGTCCTCAGAGCAGAGGGTAGAACAAGCTCAGCTCCTTTGGTTGATCCTCTACCTGGAGGGGAGAAGGGTCTCCCTTGTGCCCAGACTATCCCCAGATCTTGTCCCCCATACTTGGATCCCTTCCAGACACCAGGACCACTACACTCTTTCTTCTCTGAACCACTCCCAGGCTACCCTGGCCTAGACCCACATATAAATCCTTCTAGCCTCTCCAGGCAGGCCAGACCCTCCTTTCATGATGAGTCCTGGGGCAAGGAAGAAGACCCACCATTAATCCCAGGCAACCTCACCTGGACCTCCGGGTGTCTGCGAGGGTCCCACAGCCGCCACCTTTGCCCTCTGGCAAACTTGAGTGTTTCCACAAGGTGATGATACATGCTCACTCTCCCTTCAGGTCCAGCCACCGACTCCGTGGAAAAGTTGAACCCTGGGAGGGAGCAGGATGCAGGCAGGGGTCACTCTGCTTAATGAATTGAATGCTGGTCCCCTAAAAAGACTCAACAATGTCCTAATCCCTAGAACAGCACAAGAGTGACAATTACCTTGTATGACAAAATATATTAAATTAAGGAATTTGAGAGATTACCCTGGATTATGTGGGTGGGCCCTAAATGTCATCACATATATCCTTGCAAGACAAGACAAACTGAGGAGAGAAGCTGATACAGTAGCACCTCTTATCCATGCTTTGCTTTCCACAGTTTCAGTTACCTGAGGTCAACCCCATTCTGAAAATATAAAATGGAAAATTCCAGAAATAAACAATTCATAAGTTTTTGGTTTTTGTGTTACTAGAGATTGAACTCAGGGCCTCACACATGCTAGGCAAGCATATTACCTCTGAGCTACACCCTCAGTCAGCAGTTGTTAAGTTTAAGGTGTGTGTCAATCTGAATAGCATGTTGAAATCTTACGCTGCCTGTTCCATCCCATCTGCAATGTAAATCATCCCTTTGTTCAGTGTACCCATGCTGCATATACTACCTACCCATTAGTCACTTAGTAGCTATTTCAGATCAATTGTCACCATATCAGAGTACTTATGTTCAAGTACACTTATTTTACTTAGTTAAGGCCCCAAGGTACCCAAGCATAGTGCTTGAGTCTGGATCTAGACTCTCCCCCAAAGACCCAAGGGTTAAAAGGCTTGGTCCTCAGTGTGGTGCTGTGGGTGGGAGGGGTTGTGAAACTTTAAGAAGTCAGGTCTAGTTGAGATTTTAGGTCATTGGGGGAGTGTTGTTGATGAGGACTGTGGGATGCTGATCTCTTCCTTGCTCTCTTTTGCTTCCTGGCCACAATAAGATGAGCCGCTAACTCTGCCACATGTTCCATGATGTACTGCCTTGCTCCAAGCCCAAAAGCAATGGGGCCAATAAATCACAGAGTGAAACTTCCAAAGCTATGAGACAAAATAAACATTTTCTCTTTATAAGCTGATATATTTCAGATATTTCTTATAGTAACAAAATGTTGATTAACACAAGTGTGATGTGGCGATTCAGATATGCCAAAGAGAATCCATGCTTCAAGTGGAAAGGTACTTAGTTATTGTTGTTAATGTCTTACTGTGCCTAATTTGGGGGGGGGGGTGTGTGCCAAGGATTTAACCCAGGGGCAATTTACCACTGAGATACATCCCCATCCTTTTTTAAATTTTGAGATAGGATCTTGCTAAGTTGCTTAAGCCCTCTCTAAGTTGCTGAGACTGGTGATCCTCCTGCCACAGCCTCTGAGTCACTGGGATTACTCATGTGCATCAGCATGCTTGGCTTACTGTGCCTAATCTACGATTAAACTTTATCATTGGAATGCATATGTAGGAGAGAACATAGTATATATGTATACAAGGCTTGGTACTATCTGAAGATTCAGGCTTCCTCTGGTCTTAAAACATGTTCCCCACAGACAAGGACTACTGTATGTTCACAGAGACATACTGGAGTTATACAACCAAAGCCAAAGAATTCGAGCAGCCACCAGAAACTGGAAGAAGCAAAGAACAAGTTCTTCCTTAGAGGCCCCAGAGGAAATGTGGTCTTGCACACTGCTTGACTTGGGACTGCTAGCCTCCAGAACTGCAAGGGAATACCTTTCTGTTGTCTTAAGGTCCAAGTTCATGGTAATTTGTTATAGCAGCCACAGGACACTAATACAGTCAACTTCAGGCAGGCTCAGACCTGGGCACTGCCAGGACCCCACCCCCTGTAAGCTGTAATATCCTGGGTGGTACCTCAATCTGAGTGCATACCTCTGATGAGAAGCTCACTACCTGCAGAGTCTAAGTGCTCCTATATCCTGGGACTAAGTCATCCACTAGCAAAAAGATGTCAGTCCCTTTAGCAAAACCTCAAGAATGGGCCAATCCCCCAGAGGACCAATTCTAAAACACACCATCCCGCCCAGTGTCTATAGCCCTGATTTGGACAGTATGCATCTGCTAACCCAGTTTGTGGAGGAGGGGGCTGGGCAGGAAAAGGCAATGGCTACCTACTATGGTTGGAATATAATTCAGGTGTCCTCCAAGGGCCCATTGTGATTGGGGGCTTGGTTCCCAGGGTGGTGGTATTAGGAGGTAATAGAACTTTTAAGAGTGGGGCCTAGTGGGAGATCCTTAAGATGTGCTGGGGGTGTGCTGTTGGAGGCTGGTTTGCTTGCAAACTCTTAGTAGTTCTCACAATAGGGTTGTTATGAAAGAAGCAAGCCTGGCCCCACCCCCCTCTCTCTGTTTTCTGACTTGAGATGTTACTGCTTGCCCTTCATTGCTATCTACCATCCATCACCCACCATGGCACCCTTATCAGAACTGAGCCAGTGCAGGCAGCATGTCCTTGAACCTCTGAAACTGTGAACTAAGTAAACCTTCTTTTCTTTCTCTTTTTTTCTTTTTGTGGTATTGGGGATTAAACCCAAGGGTCACTTTGCCACTGAGCTATATCCCCAGCCATTCTTATTTTTTATTTTGAGATAGGGTCATGCTAAATTGCCCATGCTGGTCTTGAACCTGTCTCAAACTTCCAGGTAGCTGGGATTACAGACTTGTGCCACCAAGCTCAGTTTTTTTTTTTTTTTTTTTTCTTCTTCTTTAATATTTTATTTCACTTCACTTTACTTAGTTTATTTTGCAGTGATAGGGATTAAACCTAAGGTCTCATTTTATTTTACTTTACTTGGTTATTTTATTTCACAGTGCTAGGGATCAAACCTAAGACCTCATGCATACTAGCCAAGTGTTCTACCAGTGGGTTATATCCCTCTGTCCCTGACACTCCTTTTCTTTACAAGTAACTGTGTCAACTATTTTGTTACAATGATGAAAAGCTGACTAATACACCACCCAAGTCCATGACTGGGCTAGGAGCTCAGGTTCCCATCAGGGCAGGGCTCTGGTCAAGAGATAGGTCTTACCTCTCAGCACATTGAGGATGAAACTGAGAATAGCGCCCCCTGCAGGTGGTGGTGGTGAATACAGGGTGTAGTTTCCCAGGGGCATCTCCAGGGCATCCACCACCTCAGGCTGGAAGGTAACCAGGTCCTGCAGAGTCAGCAGGCTCCCTGGGATGAGATGGAAAGGACTCCAGATACAGATGGGGAAACTGAGGCAAAGGATTGCTGAGGGTCCCAGGATACACAATGGGAATCCCCTTGCACCCTAGCCATGTAGACATGGTGTGCGTGGTATGGGGTGGGGAGACAGAGACCACAGGAAGGCAGGTGTGGGGAGGGGAAGAAGATGAGAGGGGAATTGGGAGGGTGGGTCAACCCAGCTGCCCAGGCCTGTGTGGAGATCTGTAATCCCCTCCATTGGCCCTAATTCACCAGGGCTCTGCTCTTTGAATTCCTTGACCACAGAGGCCACTGAGGCCAGCAGTGGCTAGGCTGCGTGCCTTGCCTCTCTGAGACCTGGGAGCAGCCAGCACTCTAGCAGGGCCTACCCTTAACCCCCTTGACTCTTTCTTTGGCAGGGACAGGGTATTGGAATGTCAGTGCAGCCGACCTTCCTTGGCAATATCCTCCACCAGCATCTGGCCCAGCCTCCCTGTGTAGAAGACCTCTGCGCCCTCCGTGGCCACAGTCTCCAAGGTGGTGGCCAGCGCAGGCCATGGAAATGGGTCCTGAGGCCTCAGGGGTTCTGTCCCATTGAAGAAGAGCTGCCTGGGGAATGGGGAGGGGCAACCTTAGGGTCAGGCTAGGTCCCAGAGGGCAGTCACTCCTGCCAGGGTTCTATTGAGATCCTAGGGACTGCATGGGAATGACAGTTCTGGCCAGGGGCCCTGAGGCACTGGGTTAGACAATGAGGGGACAGATTCTTTAGAAGCAGGAAGGGTTGAATACCACCACCTTACTTATGGCCCTGGTCCAGAGAGGGCACCCACCCTAGTGAGTCCAAGTTCACCCAAGGCCTGCCCTCCCAGTGACCCTGGGAGGACCTGTCAGTGGGCTGACTGGTGGGGCAGGGAACAGCCAAAGCCCTCCTACCACCTCAAAGAGAGAGAGAAGGAGGCCTGGGCCTGAAGGTAGATGGCAGACCCCAAATCCACACCCTTGAATTCCCATGACTTGGGCACTAAACTCCTCCTGGCTTAGCATCTCTGAGCTAGGTTTTGACCTAAGAAGAAAAATACTGGCCATCCGGGCCTTAAGACCCTGGCACTATGTTAGGGTCAACTCTCCAGTGTGAGGAGGGGCCCAGGCAGAGCGGGGGTTTGGCTGGGGTCAAATAGAAAGCGGCCTTAAACAAGGTGTGTGCTCACCTTAGGGTCGATGCCTGTAAGGAAGGCTGCAGAAACCTGCTGTTCAGGAACTGGCTCAGGACAGAGGGCATGCGGTAGCCCCCTCGGAGGAGTGCAATAGTGGGCTGGAACAGCTGTGCCCAGGGCAGACGGCCATGGCGGTGGTGGGCCTCTGCGTAGCCACGGAGCTCCCCAGGCACCCCAATCCACTGGGCCCCTGCATGGCGTATCCCTTCCCTCAGCCCTGTGTCTTTCAGGCCCACCCAGGGCTTCCTCCTTACCCCCACACTCATCCCCCACCCCAGCTACAGCAGCCAGAGTGAGCTCCTGGAGTCCTGTCCTGACCATGTCCCTCCCTACACAGAACTCCATGGCTCCCCATTGCTTTCTGTGCAGATAAAAAGTCCATCTCTAGGTCCATAGAGCCCTGCACAAACTGGCTCCAGAAACTGGAGAAACAGACCCTGTCCCTCTATCCCATCTCCACCAGCCTGGTTCTAACTTTGAATCACCCCTCCCCACTCAGAGAACCCCTCTTCCAGGAAGACTCCCCAAAGTCCAGCAGGTGAGGGGCTCTGCATGGGTTCCTCCTACTCCAGCCCTCATCCTCCCATGTCGGGTGTCAGCCTGTTCATGAGGCACACTGCCCCTTCAGGGTGTGTTCTGGTCAGCCCCAGTGGTCTAGTGGGGTGGAGTTGGGGGGCCCCTCCTAGGACCTCACCTGTGCCCAGCGGCAGAGCCTTTTCACATTGGTCCAGCAGGCCCTGGGTGTGGCTGGCTGGTACCGTCTCCCGAGCATTGATGACTTCCACCTTTCCTGGAGTCGGGGGAGGGTAAGTGAATGGTTATAGCCCATCAGAGGTATAACCATAGGCCCCAGCCTATTCTAGGTCTCAGTTTCCTTCTCTGTGCTAATACTTAGGATAGAACTTGCCTACAAGGACTTAGCACAGTGGAGACAAAGCGCTAGAGTAGGGGAGACTGAGATCACCCAGGAAGGGGCATGGGAATTGGTTACCCTGTGGTTGTGCACAAGTCTGTTCTCCCCACAGTGGGGGGAGTATCACACGGGGGCCTACCTGTTGTTGCATTGTAGATAGTGAAGATGACCCCTCCACCCAGGCCCATGCTCTGAGGGTTGACAACGCCGGTGCAGACCAGGGCTGCGATGGTGGCATCCACAGGTGAGCCCTGCTGCTGGAGGATGGCTCTGGGGGACATGGCGCAGAATCAGTTGCCTGATTTGTCACCCCCAGCCTTCCCACCTGAGTTCACTAAGTTGGAGCTCACTGGGGAAGAGTAACAGATTGGTAGCCCTAAACCCCAAGTTAGGTCAGAAAAAACACACTGAGATGTCCTCTCAAATCCAGCTGCTAGCTTATCCACAGCACTTTACGGATTGCAAAGTATGATGCCATTTGCCTTTTCCTTTGTCCTACATGAAGCACTCAGTTTGCAAAGTGCTTCTGGAATGTAGGTTTCTTTTGTTTGTTATTTCCAGAAATCCAGAGTGCTGGGGACTCGAACCCGGGCCGCCAGCATGATAGGCTGGCACTCTACGAGATGTGCTATATGGCCTGCACTTGCAAAGTGCTTCTGCTGCCATGGTTCCCTAGGTGTTCCCTGTAGCATTGGCTCATTGCATCAGGCAGAAGCAGGCCTGGGCCACCCTGAAGCCTACTCTAGGACTCCACTCCTCATCTCACTGGGGACACACTGGCCCCAAACCCTTCAAGACTGGACTTTGGTAGGTAAGCTCAGGATCCTGTCCTACCACCAGAACACTACAGGGCTGATGGGCCTCACAGCTTCTCCTGGCGTCCAAAGTTTATGAAAATGTTCTCTGGCTTCCACCTCCCTAGTTGTCCAAGGAATGGGCCCTTAACCTCTCAAGTGTGGTTGGAATAGCCTGTGTAGTGATAACCCCTGTCCCTGGGGCACAGCCCTGAACATCTCACCAAGGCTGCTTCTTGCCCCCCATATCCAAGAACCTCCCCAGCACCTCAATAGCCAGAACTTAAACTCCAGTTCCTGACAAGGAAATCAAGACTCAAAGAGGGAGTAGAACTAGGTCTTGTGGTCCACTTCTTGGGACCTCTGACCCCAGCACTTTCCCTTGGTTCAGTTACCTGTGGCCTGACTAGCCCATCCTGAACTCTAACTCTCCCGCTCCTGAGCTATGTATCCCTGCTGCAGGCCCAAATGGTCCACATGGATGCCACATGCACATACGTAATCTCGAAATGGGAAAGAAGGAAGGAAGTCAAAAGCATCAAAGAAACAAGTCTGCTATTTGTAGGCGTGATTGCACATTTTTAACAAGAATAAACTCCATCATCAAAACCAAATAGTAAATTGAGAATGGGAAACACTAAATTCCCATCAGAGACCAAGATCCTATCTCTCATTCTTTCACTAAATGGAGCAAGCCTCATTTTTCCTTCCCAACCTGTTTTTAAACTGCCAATCTGTCAATTGTCCCTCCCCCTGGAAGTCCTTTCTTTTTTTGGTACTGATATTAGAAATTGAACCCAGGGACACTTTACCACTGAGTTATGCCAGCCCTTTCTTTTTTTCCAATGGACCTTTATTTTATTTATATGCAGTGCTGAGAATTGAACCAAGTGCCTCGCCTCATACATGCTGGGCAAGAACTCATCCACTGAGTTACAAACCCAGCCCCAACACAAGCCCCCCACTTTTTTTAAAATTTATTTTTATTGTAAACAAATGGGATGCATCTTGTTTCTCTGTTTGTACATGGAGTAGAGGCATACCATTTGTGTCATCATACATTTACATAGGATAATAGTTTTTGATTCATTCTACTATTTTTTTCTTCCACCCCACCCCTCCCACCCCTCTTTTCCCTCTATACAGTCCCTCCTTCCTCCATTCATGCCCCCCTACCACCCCCCATTATGTGTCATCATCCGATTATCAGAGAGATCATTCGTCCTTTAGTTTTTTAAGATTGGCTAATCTCACTTAGCATGGTATTCTCCAATTTCATCCATTTGCCTGCAAATGCCATAATTTTATTATTCTTTATGGCTGAGTAATATCCTATTGTATATATATACCACAGTTTCTTTATCCATTCATCAATTGAAGGACATCTAGGTTGGTTCCACAATCTGGCTATTGTGAACTGAGCAGCTATGAACATTGATGTGGCTGTATCGGCTGTATCTCTGTAGCATGCTGATTTTAAGTCTTTTGAGCCCCCCACTTTTTTGAGATAGGGTCTCACTAAGTTGCTTAGGGCCTGGCTAAATTGCTGATGCAGGTCTCAAACTTGAATTCTCCTGTATCAGTCTCCAGAATCATTGAGATTACAGGCGTGCACCACCATGCCCAGCCTTAGAAGCCCTTTCTGCACTTAGCTTCTGGGATCCTTTGCCATCCACTCCATTTCAGGTTTTTCTCCCACCTCTCTGACCCCCTGATATTGAGGGCCCCAGGTTCAGTTTGTCTGTGGATAAGCTCATCCAGACTCATGCCATAAAAGGCAAACTCTATGCTGACACCTTCCAAATTTTATTTCCAGTCCAGCCCTCTTCACTAGACTCTAGATGCACATGCACAGCCATCCACAGGTACCTCCCCTGGGTATTGATGAAGCATTGCACACTTACCATGACCTAAATTGCACTTTTATTTCCCTCCCATGCCCGCCCCCAACACAGTTCCTGTCCTTGCCTTCACAATCTTAGAAAACAGCATAACCATTTGCCCTTTTGTTCAATCCATAAATCCTAGAGTCATCCTTAGTGGTCATTTTATTCCATCCCTATATCCAATTTGCCAAAATTCCTATGGGATCTACCTCCATCACCACCATCCTGGTCCAAACCATCAACCTCTGTCATCAGGGTTATTGTAATGGCTTCCTACCTGGTACCCCACATCTGCCTTGTTCCCTTATATTTTAACAAAATAATTTGTCAAATGAAAATCATTTGATGGGAGATTAGGTAATTCAGACCAAACTTCCCACAGAGAACAAGAAAAGCCAGGCAAACAGAAAACATCTGCTGGGCTGGGGTTGTAGCTCAATGGTGGAGTGCTTGCCTCAAGCATGTGAGGCACCAGATTCTATTCTCCGCACCACGTAAAAATAAATTTGGAGCTACTTTCCCCCAAAACAACTGCCAATCCTGGAAGAGATGACTGAGAAGCAGAACAGTGCTTTTTGACATCCTCACGTGGCTGGGGGAAGAGATACTGCAAACTCCCCACATTGGGAATGGGTCCTTCTAGGTTTACCAGTCACCCAGAATTAGACTAGCCCTCAGAGCACTGTGGCCCTATTTCAAATAATCTCATTCTCTGGAATTGGATAAAGAAGATCCCAGAATTTTAGAATCCTCAGCTTCAAACTATTTCCATAAGTTATTTTGAATGTTTTTTGTACTAGGGATTGAACCTAGGGTGCTTAACCACTGAGCTATATTCCCATCCCTTTTTATTTTTTGAGACAGGGTCTCACTAAGTTGTTTAGGGCCTTGCTAGGTTGCTGAGGCTGGCTTTGAATTCCAAATCTTCCAGCCTTAACTTCCTGAGCCACTGGGATTACAAGCCTGTGCCACTGTGCCAGCTATTTTTAACAATTTTTATATATGCCCTCCAATGCTTAATTAAAAATAGCTGAGCAAAAAGGGAATATGACAGAAGGAACAAAGTTCAAGGGAGAGCACAGACCATTTTTTCAAAAGACTCATAGGATGCCCCGATCATGAAACTATCAGACGACAGACTTTTTTTTGGTACTATTGATTGAATCCAGGGGTGCTTAACCAGTGAGCCACATCCCCAGCTCTTTTTATTTATCACTTATTTTGAGACAGTCTTTCTAAGTTGCTTAAGGCCTTGCTAAATTGCTGAAGCTGAACTTGAACTTGTGTTCCTCCTTCCTCAACCTCCTGAGCCACTGGGATTAAAGGCATGCACCACTGCACCCAGCCATACCATGGACTTTTAAATAACTATATTTCAAGATGTAAATGACAAAATTCAGAATTTCATCAGAGAGATAGCAACTATGAAAAATGGAATTAGGATCTTTTTTGGGGGGAGGGGGTATTAGGCATTGAATCCAGAGATAATTTATCTCTGAGCCACATCCCCAGTCCTTTTTATTTTTTTATTTTGAGAGAGAGTCTCACTATTTTGCTTAGGGTCTTGCTAAATTGTTGAGGCTGGCCTCAAACTTGTGATCCTCTTGCCTCAACCTCCTGAGTCATTGGGATCATAGGCATGCATCACTGTATCTAGTCCTACTTCCCTGTTTGTTTGACAGGGTCTTGCTATGTTGCCCAGGCTATCCTTGAATTCCTGGACTTGAGAGATCCTCAGTCTTCCAAGTAGATGGAAGTACAGGTATTTACTACCGCTGCCTGGCTTTCTCTGTATTTTAGTTTAGATATTTTGTAGGCTCAGTAGTACAGATCTGTAGTTCCAGTCACTTGGGAGACTGGGCAGGAGGATTTCTCAAACCCAGGAGTTCAAGGCCAGCCGGGACAATATTGCAAGACCCTATCAAAAAAAAAAAAAAAAAAAAAAAAGAAAGAAAGAGAAAGGGAGAGAGGGGAGATAGGGAGGGAGGGAGGGAGAGAGAGAGAGACAGAGAGAGAGAAAGAACAGAACCCTTAGAACACTGACTAAGACACCATCAGGGATACATTAAGAAGTTTAGGTCATCTGAAATTGGAGTTCCGTAAGAAAATGAATGGGGAAGAAGTAAACAGACAGTGCTAAGAAATTTTAAAACTGATTTTTAAAAATTTAAGTCATAGATTGAAGGATTGAAGCCAAAGATTGAAGACCACCTAAAAGCCTTAGTATAAAACTGCTCATAGCCAAAGACCAAACTTTTAAAAGCAGCCAGAGGAAAAAAGACAGATTTCCTTTAAAGCACAAAATTAGACTGAGCTTTGGCTTCTCAATAGGAAAACGAGAGGCAAGAGTATAATTTTTCAAAGCAAAGAAAGAAAAATATCTTCCAACCTAGGATTCTCTGTCTGTGAACAATATCCTCCACAAACGAAAGTGGAATAAAGACATTTTCAGACAAATGGAAACTGGAGCTAGGACGGCAACAGATCTATGCTTAAAAGAATGCTGAAAAGTATTCTAGGCAAGCCGGAACAAGATTCCAGATGGAAGCTCAGAGGTGCTAGGAAGAATGAAAAGCAGCAGAAGAGATAAATGAGTTGGTAAATCTAAAAAAGTGTTCTTTGTACAAAATATAATAATATAGAAAATTATGAAATATAAAATTAATAAAGAATGATGAAATATTTAAGGGTAAAATCACATCTGGGATTTGCATTGAAATGATATAGTGAGAGTATACACAAAATCAACTTGGCTGTAAGATTGGGGTTGAAGGTGGATGAAGGATGTGTGGGGATTCATTATCCAATTCTCTTTACTTTTATATGGCTCTATGTTATTAATATAAGTAAATCTAAAGACACCCAAAACACACAGGTATATTTGTATATATACCACACACACACTTAAAATACACAGACATAAGGCCAGGCAAGGTGGTGCAACTTGAGGAGGCTGAAATAGGAGGATAGTGAGGTTGTATTTATAAAAAGGACTGGAGGCCAGGCATGATGGCATATGCCTGTAATCCCAGCAGCTCAGGAGGCTGAAGCTGGAATATTGAAAGTTTGAGCCCAACCTTAGTAATTTAGCTAGGCCCAAAGCAACTTAGTGAGACCCTGTCTCAAAATAAAAAATAACAAGGACTACAGATGTAACTTAATAGTTGAGCACCCCTAAGTTCAATTCCTGGCACAAAAAAAAATAACATATAGTCATGAAGGAGTAAATTTAGTTAGTGTCCCAAGGTTCTTGCATTAACCAGGAAGAGGATAAAAATACTAGACTTTGGTAAGGAAATAAAGCATGCTGTCATCTCCAAAATAATTGCTATAATTTGAATTGAATTATATTGAAAGGCTTGTTTCCCAGAGTGGAACTCTTGGGAGATAGAAGAAACTTTAGAGGTGGAACCTTGTGGAGGTTTTAAGTCATGCCAGGTATGCCTTCAAAAGGGGATTGTGGAGCCCAGTCTCTTCTTTCTCGTTCTCTTTTCTGCATCCCTACATGAGATGAGTGACTTTGCTCCACCACACAGTCCCCACAATGTTGTGTGTTGCCTCACCATAGGCCCAAAAGCAATAGAGCCAACCAATCATAGACTGGATCCTCCAAGACTGTGAGCCAAGGTAAGACTTTTCTCTTTTTAAGTTGATTATCTCAGGATTTGTTACAGTAACAGAAAGCTGACTGACACAATAATATACTGTAATCTTTTAGGAAAAAAAAAAATCTTTAAGACTACATACTTAACCAAACTAATGGAGGGAGGAAATTAAATTATAAAACAAATAAAATACAATAAAATAATAGTAAGTGCAAAAGAAGGCAAGAAGGGAGATAAGAAAAAAGAGAACAGTCATGGAAAATAGACAATAAATGGTTAGATAGTAGATTTAAATCCAGATGAAAGGGGAGGAAGGAGGGGAAAGAAAGGGGAAGTACTGGGGAATGAATTGGAGCAAATTAAATTCCATGCTTGTATAATTATGTCAAAATGAACCCCAATATTATGTATAACTATAATGCACTAATAAATTTTAAAAAATAAGCCCAAATGAATCATTAAGTACATTACATATAAAAAGATAATGCAAAAAAAATTTAAACAATGGATAAAAAGTCAAATCCAACTAATGCCTTCTCTATAAGGGTTCAGAAAGGTGAAAAGTAAAATGATGAAAAAATATGTCTTGCAAATACTAAGAAGAAAGCTGTACAAGATTAATTTCAGGGCTGGAGTGCTAGCATGAACAAGGCCTTAGGTTTGATCCCCAGCACCAAAATAACAATAATAATAATAATTTGAATTCCAAATAAAGGAGACTTTAAAGCATTATTAGCAATTATAATAATATTTAAAGATATATCACAGAAGGAAGTAGAGGTTTCTGGCAAGTTTGGGTATTATTCATGGTAGGAAACTGGATCAGATTTCTTTTGAGAAACCAAACCAATAGGATATACATCATCAGAGAGAGAGAGATTTATTTTAACAAAATTGGCTCACATAATCATGGGAGATGGCAAGCTTAACATCTGGAAGACAAGTCACTATAAATTCAGGTCAGAGGTAATGCTGCAGTCTTAAGTTCAAATTTTTATGTCAGGCCAGCAGCCCAGAAATTGAGGCAGGATTTCTGTTACAGTCTTGAGGAAGAATTCTTTTTTTGCCAGGAACCTCAGGTTTTGCTCTTAAGGCCTTCAACGGATTGGATGAGGCCAACCCACACCGTGAACCGTCATCTGTTCTACTCAAAGCCAACTGCTTAAGAATGTTAATCACATCTACAGGGTACTTTCACCACAGTATCTAGACTAGTACAGATGGCCCCTAACTTTCAATGGCAGAACTTAAAATTTTTGACTTTACATTCAGTAGAAACTGTACTTCAGATTTTGAATTTGGATATGCTTCAGGGCTGGCAGTATTGGTATGATGCCCTCTCTTGATGCTGGCAGTTGCAGCAAGCTACAGCTCCCAGTCAGCCACACCGTCACGAGAGGAAAACAACTAACGCTCAGCAGTGCAATGTGCTAGGTGTCTGGTAGGTTAGGTGAATTAAATGCATTTTTGTTTGTTTGTTTGTTTGCTTGTTTTTTGGTACCAGGGATTGAATTCAGGAATGTTTAACCACTCAGTCACCATTTTTAATTTTTTATTTTGACACAGGGTCTACCTAAGTTGCTGAGGCTGGCTTTAAACTCCAGATCCTCCTGCTTCAGCCTCCTGAGCCACTGGGATTTCAGGTGTGTGCCACAATGTCCAGCTAAATGCATTTTTAATTTAAAATATTTTCAGCTAATGATGGGTTTATTGGAGTGTACCCACATCATAAGCTGAGGAAAATCTGCATTTGACCAAACACCTGGGCTCCATAGCCATGCCAAGTCGATACATAAAATTAACTACCAGCCAAGAGTAAACACCCATAAAAGAAAGAACTAAGGGTGCTCTCTCTTATAGCTCTAATATTATGATTATATTTAGTACATAACATCTATAATATAAACTGGAGGTGTAGTGCAGTGGTAAAACACTTTCCCAGCATGAATAAAGCCCTGGATTTGATCCCTACCACTAAAAACACTTTTAATTTAATTTAAAAAATATGCTATATATAATACAGTAGAACATATGTAACATAATATATGACTATATAATATAGTAATACTTAAATCTTCTCTTTTTTTCATACCAGGAATTGAACCCCAGTGCACCTAACCATTGAGCCACGATGCCAGTCCTTTTTTCTATTTTATTCTGAGACAGGGTCTCACTCAGGTAAGAGGATCACCACAAGTTCAAGACCTGAGAGGGCAACTTAGCAAGATCCTATCTCAAAATAACAAATTAAAAAGGACTAGGGAGTTCTCAGTTTCCTGGCTGATGTGAACAGAGCAGCTTTCCTCCACCACTCTCTTCCACCATAATGTTCTGCCTCACCTCAGGCCCAGAGCAATGGAGTCAGCTTAGAATGGACTGAATGAAGCTCTGAAACTGTCGAAGTGACTGTATACTGGGAGACTTTGCTGGGCATTTTGACCAGATATGGCCTCTGTAAATAACCTGTTGAAAGTCACTCATATCAATTCTTTGCCAACTGTAATAATCCAAGACAACTCTCTCATCTACCTTCTCTAACCAGGAAAGCACAAATTGCATATAGAAGGCAGTTGGTTTGGCCTTATTCCTGTTGGACAGCAGTGTAATCAGCCTGAAATGAAACCTCATAAATGATATGCTGTACTCAGTATTTCTTTCTTTTATATTTTTGTTGGTACTGGGGATTGAATTTAGGGTCACATGCATGTTAGTCAAGCCCATTGGTCAGTACTGTACTTTTTAAATTTTTATTTATTTATTTACTTATTTATTTATTTATTACCAGGAATTGAATCCAGGGTCATTTAACCACTGAGCTACATCCCCAGTCCTTTATTGTTTATTTTGTATTTTGAAACAGGGCTCAAGCCAAAGTTGCTTTGGGCCTCATTAAGTTGCTGAGGCTGGCTTTGAACTTGCAATCCTCCTGCTTCAGTCTCCCTAGTCACTGTCATTACAGGCGTGTGTCACCATGGCCAGCAACAGATCTCAATTTTATAGTTATGAAAATGTTATGAAAGTAAATAAGCTCTATTACATTCAGTTGAAAAGCTAATGTGAATTATTGCATTATAAAATTTAGTATTGGTTATTTTGTTTAATCTTTCCATTTAGTTTATTAAATTGCTTGCAATTTTGAAGCAGAAACAACCACCATTAAGATTCCTCTTGGTGTGTGTATAGCACATTCTTAGATACCGGACAATGAGAGCTACCACTGAGTATCTTTTTTTTTTGGGGGGGGGATGGTACCAGGGATTGAATCCAGGGGCACTTAATCACTGAGCCACATCTCCAGTCCTTTTATTTTTTATTTTGAGACAGGGTTTTGCTAAGTTGCTTAGGGCCTTGCTAAGTTGCTGAGGCTGGCTTTGAACCTGTGATCCTCCTGCCTCAGCCTCCTGAACCCCTGGGATTACAAGGCATGCACCACCACACCCGGCACTCTGAATACCTTCTAATATTAGATTTCTCTCTATAATACATATTACCTTTTACCTGCAGAAAGAAATTCCTCCAGATTGGTGTGTTAGAACTGCACCATTTCACTCTGGTCTTAATTACTGTCTTGGGCATTGTCTTTTAAAGGTAAATCCAGAATCACTGATCTATTCCTTAGATTTGAAAACAGGTAATAATGTAAAGTTGTGGGTAAAAGATAAATGATAATTGGTGACATCCTGCTTTCATGTTAACCCGCAAACTTGAAGGCAATTTCATTAAGCTCAAGTGGGGTGACAATCCTCATCATCATTACAACCCAGATCAAAAAAGTGGTGCAGAGGAAACATAAAAATTGAGTAGTTTTTTTGACATGCCTCAGACTGAAACAAAAAACGTGATTCATGGGCCAATATTTATACATATAACTAGAAAATGAGTCTATCTAAGGAGATCTACGAATGTTGTGTACAGAGGAGCTGAGGCCTGAGGCTGTGCTCTTGTACTTGTCTGCCCTTCACCTAAGTTCCTTGAATCCCTTTTCTTAACCATAAGATGGAAGAGGTTCAACTGATTGTATCTGAGATTCCTTCCCAACTTGAATTATAAATGTTCACACTTAGCAGTGATAAGGCAGATAATATACACAGTTACTGACTTAGCTAGATAAGCAACCTAGTGCATCAAAATATATTCATGTTTCTTTTATAATGAGACTCTCCTATTTCTTTCTACCTTTTCCTTGTCATACAAACCACAGTTTAAGGAGAGCCTGCCCAATGTATTTTATATACACACAAAATCTATGTCACTGTAAGGAAAGTGACCAACAACTGTTTTCTTCTTGGTGCTACAACAGTGTGAGGCTGACTGCAGAAAGAGAAGGAAACGAGATCAATTGAACTAGGATGCAATTCTGAGCAGATTATCATTGGGAACAATTTTGAATTATCCTATACAAATGTGTGAGATTAAAACTCAAATGGTAAATAAAAATATTTAGAAATCAAAAAATGAATGGAGGGCCTGGGATATAGCTCAGTCATAGGGTGCCCCTGGGTTCAATTCCCAGACTGAAAAAAAAGAAGAATTTATAAAAAGAAAGAAACATGGAGGGAGGGCATTAATCAGAAACAAATGTAAATGATTCCCTCTAAAAGGGTAAGAATAGGGTAAATGTTATATAAATGGGAATAAGACTTTTGAGTGTGTGTGTGTGTGTGTGTGTGTGTGTATAATTTTTAATTTTGATACTAGGGATGGAATCCAGTGGTGCTTTACCACTGAGCTACACCTCCAGCCCTTTTTTGGTTTGGTTTGTTTTTTTTTTTTTTCTTTTTTTCTTTTTTTTTTAATTGTAAACAAATGGGATACATGTTGTTTCTCTGTTTGTACATGGAGTAAAGGCATACCATTTGTGTAATCATAAATTTACATAGGGTAATGTTGTTTGATTCATTCTGTTTTTTCCCTTCCCCGCCACCCCTCCCACCCCTCTTTTCCCTCTATACAGTCCTTCCTTTCTCCATTCTTGCCCCCCTCCCTAACCCTAACTCTAACCCTAACACTAACCCCTCCCACCCCCCATTTTGTGTCATCATCCACTTATCAGCGAGATCATTCGTCCTTTGTTTTTTTGAGTTTGGCTTATCTCACTTAGCATGATATTCTCCAATTTCATCCATTTCCCTGCAAATGCCATAATTTTATCATTCTTTATGGCTGAGTAATATTCCATTGTATATATATATACCACAGTTTCTGTATCCATTCATCAACTGAAGGGCATCTAGGTTGGTTCCACAATCTGGCTATGGTGAATTGAGCAGCTATGAACATTGATGTGTCTGTATCTCTGTAGTATGCTGATTTTAAGTCCTTTGGGTATAGGCCAAGGAGTGGGATAGCTGGGTCAAATGGTGGTTCCATTCCAAGTTTTCTGAGGAATCTCCACACTGCTTTCCAGAGTGGCTGCACTAATTTGCAGCCCCAACAGCAATGTATGAGTGTACCTTTCTCCCCACATCCTCACCAACACCTGTGGTTTTTTATTTTGAGACAGAGTCTGACTAAGTTGCTTAGGGTCTCACTAAGTTGCTAAGGCTGGCCTGGAACTTGCAATCCTCCTGCCTCAGCCTCCCAAGTTGCTTGGATTAGAGGTTTGCCTCACCACACCTGGCTTGAGTATGCTTTTTAATATACATTTTCTCCCATGTGTTTTTCATCAGTGCATTATAGTTGTACATACTGATAGGATTTGTTGTTACATATTCATACATGCACACAATACACAATATAACGATACTAATGTACTCTTGAGTTTTTATTTTAAAAAGTTAAAACAAAAAAGGATGAAAAAATAAGACCCTAAAATTGAATGCACACTGGAAAAAAAAAAAAACTAATAGAATATTGTACTGATAAAACCCACACAGTAAACATAGTTTATTTAACTGTTCATTTCTGAGGGATACAAGCTAGAAAAAATAATCATGCAAAGACATGAAGTTTACTTAGTGGATTTGTTGTTTGCCGTGATGTTATTAAAGTAATTCTGAAACTATTTTGTGAGTGTTATGGGATAGAGCAAGAAAATAAATATGTTGACATTGTTGGCAACATATTGATTGTCTCTATAGTAAGAAAGACAAACAAATATGGGATGAAGAAAGATGGGGAAGAACTCCATTGCGGTGGGTTTGATTGGAGCTATTTGGATGGAGCCATATTTTCTAAATGTTTCTTTTTGACCCTGTGCACAGAAAACAACCTGGAAGAAATGGCATCCCAGTGGTAACAACCTTCCTTATTTCCAAATCTTAGTTTGTCTTTTTTTTTTTCTTTTACTTTTTTTTTCTTATTTGTAAATATTAGTTTCTAAAATACCATTCTCTACGTTAATTCCTAATTTCAGGTCTGTTTGAGGGAATATACAGCTTGATACTGGAAGCTATGTGCAGTGGAGCATGTTTATAATCTCAGCAACTCTTGAGGTTGAGGTAGGAGGATCTCAAGTTTAAAGCCAGACTTAGCAACGACAAGGCACTAAGCAACTCGATGAGACCCTGTCTCTAAATAAAATACAGAATTGGGCTGGGGATGTTGCTCAGTGGTCGAGTGCCCGAGTTCAATCCCTGGTACCAAAACAAACAAACAAAAAGATTAAAGGAACATGACATTAACTAATTGAATAGTGAATCTGAATAGACATAAGAATGAGACTAGATGGATGGATGGAAGGATAGATAGATAATGGATAAACAGATGGTAGAATAATTGTAATCAACTGGGAAAATTTGAGTCAACCATAAAAATTAATTGAACAGGTATTAGGAAATATTATATAAAGGCTAAATTTATTGAGTGTGACAATGATAGTAAGGTTTTGCAGGAGAATTTTCTTATTCTTAGTAGATATGCTTAAGAATTTAAGGATGAAGTGTTACCATTCTCTACTAATTCCTAATTTCAGATCTGTTTGAGGAATGAAACTTACTCTTCAAAAATGTGGGTTGAGGGGTTGCTGTTGTAGCTCAGTGGCAGAGCACTTGCCTAGCATATGTAAGGCACAGGATTCGATCCTCAGCACCACATAAAAATAAATAAATAAAATAAAGGTTTTGTGTCCATCTACAAGTAAAAGAATTTTTTTTAAATGTGGGTTGATAGATATACAAAGGGAAAGGTAATAAAGCAAAATATTAACAATTGATAAATCTAAGTGAAGGGTACATGGGCATTCTTTCCATTTTTCTATGTGTTTAAAACTATATCAAAACAAAAATATAAACATTTAGAGCTCGGGGTGTATCTCAGTAGTAGAGCACTTGCCTGTTTTGTACAAGGCCCTCACTTCAATTCCCAGCACCACAAAAGTTAAATACAAATAAAAAAAAATTTAGGGGGGAACAAAAATAACAACGAAAAATTTATGGAATGCAACTAATATCAACAATAAGGATATTTGTAGCTTTAAATGCAAATACTAGAGTATAGTTTAAAGATCAATGATCTATATATTCATCTTATAATTTGTGTTTCTTAAGATGTACCTCCAGATGAATACCTTTAAAAATAGCAACTTTAAATCAAGGGAAATAGAAGAAAAGAATCACAATAAAGGCCCAACCAATGAAAGAAAAAATAAATATGCAATAAATAAAATCAATAAAACCCAAAGTTGATTCTTCAAAAAGATAATGAATTTGATTTTAAAAAATCCTAATAAGATTGTTAAAGAGTATTGAGAGAGGACACTAAATATGACTCATTACAGACCTTATAGATGACATATATTACAGGGATTTTATAAATAACACTATGCCAATAAGTTTGACAATCTGTATAAACTAGACAAATTCCTTGGAAAGAATTTGGAAAGCTGACATAAGAAGAAATAGAAATGTGATAGTCTTTTACCTATTAAAGAAATAAAATTCATTATTTAAAAGCTTCACACACACACACACACACACACACACACACACACAAGTAACTCAGGCTTAGAAAGAGTTTTAGCTTTCCATTACGATAACAACCAACCAAAATAATCAACTTATAAAGAGAAAAAGTGTATTTTGGCTCACAATGTTTGAGGTTTTGGGTTGGCCTCATTGCCTTGGGCCTGTGCTGACTCAAAGTAGGAGCACATGGCACAGCAAAACAGCTCACCTCAGGGCCAAGAAGTGAAAAAAAGAGAGAAGAAAAGACCAGGTTCAGCAACCCTCTTTGAGGCCATGCCCCCAATGACTGGAAGACCTCCTGCTAGTCCCCACCTCTTAAAGTTTCCATCACCTTCCAATAACACCAGATGGGGGACTAAACCTGTAACACATGGGACATTTAAGATCTAAAGTATAGCAAAAGGCTGAATCAGCAAATTCTTCCAAACATTTAAGGATGCAATGCCACCAATCCAAAAAAAAAAAAAAAAAAAAAATGCCTCTCCTCTTCCAGACATTCCAAAGAAAGAATACATCCCGTTCTTTATGAAATCAGTATAACCTTGTTACTAAAACCTGACAAGGATGTTCTTATGGTTTGGATCTGAAATGTCCCCAAATTCCCATGTGTTTGGGGGAAGTATTTGGATCTTGAGAGCTCTGATGATTAACCAATGGATTCAACCAATGGAAAGAGGAAGCTAGTTGGAGGAGCATACCTTAGAAGGGTTTGTCTTATCCCTGTCCTCACCCCACCCCCACCTCTACTTCCTGGCTTCCAGGAGCTGAGCAACTGCCTCAGCCACACTCTCCCACCACCATGATGTTCTGCTTCACCTCAGGCCCAAAGCAATAAACCAGTCGACCATGGACTGAAACCTCTGTAACTGTGAGCATAAATACATCTTTCCTCCTCTAAGTCTTTTTTCTCAGGTATTTGTCACAACAACAAAAGGCTGACTAACTTATATAAGGAATGAAAATTACAGACCAATACCCCTCATGAACATAGAGCCAAAAATCCTAAAAAATATTAGCAAATCACATTTTTATTCCTTGTGATATGTAAAATGATATTAAATCACAAAGTGAAGTTTGTTTTAGGGTTGAAAATGTGGTAGTGTGGTTTAATAAGCTCTGGGTTGGTTTGTTTGTTTGTTTGTACTGGAAATTTAACCCAGGGGCACTTAACCACTGAACCATAACCCCAGCCCCCAACTCCATTTTTTTTTTTAGTTGTTGATGGACCTTTATTTTATTTATTTATTTATATGTGGTGCTGAGAATCGAACCCAGGGTCTCACACATGCTGTACAAGCACTCCACCACTGAGCCCCAGCCCCAGTCACCCAGCCCCAGCCCCCCAGTCCTTTTTTTAATATTTTATTTAGAGTCAGGGTCTCACTGAGTTGCTGAGGCTGGCTTTGAATTTGCAATCCTCCTGCCTCAGCTCCTGAACCCCTGGGATTACAGACGTGTGCCACAGCACCCAACTGTACTGCATTTTTTAAAAGGAATAAAAATAGATATTGCAGAAAATACATTTGATGTACAAACTGGTAGAAAAATGGACAAAAGATTGTAAGAAACTTCAAGAAAGAGGATCTCCAGATGACCATGATCATATCCAATCCCCCGACACTGGTTATAGATTGTTGTATTGCCTGTCTCCCCAACCACGAAGCTGGGGCTTTGTCCATCCTGGTTACCACTGCATCCCTACACCATGACTGGCAGATAGTAGGTGTTCCTCACATACTTGATAGAGGACAAAAGAGGATATTATATACTGCAGGTGGAGAGGGAGGCACACACCCACAGCACCACAGCAAACACTCTTGCAGGCTCGGGGCATCCAGGGCCCTGGTGTTCCTAACTCACCAGCTGCGTGATCCAGGAGAGTTAACTCAGCTTGCTGAGCCGAGGTTTCCTCAGCTGTGAAATATGGGCAGTTCTGGCCAGTAGAAGAATTACATGTTTCTAACATGCTTGTCCTCATAGAGCCAGGAGCCTGCTGTCATCATCGCTGCTATCATATATCCATTTAGACATGTGTATTCCCACACATGCATTTGCACACACACGCATAGTCCTTGGGCACAAAGGGTATTTCCTCCGGAGTCCCAGAGCAGAGGAAATACAGTAGTTTCCTGGTGAGCTGGCCTACAGTACAAAAAGCCATGAGGATCACAGGCCCAGGTTGGAGCTGGGAAGAGAGGAAGAGGTAGAATAAAAGGCCATGGCCCTGGGAGAAAGGGACTAAAGGCCACACCCTAACCCCCTCAGGTCCTGACATGGTGACCCATGTCCAGGTCAAGTCATGGTGAAGATCACTAGACAGAGTGGTGGCCATGGAGGGAACACTTTCAATGTGTGGATGAGCCCCAGACCTCACCACCTGTGAGTTTTGAGTCACCCCATGTAGGAGAGACCAACCTGAGCCCCATTTCACAGATAAGGAAAGAGAGGCTCACAAGGTGCAGCAACTTATCCAATGTCCCCGCTCCCCCATGTACTAAGGGTGTGACACACGGACTCCATAAAACAGTTAACAAAACCCAGCCCTTGGGCTCAGTCATGCCCTACCTCTCATCCCAGTGCCAGACCAGATGTCAAGAAGCTTGCTCCTCAGGGTCCTACAGGGCAAGTTCTCTGGGGCACTATGAATACCTCCAATTGCTCACTTGAGTATGATAAAGTTCTGCCCTCCATGAGCCAAGCCCACGGGAGTCCAAGGTGGGGGTTGGGGGACTCTGGGAAGACCTCACCCCTCCCACAGCCCTGGAAATTTCTACCCCTGCAGGGGCAGCAGTGGCAATAACGGGGCAAAGAATGTCAGCTCCAGCTAAACATGCCCACTATGGTGCCAGGCAGGTCCTTTCTCCTAGGCGGATCTAATTTCCTCCTAAGTCAAATACAAAAGCAAGTCCTCCCACTGAGGATCTCATAGGAGGGCAAGAATTTCTGAGAAACCACTTCAGGCAGAAGTCACAAAACCTGAAAGACTTCCCTAACATCAGGAAGTTTCCTTAGAAGACACTCAGATCCTCGGAACACTCAGTTTGCACGCAATCTTAACACATTGGGATGAAATACTGGGAGACGACAGAGTAGAGTGGAAGGGATCTCACTGTCACCATGCTCCTATTGTTTGTTTACTAGGCGTGAGGCTTAGTTCCTCACATAAATCTTAGGAACCCTCACTCAGGGACACAGGCTGCTGCAGATGGCTCAGAATGTGGTGTGGAGAATTGGGAACAAGAGGGAGAAAGTACCCTTCTAAGGGTAGTCACCAGAAGATGCTGTGGCAGTGTGGCCAGGGGCCACACAGGAAGAGATCTTGGCAGGAGGATGCTACCTTCCTGAGGCCCCCAGCTTTATCATACTCAAGTGAGCAACTAGAGGACACTCACAGGGTCCAAAGCACTTTCCCCCACCAGGGGTCCTGAAAAACAAACCTAGGGTCCCAGTCCAGCTGGGATCACCTGATCTCTGTTCTGAAGCAGCAGCTAAGACTAGCCCCAGGCTCCCTCCCACTCTTAACTTCTTAAAACAAGAACAGGAAGCAGAGGGTTCGTTAACAAAACACTGGGGAGAAACCACATCCGCTCTTTCCACCAAGGGGAAGCCTGAGAAAGATGGGACAGCAAGGAAGCAGACTCAGAGAAGAGATCCCAGTGTGCGGTGGAGACCCCCAGACAGAGACTAGGGAGGCACAACCGACCCAGACCCTACTCAGACATATGTGGCAGTACCCCTTACTCCAGGAACAGGCCCACATGGTCATCTCTGGGGTCTGAGGTCCAACAGTCTCATTAGTATCTTTGTGACTTTGGGTTTAAGTAGGCATCACATCTCAGCATGTCCTGACATGACGGGGACATTGTTAGAGGTGGCAGGTGGCCTCACCCCTTGCATCCCCTGGGAACACCCTGGGGAGACAAAGTGACTGCCTGTCCTGACTTGTCCCTGAGCTGCCACTCTCAGCCACTGCTGTCCTAGGAGCAGATGTGAGAGGAAGCAGAAAGCCTGAGGAGAACATAAGGGACTGGGTCAGGAGGGGGCAGGGACTGGTAAGGCCATCAGAGCTGGGAAGGATGGATAGATGGACAGATGAAGAGAGGAAGGAATGAATGAAAAGGTGGACAAATGAACAATAGAAGAAAGCACACCTGAGCTGTGAAGCCAGGAACCAGGGGACTAGGCTAGGGACAGGCCCCCGTGCAGCAGGACTGACCCCCAGGTTTACAAAGCACTTTGAGTCCTCACAATGTCCTGTGAGGCAGATACTCTGGGAAGCAGACCTGTTGGCTGGCGGAAAGGGAATGGTTGCCCAGACTTCTGGGGGCTCAGTGGGAGGCAAGGGGCAGGGAGGAGTTTCCTGCCATGTCCCGCCCCAGTGACGGTGGTGTGGCAGGCAGCAGAGGCTTCCCATGGACTGAGTTTCCTGGAAGAAGATCAGGAAGAGCCAGCTGTGGCCCCTCTTCACCACCACCCTCGTCCTGGCCTGCCAAATGTCAGTCACTCCACCCCTCTGGCCAGGCTCTGACATATGGAGGGAGGCCATGTGGGACGTGGCACTGGCAGGGGGTGTTTTCTAAGTCTAAGAGACTTGGAGATGAAGCCTGGGGCAAGGGGGAGACTAGTCCTGGGCAGTACCCACATATGGAGCCCCCGTACCCTCTTGCCTATGATCCTGGGAAAATCCCCCAGTCCTTGGGTAACTGACACAGCCTTGCTGATAGAGCCAGTACAGACCATCAGAGTCAGGCTGGGCCAGACCAGGGGCAAGGCAGCAGAGCCTTGTTAGGGTCTCTATTTCCAACCTGTGTGTTGTAGATGGACCTCGAGCCCTAGAACCAGGAATAGACTCACACAGGATCTCTACCCACACTGGCATTTCCCTGTGGTTCCCCATCTGCCATGGGGGCATATCTACCACCTATTCTGTGCAGGGGTCCTTGTACCCAGGCCTGGTCAGTGCTGGAACCCAAAACCACATGGCCCCTACTCCACCAGCCAGCATGTACATACACGTGCCTTTCTCCACACCCTTGCTACCCAAGTCTCCAGGAAGGATCAGATGTCAAGAGCCACCCACCTCTTACTCACCGTCCAATGTCTGAGCAGACTTTAGAGTCAGCAGCTACAGCAGCATGGGCAAAGGCCTTGGGGCCACAATGAGCATGGCGGCGAGAGAGGACCACAGCTAGCACAATGATGGTCAGTGCCAGCCCCAGTCCAAGAAGGACCAAGCTGACTGTGGCCCTGTGGCCCTGGGCCATGTTTCAGCGGTCCAGGAAGACAGGGGAGACAGGTGGGTAGATAGGCCAATGGTCAGACAAAGGGACAGATGGACAAAAAGATGTGCAAGTAGACTTACAGATGATTGGACAGATAGAAAAATCAGTGGGGCTGGCGATAAACAAACAGATGGGTTGACATACAGGTTAGATAGCTGGACAAAGAGGATGGTCAGAGAGACATTTGGATAGAGATGGACTTACAGAAATGCAGACAAACATTTACAGATGAACAGTGGTCAGTGAGGCAGACAGATGGGTTTACGAAGACAAGGACAGACGGCAGTGGCAGGGCTGCTACCCTCTTCAAGCACTCTCTACAGAGGCAGATCTGGCTACCCGGGTGAACTTCCAGTTTTCAGTCCAGTGCTTGGCCCTGGCAGGAGGCCAGACATCTAGGGGGAGTTTTTCTTTGCAGAGAAGAGCCAGCTGCTATGGTTAACTCCTTCACTGCCAGTTGGTCCCATGGTCCCTCCTGCCAACCCCGGCAGTACCCAGGGTCTCCTCATCCCAATGTGCTTAAAGACCTGGTGCCTACTGTGTCTGGGGAGCCAGGGTATAAGGTTTCTATGTCATTTCCCCGGTACCAGCAATGCAGGGAAAGCAGTTTGAACAGCCCAGCTCCCTCGCTTGGATCAGGCTCAGAGAGGCCAGGCCACCTCCCCACCACAGTGGAGCTCCACTCCCCAGTCCTGCCCCCTTTGCTGGCCCTGCCTACACAGCAGCAACCACTTGGCACAGGAATGGGGCTGAAGAGGGAAGGGGGACCCAACACAGTGTCACTCTGTACAGTTCAGCCGCAGTCTGGCCCAGGGCCCAGGGTGTCACCCACATGGCAGGGGATACAGACAGGCCATGTGTCCAACTTTAGCGCCCAGTGCCACTAGACCACCTATCCCTGGGAATAGCTGTCCTGGAAACACGGCCTTGGGTCTCCAGAGAGTGAGGCTAGCCTCCCTGGGCCTCCAGACTTCCTCTGTAGCTCAGTTCCTCTGTGGTGGCACGACTATGGTCCTTCCCTGGGGACACTGGCCTAGCTCCTGTTCTCCCCAGACCTCAAGGTGACCAACTGGGCAGGAGCTGGGGGAGTGAGGGCTCACTGAGGCCCACGTTTGACTAGGCTTAACAGGGGTACAGGGCACAAACATCACAAGCTAGATTCCTACCCAACACTCCCCGTGGCTCCCTTCTCCCTTCCTACCGGACCACACGGAGTCAGGGCCCACCTTCTAGTATAGCCAAGAAATGAGACCCAGAGAAGGATTATGTCTGTACAGGTCACAGTCTGCACAGGTCACAGCCTACCAGCCTCCCTGCCCGGTGTCCAGAGCCCCTGGTCAGCCTGGGTCAGAGTGGCTGTTTCCTGTAGGCCTGTTCCCACAGCTGCCTCAAGGAGGGGTGGGCTGTGGGAGCCTCTTCCCGCCACCAGATGATCTCCACTCTGCAGTGACATTGCTCAACCAGGAACCAAAGTACATTCCTGGGTGGGAGCCAGCCCACCCACCCGCCACAGTCCTCAGAGCTCAGAGGCCAGCACAGGGAGCAGGGAACAACAAGGACAGCAGGGTCAAGGGGTAAAACATCCCCCCTTCTCTCCCAGCCATCCTGGTTAGGCAGAGGCCAGAGTGCAGAGGCAGCCAGAGCAAAGACCCAGGGAAAACGTCTGTTGTCATGCTGGGCCTGGTCAGGGACTCAGCTGGGGAGGCTCAGCTGGAATGAGCCCTGAATGTCCTTATCCAGGAGATGACAGGGGGTGGGATGATAGGGAACAGAGGAGAACCCAAGTCCCCCAGATCCCAAAGTAACCTGGGGATAAGCCCATGGACTTAGAGAACCTGGATATGCAACCAGCATGTTAGAGTTCAGGGAGTTTCATGACAGCCTCTCAGCTCCCTCCTGGCTGTGCACCCTTGAGCAAGGCCCACTCCTCAGGCCTCAATCTTCTCCCCTGAAAATGGGGTCATGGCCTTTTCTCTCAGGCTAAAATAAGGATTGAGGAGTGACTTCCATACCTGATCACCCAGCCTCCATCTCTTTCCCAGGGAACTCCAGAGATAAAAACCCTCTAAGCCTCAGACACAGACCTAGAATATACCCTGCAAGCACAAAATCTCACTTTCCAGTGGACACTTTGGAAGCACTAAGTTTTCCAGTCCTAAAGAAGAGCCCAGACATAGCTTACCCTGGTCCCTCTTCCAACCCTTCTGCCCCTGTCCTCGGGGGCCCCCTACTTGGGCTCACAAATTGGGGTGATAACTGGTTGTCAGGCTGTGACTCCCTTCCCACCCCATCTTCAGGAACCTTCATCAGCTCCTCACCCACAGGGTTACAAGTTGTGAAGGATGAAACCAAAGACCTTAAGAGAGGGCTGGAAGGGCTGGACCAGGGTGAGGGATGCTGTGCCCAGCAGTGGCCATCCATGCATACCCCCTCAGGCACCTGTGGGTCTCCTCCAACTTGCCATTCCCAGAGAACTGAGCCTCCTTCTGGAACTGATCACAAGCTTGGGTTTGACTTTGAATTGGATTTGGAAAGTGACCCTGGGCATGGCTCTGACAAAGATGTTTTGTTTCAGTTTCTTGCTCAGTCCCCACTCATCAGGTCTGAGTTTTCACTTTCCAGTGTCCTGGGCAGGCTGAGCCCAGACACACTAGAGTTGGAAGAGAAAGAACTCCCTCCCACTTCTGTCTGCAGCTGTGGCCCTCTAACCAAGTTGATGCCAGAGCCAGGGCTCCCCCTCGTGGTCAATACTAGGGAGTGTTGCTCCCAGCTGCCCCACCCCAGGGAAAGGACTGAATGGCCCCTGATCCTGGGGGCTCACAAGGAGAAAAGATGGTGCTTGACATGGGCATGCCCCTTGCTCACCCACTCACCCACCCACCAGGCTCTCCTCCTACTAAAAGCCAGACTGCTAGGCACAGTGGCACACAGCTGTAATTCCGGCTACATGGAGGCTGAGACAGGAGGATCCAAAGTTCCTGGCCAGCCTGGGTAATTTATATCCTGTCTCAAAACAAAATTAAAAACAGATTGGGAATATAACACAATGGCAGAGTGCCTTTGTGTTCAATTCCCAGTACTTCAAATAATTAAAAGGCTGAGATTATAGCTCAGTGGTAGAACATTCTTGGGTTCAATTTCCAGTACTGAAGGGGGGGGGGGGAACTGGGTTCACTCCAGCACCTGCAGTGCAAAGACCTCCAGATCCTATCTCTTCATTCTCCTCCAGCTAGATGGCTCCATTTTCACACACAAGACACTGAGGTCCAGGGAGTGGGAAGCCTGGCCAGCAAGGCTGCTTGCCCAGATCCTGGCACAGAACCCCCATTTATTACATTGCTCTGCCACTTATAGAGAGAATGCATCCCCCAAAGTCCCACTCTTGGTTCTGGTGAATATCTTGTTCCTGGATTGCTGGTCATTCTTGCCCATCTCAAGCACTCAGTAGCCGGCTGGCTCCCCACCTTTTCTGGAGTCTGAAGCCGCTGCCCAGCCACTGGCTGTGCGGATAATGGCCTGGACCACAGCAATGAAGGTGGAAGTGACTTCAGTTTGGTGGTGCCGGGTTTTCAACCCTGCAGCCACTGCCTGTGGAGAAAAGGGGAGAGGGAGAACTCATCAGGGTCCCAGATGTAATCTGAACCACTCCTGTGCGGTGATGGGCCTCACAGGGCCAGATTGTGCCATTTCCAGACAAGTGACCAGCACAAGCAAGTTGGGGACACCTTGGTCTATGAGGTCTTGTTGGAACACGTGGATTGGTTCTCATTACATAAGGGTTCAAGATATCCCAGGTAGCAGGTGTAAGGACCATCTGCCCTGGGCAGAGGACACCAGCCATTGTCTACTCAGAAGATACAGGCCTCCAGCCCAGAGTTCCCTGTGATCCCACACAGTGACTCAGTTTCTCAGACCCCCAGCCCACCTGATCAATGTCTTTCTCCAGCGTTGTGGTGTTGGGCAGAAGCTGATTGTGCAACCGGGGCTCCTCCACAGCCCGCTTCACATCATAGCCAAACCACAGGCTGTGGATGATGGCCTGGGGGTGAGGGGAGTGGTGAGGGGTCAGCCTGGCCCAGGCACAGGATTAGGGAAGGCAAGTAGGTAGCACATACCAATGCAGTAGCTGTGGTAATCTGTGTGCCTCCGGCAGCTCCCACCACCATCTGGACCTTCCCGTCCTGACCCACGATGATTGACGGACACATAGATGAGAGTGGCTGCTTCCCTGTGGCCCACAGGAGGGGACAGATATCCTGGTCAGCTGGTGTCCAGGACACCAACTCCCTCCCAACCTAAATCCCCTGCCCCAGGACCTCCTCCCTGCACCTGGCTTGATGAAATTGGCTGGTGAAGGAGGTACCCCAAACTGGTTGGTGAAGTTGGGGGAACTGAAGTCATCCATCTCATTGTTGAACAGGATGCCGCTGACTGGAGAAAGGACCTTGGAGCCAAAGCTGCCAATGGGCTAGGTCAGATAGCTATGCCCAACTTGACCAGACCCTGCCTGGTTCCTGCCCACCCACCCCAGCACCCAAGCTTGCTCCCTATGAGGCCCAGCTGGGGCATGCCACCAGGTAGGATCTGTGTTTCCCAAATGAGAGTGGGAGCCCCCTTTATGGGATATGAGGCAGCCCCTAGTCCAATCCCCACTCTCAACTCTGCCCCTCCTTATAGCCGCACAGCCCCTACTAGAGATTGATAGTGCTAGTGGCAGACACAGCACTGCCATCCTCTGAGACCACAGACACGTGAGCAGTGCCTCCATCATCAGGAGTGTAGAATTCAGGCTCATAGTAGGAGGCTGGATGAGTGGTGTCATCAGAGATACGGGCTCGGAGCTGGTCAGCGAAGAACTCGGAGGTCATGTTGTGGATCACCTGTCAGAGACCCAGAGCTGACCTGAGAGGGTGGGAAGGGAGGGCAGGTGCAGGGCACAGGGTTGTCCTAGCAGGTCTTGGGAAGCCCAAGAATGGGTCTGACCCAAGCAGTCTTCACCCTAAACCCTCGGGGTCTCCCCAGGGCCCAGACAACAGGCCCAGTATTCACATAACTCATCTCATTGGCTCCCTAGCCTATCTTAGTTGCATTTCAACAGTTCTGGGTGTCTGTCTGCCTGTCCCTCCCCTAAGCCTCCAGATTCTTGCCACATTTAATCATTAACGCAAGTACTTATGGAGTTGTACTGCATACCCAGAGCTGAGGAATCAGCAGGGAACAGACACCATTCCCTGCATTCAAAAACAATAGCAGGCATGGAAAGTGCTGGAAATAAGAAGCCAGATAAGGGGGATGGAGAGGAGTGAGGTATGGGAAGAGTGGTCAGAGAGGGCTTCCTAGAGGAAGTGACATCTGAAAATGAGGCAAAGTTCCTGAGACAAGTGGTACATGCCTGGGGACGACAGGCAGAGAGTAAGTGACACGAGGGGAAGAGATTAGAGATATAGGCTGGGGCCCATTCCATAGGGTCTTGTAGGTCCAATGACAGACTGGGTTTTTGATCTGAGTCACTCAGGATTGGGGCAGAGGAGTGAGCATGCTGGGCCATGTCAGGGATAAGGAGAAGCTGTGAACAACTAAGGGAGAGATAATGGTGACTCACCTCCAACCCCACCATGAGAAAGAAGAGAGGATGACCTTGAGGTCTTTGGCCCAGAGTGGCCATTAACTGGGGAGATAAACACTGTAGAAGAGGCAGGTCTGGGACTAATAAGGGCTTGAGTTTAGACACATCAAGGCACTGAAGAGCATGACTCAGGTGGGTGGATCCACGAGCACGGGTGTGTGGAGTTGATGGGCAAGGTCAGGCTGAGAGATAAATATAATGTTGGTACCAAGCAGCTATTCAAAGTCATGAAAGTCTGGCCAAGGTCCCCAAAGCAGGATTAAGGAAAATGCCTCAAGAGGGTTTGGGCAACTCTTGTGCATTAACTGACCAATGCAAGGGAAAGATGTTCAGCCCAAATTTACTCCCATGGAAACAGAAAAATTTGGGATGTGGGACATGCTTTGAGATAGCTGCCCTGGGCTTTATCAACAAACCAACCAAGGGGGTCTCTTGTAGTTTGAGAGACTGGAGAGACATCATGGCCAAATTGCATGTGACTTGATGAATCCTGAACCTAAGACGTTGAGACCCTCAGGGAAGTTCTGACGTGGGCAGCTCCCAGTAACACCAGGCCAGGGTTTTGTGGCCTCCATGTCAGGTTTCTGGCTGCCACAGTATGTAGAAATCCTCACTCTTAGGAGATACCCTAAAGTGTAACATAGACAACCTATATCTAATCACTCAGAAAAAACATGGGTATGGAGAGTTGGGGGCATGGGTGGGAAAGAGAAGATGGAAACAGAGCAGAATATTCACATCTGGAGGATCAAGGGAAAGAAAACATGTGTACATTCACCTTTAAGTTTTTTGTTTTGTTTTGTTTTTTTGGTGGTGCTGGGGATTGAACCCAGAGCCTGACATGCTAGGCAAATGCTCTACCACTGAGTCCCAATTCCTTTTTCTTTCATTGTGTAGGTGTGAAATTTGCAAAGTGAAAGAAAGAGGTGAACTGTGTAAGATACTGCCATGAGAAACCCAAAGAGGAAAATGAGGCTAAATCTGGAGACCTAGGGTTGCAGGGGTAGAACACAGAAGGACAAGACCTGAAGGGAGAGATGGACCGGGGATATGGCTCCATGGTGTGAGTCCATGGTAGAGTGCTTGCCTACCATATGCGAGGCCTTGGGTTCAGTCCCTGGCATCATAAAACAAACAAACATAAAAAATAAATTACAATGAAGGAAGAGAAGATGGGCTCAGTTGAGTTTGCCTTAAGGGGAATGGTACTCTGAACCAGCAAGTAGACAGAAGGGCCAGGCTTATCCAGGAGGGAGGGCAGGGGTAGGAAAAATGGGGTGATTTCTGTCCCCGTAGAGAGATAAGGTGCCAGGTCACTGGCTGTGATGGTGGTGGCAGTTGCAGGGTGTGTGTGGTACAGAATGTTCACAGGGAAAGACAAAATACCAGGGAAAACTGAGTTCCCTCCTGGTCAGTGTGAGGGGATCTGCAAGTCTAACCCAAATGCAGGGGATCCAAGTAGGTAAGGAGAAATGTGAGACCCTTTGGCAGGACATGACAGGGATCCCAGTAGAGGCCTAGTATGGAACTGAGGCACCTGGAAAATGAGAGGGCCAGGTGAGGCCAGGCCTGGCATGGAAATCAGAGAAGCATTACATTAGTTCCTAACCTCCCTCAAAAAATCCTACTTATTCCTGAGGGTTGCAACACCCCCTTAAGTTCCTTACCTCAGAATTGACCACTCCAGAATCTTGCAAGCCTAAAGGGCACAGCATGTGAAAAAGCCCTTGAGATAGGAGTGTAGCCAGAGAGGGGCTGCTAATTACCCTTGGTCAAGTCTGTTTCTCTACACTATGCACCAATCCCAGCACACAATAGGCCCATAATCAAAGTCTGTGGGAGGAGTGGATTCGGAAAACATGCATGAGGCTGGGGTGCCCCAAGAAGTTCACCTAATTCCTCTATGGCAAAATCCCTGCCCATTATGGGTCAGTCCCTTACCTTAGTCATATCAATAAACTTTGGGTCTCCAAGCAGGGTCCTCTTGGCATAGGCAAACCGGAAAGCCTCCACAATGCGGTGGTATGTCAGGCCCTTCTGTTCAGGGGTCTCCACGCTTGCCCGAGAGAAGTTATACCCTAGTTGGTCAGAGTCAGGTGCATATTGGCAGGCCTCAGGGGCATGGAGATGTTCAAAGGATTATTGTGTCCCTAAGACATTTTTCCCAGCTCTACTAAGGGAACATTTAATAACCAACATCAGTGGCTATTTCAGAAAGCTGTTATAAAGCCAGCTGCCCACCCCCACTGCCCAGCCTGAGCCTCACATATTCAGCCAGAGGCTCCAGGTCTACAAAGTCACAGATGATCACTTAGATGAACCCTCTGGATGAAGTTCCCCTAGCCTAAATTCCTCTCCCTCCTCCTCCAGCCCTTGAGCTTTGCCCATCATGGATAGCCCTGATCACTCCACACTGCCTCCTGCAGGAGAGGGGGAGCCATGCACTTAGTAGCAGGTTGGAGAGGCCCTGGCAGAAGATGCAGCAGGGATGGAGCTCAGGGAGGAGAGGCAGTGTTGTGGAGCCCTTCAGCAAAGTCATGGTGGGACTGCTTACCTTTGAGGATGTTAAGGATGAGAACCAGCACAGGCCCACTGAGTGGGGCACTGGGCACATACAGCATTGAGTTCCCGAGCCTGACGCTCAGCGGGTGCTCAATAAGTTCTGCATGGTAGTTGTTCAGGTCCTCAATTGTCATAATGCCCCCTGCAAAAGGGTGGACACAGGGATGGGGCTGCACCATGGCAGGGATGGGGGAGCAGAGTTGCATATGGATGTATTGGGTGGCACCATTGGGCAGAAGGATAGGGTTGCACCATTGGAAGGAACCACAGAACCATCAGGCTGGGAGTCCTGCCCATCCTTCAGGGCCCCAAGTCTTCTGTTCTCCCTAATGGTACTCACCACCCACATCCAGGTCTAGACCCACAACCCTCAATCTGCTTGACTCACTGGCCTCCTGGCCCACCTTCTCCCCTTTCTACAAAGGGTCTTTTCCAAGTGGAGAATGTCTATTCCCATTGTCCCCCCATGCTGGATCCCTCCTCACTTGAAGATTGGGTAGATGGAGACTCCTAATTCTCCAGAGAACTGGCTCCAAATACAGTATTTACAGGCTAATTTCTGGCATCAGTAGTAAAAGTCAACATGCTAATCGATCTCCTCCACGAAACACAGACAAAACTAACATGAAAAAGGCCATAACTGAGCACTCACATCCTGCCCCCCAAAACCCCTCCAAAATGTCTCACAAGCCCACCCTTAACCCTTATGACCTTTCCTGGTGAATCAAAATTGCCTCTCTCTAGGACTTAGCACAAACTATTCCTTCTGCAGGATTCTGCAGGAATCCTTCCTCTTTCTGCCTGATAAAGTCACCTGCAGGCAGCTGCCACCTCTTACAGGAAATCCTCCTGGATCCTCAGTCTGCACTCCTGTGCTTCCCCAGACCCAGCTTCTACGTACACCTGAATTAAGCCCATGAAGGGCTTTCTCTTCTGTCTGTGTGGTCTCTCTCTGACCAAACAAAGAGCTGTGGACCTACATGGCCTGTTGCTGACCCTACCCTGCCAGGGACTCCCTGAGAGCCCAGTGCCATGAGGGGGCCTCATGGTCTGGGCCTCACTCCACTCAAGATTCCTACTGTGGGGTTCTCCACTCAGGCCTCCAAGGTTGCCCACTTACCAACCGCCTGGATGTCCTTCACAATCTGGGCCGTGAGGCTCCCGTTGTAGAAAGCCTGGGCACCTTCTCGGGCCAGCGTCTGGTACGTGTCTGCTAACTGTGGCATGGTCACTTTCTCTCCCTCCCGAAGTACCTTCCCATCCCGGCAGAAAATCTTGCTGGAGCAGAGGGGGTTCGAGTGAGGCAGCCAGTGGGGCAGATTCAGCCAGACCCATTCCTCTACCTGCCTTGCTCTCTTTGTTCTCAGGGTAAGGAGAACAATTGCCCACAGGTGACCCTGTTGCTCAGAGTTACTAGTATTCCACGCCATTCAGGTCACATGGTCAACCACAGTTTTCACTAGGGTCAAACCAAGATTGGAATGTGTCCCCATACACAGTGGGAAGGGTTTGCATCTTCTCAACCCCAGTGCCTCCCTCCCAGTACAAGCCCTGAAAGCAGAGCACAGCTCCATCAGCCCCTTCCTGCCAGCCCTGCCTCTGCCCCAGGCAGGCCCACACCTGCCGACATACCACAAAGCAGGAGTCTGCTCAATGATATCCCGTTTTCTGTCCAGGGCTGCTGCCAAGCCCTTGCCCACAGGGAAGCCATAGCGGGCCAGTTGGATGCTGGGCTGAAAGAGGCGATCCCAGGGTAGCCGCCCATGCCGCTGGTGTGCCAGTTCATAGCCCCTGATCTCACCAGGAACTGCCACTGACAGCCCGCCTGGGAAGAAAGAGAGAGATGTGGTTAGCGACCCCCAAGTAGAGGACACTGGAATCTCTGAAAGGCATCCCAAGTGCCTTCCCTGACCCATTTTACAGGTACAGGTACAGATGAGGTTCAGAAGGAAATGTGTGTGTGTTGCTAGGTATCAAACTCAGGGCGGCACACATGCTAGGCAAGCGCTCTAGCACTGAGCTATACCCCCAGCCCAGTGAAAGGAATATTTAGGATCATATCTGGGCTCTACAAAGAAAAGTGCAGATCAAATAGGGATGGTTGGGAGGGCACAGAATAGGGAGCTGGTGGCACATGTGCTGTGTTTTGCTGTCCCAACATTAAGCATCTGTCTCCACAGTGCCTTCATGTCTGAAATCCTGTGCCAGGCTTATAGTTGCTCAGTGAAACGGGAGAAGCCAGACCCTCTCATCTCTCAATCCAACTACCCCCAGTCACAAGATTTCTTGTTCCATAAGACTCCAGGGACCCACTAGAATGTGTCAAAGTAAAATCAGGTCTTGCTTGCCCTCAGCTCAAGCCCGGGTCACCCTCGAGCCTAAGTTACTCCCAAGGAAAGGGCTTTCTCGCTTTTTAATACTGTCCTGGGACCTAATCACTGCCTTGTCCCTTCTCTGAGCCTCAGTTTCCCCCATCTGACTATAAGGGGCCTTCCCTTCCAGTTATGACCTTCAAGGAGCCCATGATTCCATTAGAAACAGATCCCTGAGCCTCATTCCCCATACGCCCCAATGCCTACATAGGTGCTACACCCAAATCCATTCATTGACAGCTTTGCCCAGAAAGGCACAGCCATGGCCTCCTGCTCACTTCTAAGCATCCCCTAAATTTCACTGCTGAGGCGATGGAAGCATTTTAGTTATTCCCAGGCTTGGCAGCTGCAGCTCTAGAGCTGCCTCTCTCACCTCAAACTCTCTGAGAGCCAGGTTGCTATGATCTAGAAATTGCACAGCTCAGAAGATCTGATACCCAGCACGCAATTCTTCCCACCTTAAAAAAAGAAGTCCTGCCTATACCCAAAGGACTTAAAATCAGCATACTACAGAGATACAGTCACATCAGTGTTCATAGTGCTCAATTCACAATAGCCAGATTGTGGAACCAACCTAGATGTCCTTCAATTGATGAATGGATAAAGAAACTGTGGTATATATATATACACACACACACATACACACACAATGGAATAAAGAATAATAAAAGAATAATAAAGAATAAATAATAAATGCCATAAAGAATAATAAAATTATGGCATTTGCAGGCAAATGGATGAAATTGGAGAATATCATGCTAAGTGAGATAAGCCAATCTCAAAAAACCAAAGGACGAATGATCTCTCTGATAAGTGGATGATGACACATAATGGGGGATGGGAGGTGGCAAGAATGGAGGAAGGAGGGACTGTATAGAGGGAAAAGAGGGGTAGGAGGGGTGGGGGGGGAGAAAAAATAACAGAATGAATCAAAAACTATTACCCTATGTAAATGTATGATTACACAAATGGTATGCCTCTACTTCATGTACAAACAGAGAAACAAGATGTATCCCATTTGTTTACAATAAAAATAAATTTTAAAAAGTGGGGGGCTTGTGTTGGGGCTGGGGTTGTAGCTCAGTGGACGAGTTCTTGCCCAGCATGTGTGAGGCACTTGGTTCAATTCTCAGCACTGCATATAAATAAAATAAAGGTCCATTGGAAAGGGGTTGCGGGGGGGAGGAAAAAATAACAATGAATCAAACATCATTACCCTATGTAAACGTATGATTACACAAATGATATGCTGTTACTCCATGTACAAACAGAAACAACATGTATCCCATTTGTTTACAATAAAAATAAATTAAAATTTTTTAAAAATGATATTTCCCTATATGTAAAATAAAATTTAAAAAAAGAAGTCCTGGGCTGGGGATACGGCTTAGTTGGTAGAGTGTTTGCCTCGCAAGTACAAGGCCCCCAGCACCATCAAAAAAAAAAAAAAAAAAGTCCTCTCCTAACCTCAGGCCAACTGGGGCTCTATGTCACCCTGCTTGCCAGGCTCACAGGTGACCCCCATGCTGCCAGACCCAGCATATCACTCTTACTGGGATCATCACTCTTTCCTCCCCAGCCACCCCTGTATCAGGCCTGGTCCCCTCTGCTTGTTGCCCTGTCTCCTGCCACCTCTCCTCTCCCTCTTGGTGATGTCCCCCAGCACTTACATTGACAACTCCCAAATTTACCCTCTGACCTAGGCTGCTCCCCCAATTGTCAGACCCAAATATCTACCTGCCCACTCAAAATAGGCATCTCAAACTTAACACACTGCACTGCTGAGTATCTACTCAAACCTAATCCCCAGCAGCCCTGCCTATCTCTGTTAGGGCCACCCTATCCAACCAGGTAGAGACCAAAGACTCTGGGGTCATCCAGGACTCCCTGCATGCACATTCCACTCGAACTGTCAGCAAATCGCAGACCCCATCTTCCAGGAGTATTTAGCACCAGTCATGACCAACCATCCTCCAGTCTCCCTGGATTATTAAGATGACTTTCTGACAGGTCCCTGCTGGCTTTCTGCCCCTTATATGGCAGCCCAAGGGGTCCCATTAGCCATTAGCCAGATCTGTTCTCCTGCACTCAGATACTCAAGGGCCTCCCACCTTACTTGGACAAAAGGGAGAGACTTTACAGGGACCTGCAAAGTCCTACACAAACTAGGCCATTCTCTTGGACCCTGTGTCTTCCTCCTCCTCCTCCTGGGTCTCTTGTTGGCAGCCTCCCTAGCTCCCTGCAGGGCTCTATGCCTATTCCTTCCACATGGATCACTCTATCTTCCCAGGCTACAATGCATTTTTTGTCTTTGTATTTTACCCCAGCTTTGGGGACACTGTCTGACACTGTAAGAGGGGCTCAATGATTCCCATTAACTAAGTGAATTTCAAGTATCTGCAAAATACTGAATCTATAAGATTCAAGCATTCCCATATGCTGAGTAATTTCATTTCTACACATTCTGAGTTTCTTATAGTGAGAATCAAAAAATCAAAGATTACCTGTGCCATGGAGGGATCCAAAGAGGCTGCTCAAGGAATACCACCTAGGACCCACCTGAGGCATCAGACCTTGCCAGGGTCAGGCTGCCTCACTCCTCCACCTCCCCAACTTCCTTTTTTTTTTTTTAATTGGTTCTTTTTACTTATACATGACAATAGAGCCCATTTTGATATAATTATATAAGCATGGAATCTATCTTATTCTAATTAGGGCCCCAGTCTTTTTGTTTAAAACCTCTATGTTTTTTATTTATTTATTTTTATGTGGTGCTGAGGATCGAACGGTGCCTCATACATGCTAGGCAAGTACTCTCCTGCTGAGCCACAACCCAAACCCCAGGGCCCCAGTCTCCTGGATGTACACGATGATGGGATTCACCATGGTGTATTCACATATGTACATGAGAAAGTTATGTTATGTCTTTCCTAGTCCTCTCCCACCTCCCTTCCTTTCATTTCTCTTTGTCTAATCCTCTGAACTTCTTTTCTTTCCCTCCACCCACCCCACCTTTTTGTAGATTAGCTTCAACATATCAGAGAAAATATTTGCCCTTTGGTTTTGGGGGATTGGCTTTTAAATTCCAACTTCTTGGGGCTGGGGATATAGCTCAGTTGGTAGAGTCTTGCCTTGCAAGCACAAGGCCTTGGGTTCAAATCCCCAGCACTGAAAAAAAAAAAAATTTCAACTTCTTATTTCACAATCCATTCTACCTTCTTTGAATGGTGCCCGTGGGGGCAGGCATTGGCTTCCTCTCAACTACATGTGGAGTTTGGGGATTTCCTCTCCACTTATAGTCAGGTTAGAAAAGACAGACTCTGCTCCTTATTCTAGAGGGCCATCCCCACGAGTGAACAAAAGAATGAATGGAATTCCTGTTAAAAACACAGGATTAGAGAGAGTCTGTGTTCAATCCTTCTTTACCATCTCCCAGCTATGTGATCTCGGTTAGTTTACATGACCTCTCTGGGCCTCAGCATCCCCACCTGTAAAACGATAATCCATCCAGCATCCTCACTCCACTCCTAATGATACAGGGACAATACAAGGGGCTCATCAGTGAAAATCACTGAGCAGGGTACTGGCCCAAGTGACCCCTGAATATGTGAGCCTGTTAAAATAATAATGCAATTACCTCTTGGTATCCAAGGGAGATTAGTTCTAGGCTCCCCCAAGGATACCAAAATCCATGAATGCTCAAGTCTCTTATACAAAATGATGTTGTATTTGCATATAACCTATGTACATCCTCCTGTATACTTTAAATAATCTCTTGATTATAGTACTTAATGAAATGTAAATGCTATGTAAATAGTTGTTATACTGAATTGCTAGGGAATAATGACAAGTAGAAAAGGTCAAAACATGTTTAGTACAGATGAAATTCTTTTTTTCAAATATTTTCCATCATCCTCAGTTGGTTGAACCCCTGAATGCAGAACCCATCAATATAGCGTGGACTGTGATGATTCTTTCCATGTATAACCACAGGCTGGCCCTGGAGGGCCTGAGCAGAAATAACAGAAGAACCTGTCCTTCCCCTACTTCATGATGATAGTTCAGCCAGTCATTATGAGAACATGTCATGGGGTCAGGAAAGGATGGGAGAGGTGGCAGAGCTGTCCCCAGGCCCTGAACAAGGCAAGCTCATGTGGGTGAGGCAACTTCCCAGTGGTTCATCCTGGCTCTATATCCACACCCCAAACCCATGAGACAACTTACCTTCCTCAGACTGCTTGGAGCTGTTGAACATGCTGGCGTAGGCCAGTCTAGGTGCCACCTCCCGGGCATTGATGATCTCAGCTTTTCCTGAAAAGAGAAGCTGGTAGGCAGGCCAGACCCACCCTGAGCCCTCTCCAAGAGGGAACCCAGGGGCCACCCCACTATGCTACTCCCATCCCAAGGCCACCCTGAGATGGACGCCTCCTGCCACTCACTTTCCCCCCACCCCAGGTACTCACGTGTAGTGCTATTATAGATGGTGAAGAACAGGCCACCCCCAATGCCCATACTATGAGCATTCATGAGCCCCACACACAGCAGACCCGCAATGGCTGCATCCACCGCTGAACCTCCTTCCTGCAGCACGTCCCTGCCAGCAGCACGTGGGAGGGTGAGATGCCAAGGGCTCCCTATCTCCCATGCTTACTCTGCCACCCTCCTCCCCATCTTTACCTGGTCACCCTACCCAAAGAAAAATTGAAGAGGGGTCCATAAGAGTTTTTTATTGACTTTTTGTTTTAGTTCTGGGGATAAGCTATAATCCCAATCCTTTTTTATTTTGTATTTTGAGATTGGGTCTCCCTAAGTTGCCAAGGCTGGCCTTGAAATTGTGAACCTCTTGCCTCAGCGTTCTGAGTAGCTGGGATTACAGGTGTGTGCCACCATGCACAGAGAAATTTTAAAGAAAATTTTAAAGTTTCCCCTTTTCCAAGAAAACAAATGTGCAGAACTTACTTGAAAAAAAAGGAAAACAGTTATTTTTTTATTAATAATGTTTTTTTGTTTTTTTGTTTTTTTGTTTTTTTTTTAGTTTAAGTCTTTAAACTGGAACTTATCTTTGTATATAATGTGAGCTAGGAATCTAGAATAGAATAGAATGGCAGGGTTTATCCACAGAGATAAATCCTCTTAGAATTGAGAAAAGGGGCCCAGATGGCTACTGGGAGACCAACACCCTGCTCTCAGGGTCACTGTCTTCTTCTCCCCTGACCAGAGCCTACTGAGAGGATCCAAAAAAAGGACAGGCAGCTCCATGAATATCCTCATCCAGGCAGTCTGATTATAGGTGGGGAAACTGAGTCTTGGAGGGGCAAAGGTCTTGCCCAGGTCCACTTGTATGGTTGTCTTCCAGGGCCTGCGTGTGCCCATACCACCCCAGGCCATGCTCCAGATCGGTTGGTCCAGCTCACCTCCCAATCTCCGAGCAGCGCTTAGCATCCGTGGCCACAGCTGCCCTGGCATACACATGTTCGGGCTGCCTGGATCTGGAGGGCAGCCAGAGGCAGAGACCAATGATGACAAGTACCAGAACCACGACCAACAGGCCCAGCACCACGAACCGCTTCTTCATGGCTCTGCCATACAGGGTAGGGGGAGGAGCAGGGTCAGGCCCAGCCTTGGGCACTCCCAGACCCCTCCCCCACAGGGCACAGTCTAAAGTCAAGCTTCAGACACAGCCTTGTGTCTCCTTCCAGGCTCCTAGAACATGTGCAGGCTGTCCAGCCTGCAGACCTTTGGTCAGGCCATTTCCTCGCCAGGAGCTCCAGGCCCCATCTCTGCCCTCCCAAATCCTCCCTGATCATCTTCAAGGCTCACTAAAGTAAGTACCTCACCTCCAACACAGACCCCTTCAGACCTCACATGCTCTGTCTACCTTCTCACAGCGGCTGAGCTTCTACTGTCAGATGGGGAGTTCCAGGAAAGATAGGCCTGGTTTCACTGCTTCTATGCCCCCCACCCCAACCCAGACCTGATACTATCCATGGGTCCCCCAGAATGTCTAACCAAAGAGCACAGGGCTGAGCAAACACCCATTGTACCTTCCAAGAAGATATGCCAGTTTGCTCCCGAAATCAGCAGGCCAGGTCACCACAGGGCCAGGACTTACCGTCCAGCAGAGGGTGGCAGCCCCAAACCTTGCCTGGGGAGGTGGCCCCAAAAGATGGGAGGGTTTGACTGAAAACAGCTGGAGAAATAACTGGGGCGTCACTCCCGCTCTATAGGAGCCTGAGGTCACAGAATCTTCTCTAGAGACTCCTCAACCAGGCAGTCTCCTCGGTCTCCTGAAAATCATGGGGATGGACTGAAGCAGGCCCAGCCCTTTCTGGGGGGCTCCACCTCAGGCTGGTTCTCTGACTCCAGTTGAACACGAGTCAAAGAGGCTGAGACTATTATTCGTGCACATGTCCGCATGAATTCTCCCAGCACAGCCCAGAGAGAGTTTGCAGGGTAGGGAGGGAACAGGGCACAAACCCAGTATTAGGTGATGAGAATGTCATGTGACTAATGGGGCCAAGGGGCCAGAGCCAGACTGTCCCCCTCTGTGTTTGGACTGGCCAGTCACCTGCTGTGGGAATTGGGCAAGTCATTTCTCTGTCTACCTTCTACTGACCTTACTTGCCAGGTGTGCTGGGAGTTAAGTGGATTCTTAGAATGTTTAAAGTGCTAAGTAATTGCTGGCTACAATTATTATCATAGTTGCACTGGGGGATGTCCCAGAGAGGACTGCATGTCACAGGGGACATTGGTGGGCCTCTTGCTGGCTACACATTTCCCCTGTGGATTTCCTTCCAGACTACACAGGGAAGGACAGCAACAGTCCCTGGGACTATGACAGCAAGTGAGGTGTGTGATGCCAACAGGAAGGAAGTGGTGGGGCGACGGAGGCAGAGCTTTTCCTCTTCCAGACTTTACCTCCAGAGGGCGGCATCCACCAGTGAGCCCCTCCAGGGAGCCCCGGGCTGACTCCCCACTCTGTTTCCCCCTGCTCCTATTCAAAAGATCCTGAACAGACAGGGTGTCCCAGAGATGGTCTAGGAATGAAGTTCCTGTCCCCTCTGCACATCTGTGGGGAGCATTCCAGATACTAGCATGAAAGGGCTTTCCTGCCCCAGGCTTGGCAGGAAGGGTAATGATGGGTGGCATAATGGCATTCACCCCCACTTCTGGTATGGGAAAGTAGAGACTACAAGTCCTCAGTGCAGAGGGGAAAACTGAGCCCTAAGCAGAGGGGCCCAGAAGGCAGTCACGTCCAGATTACTACCCCATGTATCCCTTAAGAACTAAAGTAGCCCTCCTGCCCACCTTGAACAGCATGGCCTGATCCCAGGCACAGTTCTTCCTGACCTGAACTCCACCCGCCTCTTCCTCACTGTGCCTCCCACCAACTCATCCTCCAAAAAGCATCCAGAGGGTTCTGTCTGTCCAAAGACCAACCAACCCCAAACTCCTCACTGTCCAAGAGATAGGCTACACTGTTCATGAGGACTAATGGTCTGCTAGGCACACAGGTACCCTAAACCCTAGTTGGGACCCCAGGGTCAAGGGTTCCTAATGAGAAAGTCATGCTGGGAGTTGCATGCTGGGAGTAGGGCCACCAATAGGCTATCATCTATCACAGATACAGAACATTCCCATCATATGTGGTAGGCCAGGAGCTGAACCTGGTCAGCGGTCCCCTCCCTGTCCCCACATAGCCTTGGTCTTCTCTGGGCACCCTGAGACTCATTTTTTCTGGGCTTGAGGCTATGAGCTGAGACTACCCTTAGGGTCCTGGAGTGAGCCAGTTGTGACCTCCTGACACATGTTCCAGCCTTCTCTGTGCACCCAATGACCAAGTAAAGGCACTCAGCAAGGCTCAGGGAGCCTGGAGAGGGGAATGGGTGATTCTGAGCCCTCTTCCTCCTCTCAGGACAGTGTGACAAGGAGGGCTGGCCCAACCCCCTGCAGGCAGATGTCCCCAGCTCAGCGGAAGACACCCTGCTGGGGAGCTGGGCTTCCATTTCCCACCCCTCCACCCCCAAGTTTTCTCAAAGACTCACTGAAAGAATGTTCAAGCCCAGAATCTTGGCTCTCACCCAAATCAGTATCAGGAGGGGAAACCAAGGCCAGTAATAGGTCAGATACAGCGCTGGTCCTTAAACCCAAACCCCCCGCCTCATTGTAACCCTGGTAGGTTTACCTGAGACCCAGGGGAGCAGCAAGGGCCCAGGAGAGAGCCCCCTCTTCCTTAGAAGATAGTTTTGGACAGGGGCGCACGCAGGGAGGAAAAGGCCAATTTGTCTGCCTGGGAAAGTTCTGGCCACAGAACAGCTGCCCCCCCAGAAGCAGTGGGAACCACGCCTTCAACCCCTGCAGAGCTCCTCAAGGGGCCTCTGGATCGGGATCAGCATCTGGGAGTGGGCATCTCCAAGGCACAGAGGCAGGAAAGAAGGAGTAGGGGCTGAGGACCCATGTCCTTACCTCATCAGAGGGGGCAAGAGGTCAGCTGGGGGCACCCAGTATCCCTGTGGAGGCAGTTGGAGGCGTCTAGAACAGGCAGTCCTCTGCCAGAGGTCCAGCCAGGCTGGAAGGATGGTGGGAGGCTGATGTCACAGCAGCAAGGAGGCACAGTGACTCGGCTTGTCACCAGGTGACTAAAGTTCATGCAGCCCTGGGAGGGCCTTGGGCAGGAGGTGGGAGGTGCTGTGAGCCTGGGAAAGGGGCTCCCCTCTCTCAGATTCAGTCCCTTCCAAAAGGCAGTGTCCACTGGTGAGCCCTTCCAGGGATCTCAGGCTGGATCCCCCTCTGGCTTGCCCTGTCCTTCTTCAGTGTGTCCAAACTCAGAGCCAGACAAGGTGTCCCAGAGATGGCTCCTGAGGCAGTGAAGTAGGGATGACTCCCAGCACCAGACCAGAGCCTGTACCCAAGAGACCTCACCACACCCTGCTGCTGGATGCCAAAGTCACGTCCCTGGAACATGACCTAGAGGTGCCAACGTCCAGACCGGTTCCACTGCCAATCCAGGAACATTAACACCCCAGGCCCAAAGAACTACCTGAATAGCTTAGAAAGGCAGGGTCCAGAGAGGGCCAGAGCTGACCCAAGGTCATACAGCCCAGCAATGCAAACCTGCCATCCCATACCTGCCCCAAGTTGCTGCATGTCTGACTAGTTCACCAAGGAAGTCTCAACTAGAACAGCTGTGGGTCCAGTCCAAGAGGCCTCGGGTGATACTCCCCATTCTCTCTTGGCCCTCATCCACCAAGGGCAGTGGGTCCCTGAGTTATAGCTTCCTACACCCCTCCCCAGACAGCTGTGCATATAAGGTGGTGAGCTCCTCGTCCCCAGGAATATGCAGTCCTCGCTTATCCAGAGATGCTGACTCTAACGCACACAGGCACCATTTACACTCACACTCACTCTGAATCTAGGCTGAACAGAACAGATTCCCAAGATGCAGCAGAGAGGGGAGCACAGAAAACAGACAGGATGCCCAGCCTGGAGTTTCCCTGCTAATCCTCCCAGCTCGAAGGCTGTGTCATGCAATCCCAAAGCCAGAGGAGTGAAACAGGACACAACCCTAACCCCATTCATAGACAGGAAACTGAAGCTTAGGCAGAAGCAATTTGCCCGAGGTCAGCTGACCCTGGGAGGCACGTGGCCTAGCAGGTGGGCTCAGGACCCATCCCACCTGCCACTGTAGGAGTCGCCTCTCTGGGTATGAGAACTGACCTGTGAGGTTTCCCTAGCCCTGCCTATAGCCCTGGTCAGGACTCTGACTTCTCCCCAGACCTGAAGTTGGAATCTTCCTCCTTGCTGCCCAATAGGGTTGCAAATTAGGAAAACAAAACTCATCCCCGAGACTTAATAACCACTACCTGCTGGAACCCTATTTAAAAAGCCATATGTGCCTAGGATAACTTAAAGGTGGTGGGAGCCCCCCAGGAGTTGGGTAATGCCCATTGCACAACGGGCCCTGCCCAACCCCCACTCTCAGCCACAACCCAAAGTCAGAGTGGGACAAGCATGGTCAGGGCACACAGCACCTCCCACTCTTCATCACGGCTCCAGCTCCACTCAAGAGCTGATGGCCACCCTCCCAGGAGCTGTCAGATCCCTTAGGGTTTGTTTCCCCATGCTGCAGCCCTCCCTCTTAAATTCCAGGTTCGCTTCCTGGGAGTCAGATTCCTCAAGGCCATCTTCCAAGGAATCAGGTGACATCTACCAAACATTTGCAGCAGAGCAAGCCAGAAAACCTGAGCAGCCTGTCTGGAACGTACTTATCAGACAAGAAACAGAAGCCCCCAGCCCAGAACAAGTGAAACAAAGAATCCAGGGCTTTGCCTACCTGTGCAATCCTAGAGGGATCATCCACAGCAGCCTGGCCCCCTTCACTGAGAAGCAGTTCACACCTGCTAACCAGGTACATAAACTGAGTCTCCCATGAAATCTCCTCTAGAGCATGTCCAGCACAAGGCAAAGCTGAGGGATAGAATCCAAGGCTCCACACAGTCCCAGGAAGCCCCAAGTCTGAACTCCCCCACCTACAATGTCCTGCAGCTCAGAGAGGGTGAGCTGTGCTTTGGGGTCACACAGCACTGGGACACAGCCAGACACATGCCCAGCTCACCAGACTCTCAGTCCCACACCAGCACTAAGCTACAACCCAACCCCAGCTGTAGCCCAGCTCCACCCCTCCCTCCCCCTGCTAGTCTAGGGTAGGAGGAGGCTTTAAAGGTACAGAAACTATTCCAGGTGGGAAGAGGGCTAGTACCTGATCTTATCATTGGGGCCTTGTGACCTGGGACAGCTGCAGATCTCTCAGACCTGGTAGGATCCCAAACCCTCAATGAGAGCCCAGAACCCAGAAGCCCTCCGTAGGGCTGAACGAAGCTGGGTTTCAGCCAGAGGAAGCTCAGGCCAGTGGTTCCCTGGGAGGAGGTGATCTTCCCCACTCACCTTTCATACCAAAATGGGGATCATATAGCGCAGGAGTGTAGCTAGATGTTTATACTAGTGGCAGTTGGGGTATAAGCACCAGAGACTCCACAAGGTCTAAGGAGGCTAATTTTCCCTCCACAACTCCTCCAAACATCATGCCCTCTCCCACAATCTCTGGGCTATAGATGAAGAGTACACAGTCTGTCACTCCAAGGATCCTGATCACCTGGACTGAAGGGAGTTACATGACCCAAGGGAAGTCTTTCCTGATCCCTTAACCTCCCTTTTTATGTGTGTTATGTATGGGGGGAGGGGTGCTGGCAATTGAACCCAGAGGTGATTTACCACTGAGCTACAACCCTAGTCCTTTTTATTTTGAGACGGAGTCTTGCTAAGTTGCTGAGTTTGGCCTCCAACTTGCAATCCTCCTGCCTGGGCCTCCCAAACCACTGGGATTATCACCTGGTTCCTAATCCCCTAACCTCCTGAGGTATGGGCAGGCATGCTGATGGATGACACTGGGCAGTGGAAGCAGTAGGGAAGAGGCTGGGGGGAGGCTGGGGGACCCTCACTCATGCCCTTACCTGCTCATTGACTGAGATGGGGTAAGTGTCCGCACAGGCTGAGGGCTAAGCCTCTAGGCCCTCAGATCAAGGTCCACACATAGAGTCTGTTGCCTGCCAGAATTGCCACCATTAGCACAGCCCTGGCTTAAACTCATTCATTCATTCATTCCTCCATCTAATCCTGACCCATCCAGATTCTTCTCCTAAGGAGCCACTAGCCTGACTGGAAATAAGATAGTGTTATCAGACAAGGAAGAAAGCCTAGGGCACTGAGGGAGGGGCAGACACTAGAATGGGGACCTTGGGAATCCATTCAGAGCAGAGGTTGGATTGGGGAGGACATACCAAGCAAAAGGACCCGCCTGGGGGCCAGAAACTAGAGATTTCTATAGAAGTTGGGAGTATTCAGGAGTACCTCTTGACCTCTTTGGTTCCTTCCTGAGCCCTGAGGCGTCAAGGCTGGAAAAAGAGGTGGTGGAGCCTTAGACCTTGAAGGCCAGGCCAGTCTGGACTTTGAGAGCCCTGGGAGGCTGGTGAATATGTCACCATGCTGGGTAACCCATTAACCCTGGTTCACTCATTAAGACTGGTAGGTTCCCATTAGCACCTCAGCCAGCTCTGGAAGCCAGGCAGAAGGCAGAGGCCATGAGAAGAAGGGAGCATTGATAGGACACTGGGCGGGGTCTGGTTGAGCTAGGCTCTCTGTGTCCTTGTCCCTGGAGATTTCTTGTGCCAGGCTGGCCTGGGAGTGGGGAGGGGGAAGGGTCTAACCACCATCCCACTGCCTTTCATTCCCTAATCATTCCTTCTGTGCAGGCACCAGCAGCCCATAGTGTCTCCAGGGCCTTGGCTAGACAGGAAGCTCAAAGAGTCAATCCAGGGGGAAGCTCAGGATCCAACTCAGTTCCTCCCTCCTCCCCACAGAGAAATGGGCTCACAGTGGCTTCCAAGGACCTTTCTGTCTCAACAGGCTTGGGATTATCCCGCCTTTGTATCTGGAAAAATAAGGTAGTAGAAGGCAAGGAGTATGATCTGAGCACAGGAAACCAAAGACTAAGAAGGGAAGAGACCTGCCCAAAGCCACAGTAGGACAAGGACCCATGATATAGGAAGTTTTTGCAAACCACTTCCTGAAACTGGTATCTCATCGCAGCCTCCACCATGCCCCACCTCACTGTCAGGTCCAGGATGTTGATTGCACCCGAGTGCCAGGAAGTATAGGGTAAGCCTTGAGCCCCAGGTGGGCCACCACAAGTGCCAAAGCTGGTAGAGCTGATAGGGCCATGATAACCGGAACTACAGCCTCATTGAAAATAAGGTGGGTTCAAATGTGAGCGGCACCTGCTCATATTCCAGAACTGCTGGGACATGATCTCACAAATATCTTGTGTTCACACTTAGTAAACTGGTGGAACAAAACTGATTTCAAATTTAAGCATCATAACATTTTAGCTTAAGGATCACAGAATCTTATACCTGTCCCAGTGGGGATCTCGCCACCTCTAAAGACAGCAGGACTGCAGGTGGTTGGCAAGTTCTTCCTATCATCAAACCTCAGTTTGTCTCTTTGTAATGACTCTTCAGCCTGCTACCTGGGCTCAGATCCTATCTACCATCTAAAGCCACAAAGCAGAGAAGCAGAAGCCACTGAACTCTGTGGCTACCTGACCACAGCATCTCAGAGCCACACAGATAACATTAAAGAGATGGAAGGAAGAATATAGTTTAATGAAGGGCAATACCCAGCAGGGTAGAGGGAAGGTAAGCACTGGCTAACTGTAGCATGATAGAACTCCCATGCCCCCAGAGCCTGGCCAACACCTCCAGGCACCATTTGCAGCATTCCCTATTATAGCACCCACCTTTGATGTGAGGACAGAGATGAGCTCAGCCAAGTGCGTGGGCCTCCAGAATTGTCAGCCAGTTAATGCCTGCAAGCATCCAACAGCAGTGCCGGCCTGGCACCTGGTAGACCAAATCAATTTCCAAAACTCAGATACAGGAATGACAGGGGAGTGGGCCCTAGAGTTCCCAGGTTCAAACCTGACCCTAGCTACCTACGGCACATGATCTGGGCTCCCTTCCCTTTTCTAACCTCAGGAAAGGAGTAACTAGTAGAGTCATTGGGCAGATTGACTGAGAATGCTGGGCTCACACTACAGGAGGTGTCTGGTGCCTCCAAAGCCACACAGAGGTTGGCCCAGCTCCAACACCAGGTCTGCAGCCACCTCTGTCCCTGGCTGATGAATGGCTCAGAGCAGAGACCCAAAGTGCCTCCCCCCTGGCCATCCTGTCCTCCCTGCCCACTGCACCCTCTTCAGGTGGCATTTATCACATCACCTGGTAATTACTGTGGTGTCTGAGAGTTCCAGAAGGCTGGGGAAGAAAGGCTGAGTCTTGTCCATGACCCAACCCCCACCCCATCACATGGCCTAGTCTCCAGGAAAATCAACCCACTCCTGTCTCATGGCCTCCCAAATCACACAAATCACAGGCCAAGCCTGCCTGTCCACCCACCACTCCCCATGACCTCACTGATGCCCAAACTGCCCAACACTTTCCACGCACTCCCTGTTTGGCTCACCAGAACTTCCACAGCTCCCCACCTTTTTCACGGAGCTTCCTCTGCCTCCCTCACCTCTTGGATGTTGAGTCCAAGACTAAGCCCCTCTGGCTGATGTTTCAGACGCCCCAAGTCGACATGCCCAAACCTGAGCTAAACAATTGCCTTCCCCAGACCTCTACTGGCCACATGAGCCAGCGTCTAGCCTCTCAACTGTTCCTGCATCCTCACTGTTCCCTTTCAGTTGCTCCTATCTATACACCCCCTCCCAGTCACTCCTGACCCCCCAGATCCCCAAAACCCCCCTAATCATCTGGTGTCTCCCATTCATAGGTCGCAACCCTGGTGCTGTTTCCCTAATGCAGCACCAGTGCTCAGTGTGCAAATCTGAGCATGTCCCTCCCCCACTGGAGAACCCTTCAAAGGCCCCCTTTGCCCTGCAGAGAAATTCTTGCCTTGCTGGTGCCTGCCCATTCCTTTGCACTCAGTGCTCTCGCCAGGACTTTTTGCAGGCTACTGACGTGGCCTTAAGCACTCTTCCTTTAGATTCTGACTTTAGTCCTCCTGAAACCCTCCTCTGCCCCATTCCAGCTCCACCACTCTGTGGATTAGTTGTTACTGCCACCTACTCTGTCTACGTTTAGTCTCCAGAGTATCTGCAGTACACACTGAATGGACAGATGTTGGCTGGGGAGAAAATGGGTGGATTCCATATAAAGTTTAAGAAGAGGGGCTAGAGGTGTAGCTCAGTGGTAGAACACTGGCCTAACAAGCCCTGGATTCAAACTCTAGCACCACACACACAAGCCGTAGAAGATTCATTAGTAAAAAAGCTCACACATGCAGCTCTACTGTATGCTGGCTCTTTCTTCATTGCTTCTCTAATCCTACAACGCCTTTGCCAAATGAATATTTCATATTTTCCATTTTACAGATGAGGAAGCTGAAGTTTGCAAAGGCTACAGTAGTGAATTGAATAGTGGCTCCCACCATGCTCAACCCAAGTTCATGTCTACTTAGAAGTTCAGAATATGATCTCATTTAAAAATAATCTTTGGGGGCTGGGGTGATAGCTCAGTTGGTAGAGTGCTTGCCTTGCAAGCATAAGTACCCAGGTTCAATTCCCCAGTACTGCAAAATAAATAAATAAATAAACAAATAAACAAATAAACAAACAAAGAATAAAATAAAAATAAATAAATAAATAAAAATAGTCTTTGCAGCCAAGTGCAGTGGTACACACCTATAACCCCAGACACTTAGGAGACTGAGGCATGAAGGCCAGAATGGACAGGTTAGTAAGATTCTGTCTCAAAATAAAAAATAGAAAGGACTGGGGATGAGGCTCAGTAGTTAAGCTCCCCTGGGTTCAGTCTTGGCAGAAGTCATTACCTAAAATGAGGTAATACTGGATTAGTGTAGGCCCTAAATCCAGTAACCAGTGTCCTTAGAAAAAGACCATGTGGAGACAGGGAAGACAGCCATGTGATGATTGAGGCTGAGGTTGGAGTGATTTGGAGTGATGCATTACAATGCAAGGAATACCAAGAATTGGCAGAAACCACCAGAAGTTGGGAGAGGTAAGGAAAGATTTTCTACCAGAGCCTTCAGTGGAAGTATAGTTCTGCCTGAACCTTGATTTTAAGACTTCTAGTATCCAGAACAGTGAGAGGATACATTTTTGTTGTTTTAAGCAATGAAGTATGTTATGGCAATTACAGGAAACTAATACATCTCCTACCATGTCTATCTGATTATATACCCAACAAAGGGCAATGGCTCAGTGGATTTAAATCAGGTCCTAAACCTATACCTTGATATCCCTCATCCCATACTTTGCTACATCCTTCAGCCCCATGGAAATTCCTTGCCCTGCTTAGAAGTCTGAGAACCCATTCCTGCAGGGCAAGTTCAGTGGACACTGGCTACTTGTGGGGGTAACATCAGTCCTCAATTGGCCTTCCTCCTTCTTGGCTTGGACCTACCCATTGGGTATGTAGAGAAGGGCCAAAAGGTGGGACAGGTCCAGTTCCAGCCCAGCTGTAGCCCTCCACCCCACCTGCTGGGTCACTCAGATCTCGGTCCCCTGCCACTCCAACTGAGTCACCATAAGAGTAGTCAAGGGTTGGGGATGCCCAAGGTGTGACTGTCACCAATGCCTGTCTCCTGGTAGGTCCCACATGAGGCCTCATATGCTCCATCAGGGACTGGGATCTGGCTGTGACTCTGGGTCCCCAACCTCCCACCTTACTGGCTCCCCAAGGGTGGCAGAACTGCTCTGAAGGGCCCAGGTTAATCCCCTCAAACCCCCACATTAGCCCTAGGGGCTGAGAGGGCAACATCTCACAGAATCTCACAAATTCTGCTTCCCAGGGAAACTCCAGGGAGAGGGGCCAGTATCCTTCAGTTAAGTACACATGGAGGTTGGTGAGGTAAAATATGTCCCCACTTCTGTGGAGACAGCCCTGTCTCTAGGGGCTCCTGTCCAAGTCAGAATAAGCCAGAAATAGTCCCCAAGAGAAAACTTACCCAAGGTATCCCCCACAGCAGGGTAAGAGAGGCCCATTCAGGGATCTGGGCCCAGACACCACCCTCTCTCCTTTCTTGGAAAAATGTCCTCCAGGAATCTGTCAGCCAGGGACACAGAGGTGGGGCTAGGGATGGTTCTGTGCTTTCCGCAGGACTCTAAGCTCTGAGCATCCCCACTATGCCCCTGCCTATGTTGCCCCCATCCTGACACCCATACTCAGCCCTCCCTCTCCTCACCCCTCACTCCCACCTCAGTCTTCTCACACTCAAAGGGACAATGTCCAGGCCTGGCTCAGTCTCTGGAACGATATGGTCAGGATCTTAGAGCCATCCAATTCTGGTTCCAGCCCTGAGGGTGATGGGGAGGAGGAGGAGGGCTTACCTGGCTGCCAGCTCCAGGCAGGGGGTCTGAGAGGTCGCTGGGGCACTGGGGCTGCTGCTTAAAGCTCTGGCCCCGTCACAGTGTCAATTCAGCAAAAGTGTCTTGGCCCTGAGGGAGGGCAGACTGGGCAGTCATGCAGGTTTGCCAAGGAGGAAACCTGCTGTGCCAAGATAGCCCCAGGACAATACTGGCTGCAGAGGAGGGGGGAAGGGAGGCCTCTGGGTCCAGCTGACAGATGCCCAGGGAGAAGGGGGCCCAAGAATTGCCCTAACAGGGGTTGTGGGGGTCAGAGTGTGGTCAAGAGACTACAACATTCTACCATCCTCTGCCTTGTTTAAGGGACACACCCCTGGGGGGATCACAAAGCCTGGCAGCCTACCCTCCACCCCCAATCTCTGGACAGGCAATGCTTGACACAAAGGAAGAATCCTGATGGTGGTCCCTCACCATATACCCTCACATGCCTCCTACTCTCTTGCCCAGCTAGGCACCCCAGCCTTACAAGCTGGACACATGTTCCCTACCAGAGAGAGTGGAGACTGAAGCCCAGTGCCACAAATGCCTCCCACTCAGGCAATGTGAGGAGCCCAGAGCTGGTGTGCGTTGGCGGGGGATGCAGGGGACAGCAAACCTCCAATGGGGACTACTTGGGGAGAGGTGGGAATCTTCCTGTAGCTCAAGCCAAATCGCAGAAGGAGCTAGTGCCCCTAGTGCCCCCTCCTCACACTGGGAACTGCCCCACCCCTTGTCTAACAGGAAGGCTTGAGCCCAGGGCAGATGCAGCCGGCCTGCTGCCAACCTGCCCATAATTGAGCTTAACAGTTAACCAACACACCTCAGTCCATTTATCTCTCAGGCAGGGGGTCAGAGGGGGTGGGCTCCACCTAGAGTGCCCAGGCCTGCCCCCCCTCCCCCGCCCCGCATGCAGGGAGTGGCATTAAATTTTTGTCAGGCAGTGGTATGGATGCAGAGTGGAAGATCAAATACAACTGCCATGCTGCAGGAGAGATTCCTGAAAGCAGGTGCTGACATTGTCTAATGTCGGCAAAAGGCACCCCCACCCCACTTGGAGTATTCTTTGCACGGTCAACGCTCTTATTCCGCCAGTTAGTACTTGGGCCAGAGGGTTGAAAGGTGCCAAAAGCCACCTCGTCCAGGCCAGGCTCAGCGTCTTCCCTAGAGGCCTTTGGGAAGGGCTCCAAGAGCCAGGTCGGGCGCCGGCGGGGCCCTCCAACTAGACCCCTGCCAAACGGATGAGTCCCACCCCTCGTCCCCAGGCCGGGAGGCCAGGGTCTGGGAACGCAGCCTTGGACCGAACCTCCCCACCCAGCGCATCCCGGCCGGGTCGGGGCGGGACGGGGGCGGGGCGAGGGCGGTACGCAGACAGCCCGGCCTCCGGCTAGCCAGGCACCGGCCGCGCGGCGGCCATGGGGGCGCGGCTAGGCCGGCGGGCAGGGCCCGAGGCTGACTTGGAGGCCGAGGCGGCGGCGGGCTGCGGGCCCGCGCCCTACGAGCGCAGGGTGCGCTGGCTCCGCGAAATCCAGTCCACACTCCGCGAGCGGCGTCCGGAGCGCGCCCGGCAGCTGCTGCGCCTCCTGCGCCAGGCGAGAGAAGGAGCCGCCAACCTGGGGCTGGTGGCCCGGGAGGGTCTGGGGTCCAGGGAGGGACCGGGGCTGCGGGCTGCGGGCTGCGGGCTGTGGGGTGGTTTCGGGTGTATGATAGACTGCAGAGGCTGAGGTTCTCTGGGCCGGAGCTCGCGGGCTAGAGTGAGGGCCCGGTGAGGCCGGCGGGCATGCAGAGGAAGGGGGCCCGTGGGCCTGGGGTTCTTGTTTTTGAAGTCTGTTGTGCGTATGTTAAAGAGTGCCCCCAACCTGGAGCTGAGAGCCCACTCTCAGGCCGTGGCAAGAAAGGAGAGGGGCTGAATGCGGGGTCTTCTATTGAAGGACAGTGGGAAAGAGAGCAGAATGAGGGTAAGGACTGGACCTGGAAGGGAGAACCCTGGGAGGTACAGCCCTGCTGGTCTGCGGGTGCACCGGGAGACACCATGGCAGTGCAGACAAAGCCAGAAGTCATGCATCACTTGTCCATCTAACAGGCAGTTCGTACCCACTGAGTACTTCTGACATCTGTACACAACAGTGACACATCCCAGTAGGTGGGGGCTCTGGTTCCACACACACCAGATATCCTAGCCCAAGACTTGGAGCTCTACTGTTGTCTTAGCACCACCCCTGGGCATGCTACCTAATTCCTAGTCTACTTTTGTTCCCACCCCCTGTTAGCAGCTGCCACCACCACCTGCCCAATAAGTGAGCTGAAATCAGTCATGGAAGTGTTTGGCTGACAGAAGGTGGTTAAGTAAAGATGGGGAAACAGAGGCATGAAGAGATGTGGTGAATGGAAGGAAGAGGGGGAGCCAGAGTCAGAGCCCAGACTTTTAACCCTGTTCCTCCTCCCACCAGTTTCCTCTCTCCAGGCTCAGCAGTCTGGAACCGTGGAACTGGCCCTTTAAGAAGAGCTATCCAGACCAGCAGAAGGCAGGCTGCGGTCTGGGGCCCTGTCTGGGTTTGCCCAGACTCAACAGTCATGATTTCCTCCATCAAAATCCTCCCTAGCTGGCATCTGTGACTTGAACCATGCTGAAAATACCAACAACAGAACAGTACCTAGTCAGCCAGACTGGCCAGGGGCACAGATCACTGTCCGGGATGATTCCTAGGATTTTCCCTGAAAACATCAGGGAGGGAAGGGTTCTCAGAGACCCTTAGGTTGCCCGCTTGTATCCCAGAGGTTGGAATCTGAAGTCTAGTAAGGAGTCTATCCTGCCTCAAAATCTGCAGTTCCCCCATGGAACTGCAGCTCATGGGTGCTCCTGCCTAGCCTTTCTTCCTGGACTGGAGACTTAATGCATAGGACATGTCACTCTCTGGCTTGAGGAGGGTCCATGCAGTGGCTGGAGGTTCTTCCTAGCCCCATCAGGATCCTGTAAATGGACCCTCTGGAAGGGTGTTCAGCCCCATATCAGGTCTATGGGAGTAGACAAGAGAAGACCAAGAAATGAAGACGGGAAGGCCAGGCCGGGGCCCTGACCATGGAATGTGATCAAAAGGTAAAAGAGGAGGCTGGTAGGCCAGAGAAGGTGTGATAGCTAGGCACTGGGAGTTCTGAGACTCTGCAAACTGTAAGTCTGATGTCATGTGACTTCTAAACGGTTTGGTCATCACTGAAGAGTTTAAGTGTCAAGCTCAGGTGTGTGTTTCATAGATTGGCCCTGCAGTCCAGGGGTGGGATGGAGGGATGTGGAAGACTGGGAGCCCTGGGAAGAGATTTGTGGGAGGTAGACCTGAACCTTGGAAGGAGCAATGGAGAAGAAGGGGACCCACTAGGTGAGATGGGGAAGAGACGGCAAGGAAAGAGTACTGAGTGATTCCTGGAAAGGTGGGCATGGTGGACCCTCATACTGAAGTAAGGCACAGGATATGAGGCAAGCTTCAGGGCCGAAGACATACACATCAAGTATGAGATGCCTGTCACACAACTGAAAGGGGAAAGAGGCTAACCTCAACAGGTGGCTGCAGCTTGGGAGGTCTCAGAGAGAAGGGAAGGCAAAGAACCAGAAGGAAATGATGGGGGACATTACCATTCAGGGGTCATCAGAGGAATAGAATTCCCCTGACAAGCCCTAACCCCATAAAAGGCAAGGTGTTACAGCAAGACACTCTGCTTCCAGTAACTGGTCTGAGTTACCTGTTTATCACCTCCCTGGGGCCCCATGTGCCACCCCTCTCCTCATCTAAAGGGTCCAAATGTCACCACTTGGCTCTTGCTCCCTGGGTTGGGGGGACTTCAGCAATGGAGATATGACAATTAGCACGAGGGGCATCTGGCTGTCTGACCTGGTGAAAGGAGGCCCTGGTTCCTGGCTCACTTAACTACCTCTTTACCACCTAAGGACCTGGGCCTTGAGGGGACCCTCCTCACAGACATCCTCTATAGGAATGTGGCCTTCCTCAACCTGGTGGATCCCATCTCCCATGACCTGCTGGCGAACCTGGCCCGAGACCTGCAGTGCCCCAAGAAGGTGAGGTCAGCATGTATGGACCATGGACTGGGCAGTGTGGTTGACAGGAACTAGGATCCTGGGTCCTCATGTGGCTTGCTATGTGGCCTTAGGTAGGTCACTATATCTCTCTGAGAACTGATGCCAGCTTCATGGGCAAATGTGGGTTATGCTTTCTGTAGACCTTTTTCCCAAGTGGCAGCACCTGTGTACCAGGCCTGGGAACCGGAGCTGAACAGAAGTCTTATGGGGACCCTGCAGAACACAAACTGTTCTGACAAATTCATTAACAGAACTGAATTTCCAACCTTTAATTCCTGGGTCAGAAGAGACCACCCTAGGTTGGAGCCTGTCCATTGGTGTCCATCCTGCGTGGACACTATTGGGGATGAATGTTCAGTGTCCCTCCTAAAGCAGCAAATCCCTTTTCATGCTAAATTGGATTCAGCCACCTGTGGTCTTCACCCTCTGGGCCCTGATCTGACAACACCTTGAAGATATCCTGCCATGATTGTGGACACAGCCCCAACCTGTATGGCTGCAGTCAGCCACCAGCCCCTAGCCCTGGTCACCGTGAATCCCCCATATGAAACAAGTGTATCCACTATAGGTTCTGCCAGCCTGAACTCCCACATCTGTATGCAGTTGGCTAGCCCACAGCCATCACAGTAACTACCAGGGCTTGCTGTCACTGAGTCTGCCATATGCTCCTAGGCTGTTAACAGAGGTACTGCATAAAAGAACGTTCCGGGTAGGTAGTGAAGCAGGCTCAGTACAAGCTTTGTGGAAAGCACACCCTGTATTCTGCCCTGAGCTAGGCCTCTGAGGGGGCCCAGTTAGGACTAAGAGAGAGCCAGGACGTGGTGCTGTAAAACATTAAACCCCCAGCCCTGTTAGCCCAGACCCAGGCCCCACGGGCGCAGTGTAGCTTGGATAATGAGAGGAAGAAGAACATGCTGACCTGGCTTGTTCCCATCCCCTGGAATTGGCGTCAGTGGAACAGGGCTCTCTCGAGGGGCCTGGCCTGGCCTCCCCCTGTGGCAAGTCCCCTGGGGGTGCTGAGGGTAGTCAGGCTGCCGGCTGATAGCCCGAGCTGCTGGCCCTGGGCCTGAGGACAGGGAACAAGGGCCCATTGTCTGGGCTTCCTCCCGCCGGGCACTGCGGGCCTCGGACCAGCCTGTCCAGCTCCCAGCGGGCAGCCTCCCCTGGCTCTGTGCCAGGCCACAGCTAGGGTGGGGGTGGGAGGGGCTCGATCTCACCCTGATGTTGCTGTCCCCCAACAGGACTATGAGCTCTGGAAGTCCTCAGACAAGATCTGCCGGCAGCTCATTTACCACCTCACCCCTCATTCTAAGAGGCAGCGAGGGCCCAGTTTGCCTCGGAAGAAGACCCAGAGCTGGTAAGGGGAGCCCAGCCACAGCCCCTCCTCTTGTCCCTTCAGGGTCTCTTCCCAGGTTGGCACCTGCACTTCTGTCACCGAGAACCTGGTACCTGCAGTCCCATCCTGTGGGTCCCTTGTATTAAGGCCTCAACTCTGAAAGTTGATCTGGCCTATGGCAGCAGATAACCCCCAAGTGAAGCTTCACTCTCCATAGGAACTGTCTCCCATGTGCTCTAGGACGGCCCCTACTCCTGCCATTCACTCATCCCTTAATCCCTGGCCTGTCACAGCACTTGGAGCTCTTTAGGTTCCCCTGGACCCAAGGTGACCTCATCAGGCATTAGGTGAATCTTCACAACAGGTAGGCAGATTCTGTGTCACAATTCCCATTTATCAGGGAAGGACACTGAGACTGGGAGAGGCAAAGTGGCTTGTCCTAGGCTATACCCTCCCTGATTATCCTGTAACCCTTTGGGAATTCTTCACCAGTGCCAGGCTGCCCAAAGCTGAGGCCTCCACAGCTTCCTGACAGCTCACTCTGCTGTAGAGTCCCTACCTCAGTCACTCCATCACAGCCTTGTGGTACAGACTCAGCCTGGAACTGGCTGCAGGCACTCAGGCCCAAGGGTACAGAACCATAACTGGGAGCTGATCCTGGCACATGTGCGGTATGTTTTTCAGCCTTGTTCCACTGAGGCTTGGTGGCCCAAGCTGAAACCAGAGCTCATGGGATTATGCCCTACCATGGTAGGTAGGAGCCCTAGAAGTGCACTCACTGCTCTCAGTCCCCCTTGTCATCTGCCTAGTGGGCTGGGTGGGTCCAAATGACAGAAGACCAAGGGGTGTATAGGAGGGCAGAGGGTGCCTTCCTCAGTCTCTAAATATCCCTTTCAGCTTAAAACACAGGGAATCTGGGAAGACTAGGGCAAGTTCTCATCCCACACCTCCCAAGGGAGGCCCTCCCGCTACCTGGGGCCTTCTCCTCTCTAATACCCAAAGACTGATTACCCCATACCCTTATAAGAAAGTTTTTCCTATCCCAAAGGACCCAATTCAGAAGGCAAGCAGAAAAACAATTGGGCTCAGGAATCAGGGTGCCTTAATTTGGAGACCTGATCCCCCCTTAATGGTATTTGGCTATGGGAAAGTTACTTAACCCCTTTGAGCACCAGTTTACTCCTCTGAAAAATGGGTCATTATTCTTATCCCCCTGGGCTGACATAAAAATAAGCGAGATAAAAAATATAACAGGTGTGGTGATGCTGGGCATGTGATAAGGTTTTATAATAATAATAGTTCACACATGGAGCCTTAATGCCTTTGTATTTAATCCTCACAGCAACTCTGTCCCCTTTTCACACAAAGGGGAAACTAAGACTCAGAAAGCTTCCCAGCATTTCATGGACAACCACTTACAAAGTGGCAGCTAGAACCCTGACTCTGCCAGACTGTAGGAACTGGTCTGTCCCTGATAGGTCATTGTGGTGGCTAGGGTTCTGCCTTGCCCTGGGCCAGGGGCCCATGCTAAGTCTATCTCACCTACAACTCTCCCATAGCCTCAAGAGTGGCCTCCAGAAGACTCTCCTGGCAGAGGAGACCGTGGACCTATCAGGCATCCCGCTCTCAGTGCGAGACGTGCAGCACATAAAGCGATACCTGGGCAGTCATGGGGCTAGGTTGTCAGTGCTGGACCTGAGTTTCACAGAGCTGAGTGATGAGCTCCTGCACCTGCTGCTGCCCAGCCTGTGGACACTGCCCTGCCTAACCCAGCTTCTGCTTAATGGCAACCGGCTGACACGGGCTGCTGCCCGGGAACTCACTGAAGCTATCAAAGACACCACCAAATTCCCTGTGTTGGCCTGGGTGGATCTGGGCAACAATGTGGATGTGGCCTCCATGCCCCAGCCCCTGCTAGTTGGCCTGCGCCGGCGGCTGAGTCAACGCACCTCACTCCCCACAATCCATGAGGGCCTGGACCTTGATCCTGGAGACAGTGTGTCTGGGGCCATTGACACTGCCTCTACCTGGGGTTCTGCAGCTGCTGAACCAGGGTCTGAGCCCCAGGCCTGCTGCACCAGGTGACCCACCATCCAGCAGGCTCATTGCTACTAAGGATGCTTTCAAGCACATGGGATGACAAGTAGTGGAAGCCTAGGAGGTCCCAGAGGTCCCCAGAGAGCCAGTGAAAATGCTCAACCTGAGATTAATGGGATAGAAGGAGAATATTCTTCGAAGACACCAGATGGTTAGCCCAGGGTGGAGTCCCAGGATTCTCAGCATGAGGGGTCCTGGCACCCACAACCCAGACCCCACAATAAAAGGTGATGCTCTCCCTTGCCTCTGCCTTTCTGCATCATGGACCTCAGGGTCCCTGGGCGCTAGCCTTGCTGCAGTGCTAGGTTAACCCCTGTGCACCCAGAGGGAAGAACTAAAGTTCTGAGCTCCTGTGGCTACCTGCCAGGGCCCTATCATGGGCGGATTATGATTCCAATGATGTGGGATGGGGAGTTAGAAACCCTCACATCTGGGCAGGGTTTGGGCTATGTAAATAGGGGAACAGAGAAGCAGGTTGGGACCCAGGAGGGGCAGAATTCTGCATGGAGCCCCACATCAAGCTCATTCCTGAGTCCAGGCTGCCATTAGGGACTCTTGGACTAGGGGCAAGGATGCACTGATCAGCAGCAGAGGCCACAGCAGACTTGAGAAGGGAGGGCTTCATGCTTATCTCCCCAACCCCTAGCATCTAGCCTCCAGGTCTCCTGTTATTGAGGGGTCAACTCACCAGAATTAGGAGAAGCATCTGGCCAGAGACAGAGTTGTCCCTGAGGGCCCCACACAGAGAATATACAGTGGGTGGAGGTGGATGCAGCCACTAGCAAGGGATTTGGGGACAAAGCGATCCTAAGGCTGCCCCTATAATGGGGACTATTTCCCTTCTTCCCCAAGAATCATGACAGGCTCCCAACCAGGAGCCTAATGCCATGGTCACCTTCCCTGAGTTATGTGGGAAGTTGGAGTTCAGTTCAGCAGACAGGCAAGGCAGGTAAGATGCCCAGGGGAAACAGAGGACAGCAGTGGAGAAGCACATGACCTAAGGCCCCTGTCCTGAACCAGGATATACCATCTGTGGAGTATGATTCTGATGGATGAGGAGAGATCAAGGGACAGAGAGAAGCCCCAGGGAAAATGATAAGGGAGGAATCCCCTTGGATCTATTCATCTTGGCCCATCTCTGCCCCCTGCCCCAGGGGACCGTGAATGGCACATCCATCCCTAGTGGAACATGGATTCCAGCACATTCCCAGACCAGTTGGATGCATAACAGCCTCTAGGCATAGTGGTGGGCCAAAAAGGGGGGAGGGGACAGGGTCATGTCAAGTCCCAGGGCTGGGAGAGAGGCAGCGAGGTACAGGATTTCCCCGAAAAGCCCCACTGGTCCCAATACTTTTAAGTAACTCCTTTGTTGGGAGGCTATGGGAAGAGCACAGGGTTCAGCCTCACTGTTACTGACTTGCTGGAGAACCTGGCCAAGCACTTCCCCTCTCTGGGCTGCTGATATCAACTTTCCCCCCTTTGTTAAATAGGGCTTACAGTCCCCAGTCCCTCCCAAGTCTCAACCCTCTATCCCAAGGTTCTGATGCCCTTCTTGTTAAAGACACAAGTCTGCCCAGGCTCAGAACCATGGAAGTGTTTCTCTGTGCATCCTCTCAGGAACAGGGTGTTCAGGCTCCCTGAAACCAGGCAAAGTTGGGTAGAAGGTAGACCAGTGGACAGAAGGAAGGGAAGGTCAGTCTTGGGCCCAGCAGGCTAAGGAACCCATCACATGCATATCCATCTGAGCTCTCTCTGAAAATTCCTTGTTGGAAAAAGGCCACGCTTTCTGCATCCCTCCTGTCCTCCTTGCTCCCTGCCCACTGCTGGCCCAAAGCCAGCCCACAAACCTTTGGATGTCACTGCTCAGAGATTCCTGCCAAGGTGCAAGAGGACCGGAACCAGGTTTCCCAAACAAGCTCCTGGAGAATCTGGGTGGCAGCAGATGGTCTCAATCTCCCCGTCTTTTGGTTGGAAAAACAAACGCAGAAGCTGAGCCAGATTCTGAGACAGCTCAGGAGACATGGGGAAGGGTGGTCTCTCCGCCGTGCAAGTGTCCACAGTCCTTCACAGGGTCCTTACAACCACCACGGGCAAGGCCACTCCACAGGCAGGGACATAGAGATCCGGGAAGCAAAGGCTTGTGCCTTGTCTTAGTCCATTTTGTTCTGTGATAACAGAATACCACAGCCTGGATAATTTATAAACAATAGTTTATTTGACTCATGATTCTGGAGGCTGGAAAGTTCAAGATCGAAGGGCTGTGTCTGGTGAGGGCCTTCTTGCTGTGTCAACATGACAGAAGGTATTGTATGGCAAGAGAGCACAAAGGAGGGCCAAAGTCACCTTTATAACAACTACTATGGCAATAATGACATTAATTCATTTATGAAGGTCCTTATGACCTAACTGTCTTTTAAAATACTCACTCAACACTGCTGCATTGGGAATTGAGTTTCCAACACATGGACTTTGGAGGACACAGTTAAACCATAGTACGCCTCAGAATGCTTGTTGGAGCACAAAGCACTGGCTCGGACAGCTAAAGCTTACTCAGTCCCAGTTTTGGAGGCAGACAGGCCTAGACTTTGTTTCAGCCCCATCACTCCCTAGTACTGTGGTCCTCTCAGTCTGTTTCCTCGTTGTGAGAACTAGGTACAAAAAGTTTCGTTTGTCTCCTGGAGTTGGGATGACATGAGGTATTGAAGAGCATCTACTAAGTGGGAGGGTGTAGGCAGGTGTGCTGCAACATCAGTGGGGCTTCCTCCCAGGCTCTCTGGGTGGCAATGGCAGGAGCCCAAACCTTTGGCACTAAACAGAATTGGAACTATTTGGGGGCTGAGGAGATAGCTCAGTTGGTAGAGTGCTTGCCTTGTAAGCACAAGGCCCTGGGTTCGATCCCCAGTACCCCCCCCCCCCAAAGAAAAAGAATTGGAACTATTTATTTATTTATTGATGCTGGGAATTGAACCCAGGGCCTTATGCATGCTAGGCAAGTGCCCCCCACTTACTCATTTAACAAGTACCCTCATAGCCTTTTTCTTGGCTTGTTAACAGTTCTGACTGCTTTACACTCCTATAGTTTTTCTTGCACTTTAAGAAAGTAGGTGCTGTTACCATTTTTGGCTTTTTGGGTGAGACTGCTGAGGCAAGAATAAGTTAAATGACTTGTCCAAGGTCACATAACTAGCAACTGAAGAGGAGCCAGCACATGATTCCAGGTAAGGGGTTTCAGTCTGTTGTTAAACCCTGCACAAGGTTACTTCTCCTGTGGACAGCTTAAGGCCACTACCAAGGATGGTCACCTCAGGAGCTATCTAAACTGAGTAAGTCCCTTCCAAAGAGGCCAATAGAGGCAGGAAGGGGAGTAGAGACAGGAAGTGTACTCTTTTTCTTCACTGTTCAGGATCAAACCAGGGCCTCATGCATGCTAAGCAAGATCTCCATCTCTGAGCTATATATCTAGCTTTTTAAAATTCTGAGACAGGGTCTACCTAAGTTGCCCCATTGGACTCAAACTTGCAATCCCTCTGCCTCAGCCTCCAGAATAGCTGGGATTACAGGCATGTGCCACTACTACACCTGGCAAAGAGCAAAACGGTTAATTTTGGTGAAGTTCAATGTATCAGTTTAGTATTCTATGGATGGTACTTTTGGTGTCATATCTAAAACTTTGCCTAACCTAAGGTTCCAAAGATTTTCTCCTGTTTCTTCTACAAGTTTTACAGTTTTAGGTTTTACATTAAGGTCTATGATCCATTCTGAGTTGTTTTTTATACAGTTTGGAGCACAGATTCAAGCTTTGGTTTGTTTATTGCACGTGGATATCCAGTTGTTCCAGCACATTTGTTGAAAAGGCTTTCTTTCTTCAATGCATTAGCTCAGTGCCTTTGAAAAGTTTTCTTTCAGACTTTATTGTTCCTTTGATCTATTTTTCAATCTATCATGTTCGATTACTATCGCTTTTACTGGGATTGAACCCAGAGGTCCTCTACCACTGAGCCCAAACATACCTTTTATTTTGAGACAGGGTCTTGCTAAATTGCCCAGGTTGGCCTTGAATTTGCGATCCTCCTGTCTTGAACTCCCGAATTATTGGGATTACAGGTATGTGTCACACCTGGTTAGCTTTAGAACTCTTGAAATTAACATCTAACTTTATAATTCTTCTTATGAATTGTTTAGTTTACCACAGATACTTTGCATTACCATATGAACTTTACATTCATTTTGTCAATTTCTAACAAAAAAGTCTAGGGGGATTTTGATTATGATTACATCATAGTTATAAACTAGTATGAGAATTTACATTTTATGTTCATGTTCTTATGGCACACAAACAAGATATATATCTCCACTTACTTAAGTTTAATTTTCTCAGCAGAATGTCATTTTCAGTGCACAGACCTCTTCAATTTTTTATCAGATTCACCTACAAGCTTTCATGTTTGATGCTATTGTAAATGGTATTTAAATTTCAAATTGCTTATTAGCAGCATATAAATACAATTAATAGCCTTATTGAGTTCTAATTCACATATCGTACAGTTCACCCACTTTAATAATACAGTGGTTTTTAGTATATTCATGTATGAACAACCATCACAATTGATTTTATTTGCATGTTTTGTATATTTATCAGATTGTATCCTGCAGTCTAAGTCAATTTTTTAAGTGTTCTAGCTTTTTTTGTAGATCTCATCAGATTTTCTGCTAAGATGCTTATGCCATACAAAAATAGAGATTTACTATTATTATCAGCCACATCCCCAGCACTTTTTGTATTTTATTTAGAGATAGGTTCTCATGGAGTTGCTTAGTACCTTGCTGTTGCTGATTCTGGCTTTGAACTCATGATCCTCCTGCCTTGGCCTCCCGAGCCGCTGGGATCACAGGCGTGTGTCACCACAGATACTTACTTTTGACTTCTGATCTGGATGTCTTTTCTTTTTCTTACTCAGTTGCATTGGTTAGTCTCTAACACAATGTCAAATGAAGTGAGTGTGGAAAGTCCTTTCCTGTTCTGATATTTGGAAAAAAGCATTCAGTCTTTCATCATTAAATATGCTATTAGCTGCATGTTTTCCATAGATGCCTTTTATCAGGTTCAGGATGTTCTCATCTATTCCTAGTTTGCTTTGTCATTGTTGTTGTTTTGAAATGGGGTCTTGCTATGCTCCCAAGGCTGGTCTTGAAATCATGAGTCCAAGCGATTACTCCACCTTAGCCTCCAAGTAGCAGGGACTACAGACAAGCATTTCTCCATCACTGAGGCACATCCCAGCCCTATTTTGCACGTAGTGCTGAGAATTGAACCCAGTGCCTCACAAAGCTAGTGAGTGCTCTGTCACTGAACCACAACCCCAGTCCAGTGCCTCACTTTTGCTGAGGCTGGCTTTGAAAACTCATGATCCTCCTGCCTCAGCCTCCTGAGCCATTGGGATTATAGGTATGCACCACAGCAGCCAGGTGTTCATTTTTTTTTTTAAACATTTTTTTTTGTGGTTGTCAATGAAGCTATTTTATTTTATTTATTTATATGTGGTGCTGAGGATCGAACCCGGGGCCTCACACATGCCAGGCAAGTGCTCAACCGCTGAGCCACAACTCCAGCCCTCAGGTGTTCATTTTTAAAATCAGGAATTGATATTGGATATTGTCAAATTTTTTTTTTGCATATATCATATGTATTTGATCACATGCTTTTTTTTTAGTTTAACATGGTGTTACATTCATTGATTGTTGAATAGAGTATTAACTCCAATGGCAAAACCCACCTGGTCACTTTAATATTCACATGTCCTCCTTCCTTTCCTTCTCTCTCAATTTGCTCCACTTTTTTTTTTTTTTGGGTGCTAGGGATCGAACACAGGGCCTTGTGTTTGCGAGGCAAGCACTCTACCGACTGAGCTATCTCCCCAGCCCCAATTTGCTCCACTTCTGTTTAGATTTTTATGTGTATGTTCATAAGATATTTATCTGTTTTTCTTTTCTTGTAATATCTGTGCCTGGTTTGGCATTACAAGAATGCTGGTTTCAGAGAACAAGTCTAGAAGCTTCTTTCATTTCCTTTTTTTTTTTTTTTTAAGTTTGTGTAGAACTGATATTATTTCTTCCTTAAATATCTGGAACAACTACCCAGTGAAGGCATGTGACCCTGAAGTTTTCTTTGTGGAAGGTTTTTAACTACAATTCCAATTTATTAAATAGACACATAACTTCAGGTCATCTATTTCTCCTTGAATGAGCTTTTGCATTTTAGGTCTTCCAAGGAAATTTGTCCATTTCATTATAGTTGTTGAATTTGTTGGCATAAAGTTGTTCCTAACGTTCTATTACTATATTCTTCTTCTTTCAAGAGCTGTACAATCTGTAGTGATATCACCTCTCCCATTCCGGAGACTATAATTGTGTCTTTCCTTTTTTTTTTTTTTCTTCCTTCATTTCTTTTGTATCTCTCTGGTTAGAAGTCAATCAAATATTGGACCTTATCAAAGACTTATCTTTTGGTTTTACTGATTTTTCTCTATTGGTAGTTTTCCATTTCATTGGTTTACTTTAATCCTTATTTCTGTTCTTTGGATACTTCACATTTCATTGACTTCTTTTTCTAGATTCTTAAATGACTTCTACTCCTCTGCTATTCATACAGTTGAAGTAATTGATCTGAGACCTTTTTCCTAATAGAGTTGTTTAGTGCTGCAAATTACCCTGTCATCACCATGACCTTCATTATCCCTGGCAATATTCCTTGTCTGACATCAATGTAGCTACTCCAGCTTTCTTTTGCCTTTTGTTAGCATGGTATATTACCTTTTTCCCATTCTTTTACTCACAATGTTTATGTCTTTATATTTAAAGTTTGTTTCTGGGGGGGGTGATCATTAACTGAAATAGAATTTCTAAGCATATATAAGTTTGTTGGAATGAACACAATTACTATGCATATAACTATGCAGCTCTAAAAAGTATTTTTTAAAAAGTGTGTTTCTTGGGCTGGGGATATAGCTCAGTTCATAGAGTGCTTGCCGGTCAAGCACAAGGCCCTGGGTTCAATCCCCAGCACTGCAAAAAAAAAAAAAGTATGTTTCTTACAGGGAGCATGTCATTGTCTTTGTGTGTGTGCGCGCGTGTGTGTATTTAACTCCAATCTGACAACTTATGCCTTTTAATTCAAGTGCATACTCCATTTATACTTAATATGATTACTAAAGAGTCTTGGTCTGTCATCTTGCTATTTTTTTTTTTTATTATAGTCCTGTTCCCCCTTTCCTCTTTTTCTGCCTTATCTTAGTTTAATCTATGAATTCATATTATTTCCTTTGTTAGCTTAATACTTTTTTATTGAGATAAAATTCACAAAACATAAAATTCACCATTTTAACCATTTTGAAATGTACAGTTCAGTGGTTTTGTAAATTCACAATGTTGTGCAACCATTATCACCATCTAATTACAAAACAGTTCATTATCTCATAGAGAAACCCTTTACCCATCATGCAGGTTTACAGTTCCCCTCATTCTCTGGCAACCATTTATCTGCTGTCTTTATTAATTTGCCTATTCTGAATTCTTTATGTACTTTAATTTTTTTCTTTCTTTTGGCCTTGGGGAATTAACCCAGGAGCACTTTACCACTGAGCTACATCTCTATCCCTTCTTAATTTTCATTATCAGACAGGGTCTTGCTAAAATTACTGAGACTGGCCTCAAACTTGGAACCTGTTTCACAGGCATGTACCACCACATGCCCAACCTATACACTTTTAGCTTTACTATAGTCAACTTTCAAGTGATGTTGTACTACATGAAATATAGTGTAAAAATCTTAAAATAGGGTTCATTTTTTGCTCCCCTCCTGGTCTCTATAATATCATCACACATTTTCCTTTAACATATGCCGTAAACACTAATAAAATCTTCATTCCTTTGTGTAAATCAAGATTTGCGCCTGATTTAAATTTTCTTCTGCCTTAGGATGTTCTTGAATATTTTTTGTATGGTATGTCTCTTAGAGATATTTTTTCAGCTTTTGCATTTCTGATAAGGTCTTTATTTTAACATCATTTTTGTTGTTGTTTTTTTGGTACCAGGGATTGAAACCAAGGGCACTTAACCAATAAGCCATATCCCCAGCCCTTTTTTTCTTTTGAGGCAGGGTCTCACTAAGTTGCTTAGAGACTCATCAAGTTGCTAAGACTGGCCTTGAACCTGTGATCTTCCTGCCTCAGTCTCCTGTACCACTTGGATTATAGGCATGTGCTACCCATCTGGCTTAACATCATTTAAAAAATATATACTTTTAGTTGTACATGAAAGATTTTTTTTCCAGGTACTGAATTCAAAATTGACAATTTTTTTTTTTCAGTATAAAAATGCTGTTCTACTCTCTTCTGGCATGTATTGTTCCCAGTTAGAAATCTACCTTCCTTATCTTTATTTCTTAGATTCTGTCATTTATTTTTTCTCTAACTACTTTTAAAGTTTTTCTCTTCACCACTAGTTTTCAGTTATTATCGCGTCCCCTCTGGCCGCAGAGAGAGACACAACAAATGTCTGAAGCTTTGGAAGTTTATTGTGCACAGTTCCTCTCCTACGCTTCTCTTACCCCTAGCTTCTGCGCACTCCCAGCTTCCCTTCTCCCAGCTTCTTCCAGCTCCCGCGTACTCCCAGCTTCCAGCTCTGCTCCAGTCTCCGCCGCCGCTTCTTCCGTCCCCCCTCGCTCTCCCACCCACCAGGCTTATATACACTTCAACCAATCAGGGGAGAGTACACGAGTTAAACGCGGACAGCTGCAGGCACAGGATGGGTACACGAGGGGGGCATGCTCTAGTCACATCATTAACTAGCCAATCATTGGAATTCGCTGGTTGTTTACTGTATAGCTGGCCGCTTTTGGCTCAGCGTCAGGCGCCATCTTGACCATGCCTAAGGCTAGGGGCTCTAGAAACCCTGACAGATCCCCCTTCTTTAATATTAAACTAAGGCTCGGGACCGTGTCTGTCTTAGGCTGAGTGGTCAGCATATGTCCTTACCCGTCATCAGAGCCTGCAGAGCATGCTGCAGCTCCTGTCTTAGGTCGGTACACAGCCACCTCCTTCATTACCCATCCTTGACTACCGATCCAGCATCAAGAGCCATACTAATGGGGGGCTGTCAGCCTTTAGGGCGGTCATGGCCTGATAAAAGATAATTTGATCTCTCTATTGGCTAGCTTGTAGATGCATGCCAAAACGAATGAAGAGAAGAAGGCCAAGGCAGAGGAGTACCACCATAGCTCCTAAGCTTGCCCGCTGTTTGACAAATCTATAAACAGAAGAAAAACCATATAGCCATATTAAATACAGAAACAATATACATCCCAATGGAGTTACAATATGGGCAACACAAAACAGCTCTCAGGGAATAAACGCATCCCAGTCCCAAAAGTTCTTGCAAGGTATCCACTTGTTCTTATAATGAGTCCATTCTCTGATAGAGTCTCTATGGTCTGTATGGCTGCAGCTGCATTCTCGGCCAAATGATCGTTGTTATGGTTGTGTCAATGCTGCTACTGCAAGGACTGTGGTGGCAATGATCACGGCTGTTGCAATGTCAAAGCCTCTTCTGTTTCTTGATAATAGCACTGGCAATTCTATATCTGCAACAGAAACTAGGACTGGTAGGAAGATAGAAATGTGCAAATTGCACGGGTGACAAAAGAATCATTCCAGTATTGTGAAAGATAGCACAGTTAGTGAACAGCCAAGAGGTGTCATTAGAAATGTTAGTTGGTAGAAACATAAAAGGGAGGAAATACACAAGCTGACGTGGGAGGAAAAGCAATATCATAGCTAGGGTCAGCAGAACGAGTTGCTCTACTCTGGGTCTGATTTGTAGTATGATTCCAACGGCAAAGTGCAGAAATTCCTCCTGTTAAAGCAAAGAAAGGCTAGAAATATCCTTGTCACCAAAAACAGCACGACCTGAAAAATCATCAGTAGAATTGACAGGCTTGTAGAGAAATTGGTGAAAAGCAAGAAAAGGAAGGATAAAAAATATGTTAGTCAGAAATGAAAAATATGGCCAGGCTAACAATGGCCCATAGGTTCCGGGTTTGCCTTTCCGTCTGAGTTTTTGTTACTGGAGGAAGGCTCAGACTCGCCATTGTGAGGAGGAGCAGCATCACTTGCATGCTGTAAAACTCTGATTAGCCTTTCTGGAATCCAGACTGGAGTTTGTTGATCCTGTGGGAAAATACAAACAGACCCTCGGACCCAACGAAGGACTGGATCCGGTCCTTTCCAACAGCCTGTCAGGATATCTTTCCATTTTGCCCATACTTGAGGAGTATACTTGGGGATTATAATGTCGATCAGCTGCAGAATGGCCGTCCCTATCCAGAGTTAAGAAATTTAGAATGAAAAGAACTAAATTAAGTTTATCTTTAGGAGACTTGTAGGAGGCTCCTATTCCCCCTTTTTGTTTATTTAGACAATTTTTTAAAGTAAGATGTGCTCTTTCCACAATGCCCTGTCCCTGAGGATTATAGGGGATGCCAGTGACTAACTGGATGTTAAATGTTTGTAAAAACAACTGAAGGCTTTTGGAAGTATAAGCAGGACCATTATCTGTTTTAATAACTTTAGGTATGCCCCAGCCAGCAAATGCTTGTAGGCAATGTTGAATGACATCTTTCACCTTTTCTCCAGAATGAGCAGAAGCCATAATGACCCCTGAAGCAGTGTCTACTGACACATGTACATACTTAACAGTACCAAATTCAGAAATATGGGTTACATCCATCTGCCAAATATGACCAGGCAGCAGTCCCCTGGGGTTAACTCCAAAGGATTGTACTGGGATTAAAGGAGCACAATGTTGACAATTTTTTACTATTTGTCGAGCCATACATTTAGATATAGGAAATTTTCTGCTCAAAGTAGTGGAATTTACATGAAATTTTTCATGAAAGAGTTTTGCCTGTTCCTCCATGGAAAAAACAAAAATTGATTTGGTGGCCATATCTACCAAGTCATTAGCATTGGCCAAAGGTCCTGGTAAATTAGAATGAGCTCTAATATGTCCTACATAGAATAGATGTTCACGCTGTAGGATAAGGTTTTGTAGCGTAGTAAAGTAAGAAGCTACCGTGGACATGGAAGAAATATGGGGTACCATTTCAAGAACCTGTAAAGCGTTAACGATATATAAGCTATCAGATAGAAGATTGAATGGCTGATTATCTGCTAATTTAAAGGCTAATATTACAGCTGCAAGTTCAGTAACCTGTGCGGAGTTGGGTGGAACTATTATGGTGTGAAGTTGTTTACCGATAAGTACTGCACCTACTCCATTTTTGGAGCCATCAGTAAAAATGGTTACACAATCTTTAAGAGGCTGGACACTAGTCACTTTTGGAAAAACTATGGGAGTATTTTTACAGAATTGAATCCAGGGATGTTGGGGATAATGGTTATCGAACTGAGCTGAAGTGGAACAATATAATACTGACCAATCATCATCATTATTAATTAGCCATTTAATTTGCTGAGTGGAATAAGGAGTTATAATAATAGACGGATGGATTCCAAAAACAGTAATGCAAGATTCTATTCCCTTGAATATTACCTGAGCAATAGCTTGGGGATATGATTGCAATGTTTTAGCCGGAGAGCTAGGGAGATTTATACTTTGCAGAGGTCCTCCTTGCCAAACTATGCCAAAAGGGGTATGCTTCTCTGAGATTATGATTAAACTTAATGGTTGAGTAGGATCACAACGATCAACGTAACACTGCTGAAGTCTATTCTCTACTAGCTGTAAGGATATCCGTGCTTCGGGAGTAAGTTTCCTAGGGGAATTCAAGTCAGGATTACCTTTTAATATATCGAATAAAGGTTTTAATTCCCCTGTGGATAATTTTAAATAGGATCTGATCCAGTTAATGTCACCTAAGTTTCTGAAAATCGTTCAAGGTATTCAATTGATCTGTCCTGATGGTCAACCTTGTTGGTCTGACTGTAGTAGCAGTGAGCCTTGTACCCAGATATTCTTGGATCTCCTCTAATTGTAATTTTTCAGGGGCTATCGTTAGTCCTCTTTTTTCTAATGCTTGAGTTATAAATTGTAATGCTTCTAACAAAACTTCTTTTTCTGGATGGCAAATAAGTATGTCATCCATATAGTGATAAATCAACAATCTCTTAAACTTTTGTCTAGTAGTTGTTAACGCTTTATCTACGTATATTTGACATATAGTAGGACTGTTAGCCATACCTTGAGGCAACACGGTCCATTCGAATCTCTGGTCAGGCTGAGTGTGATTAAAAGAGGGCAAAGTAAAGGCAAATCTCCAACAATCATTTTTGTGTAAGGGTATAGAGAAAAAGCAATCTTTTAAATCCAGAATAATAGTAGGCCAATTTTTTGGTAGTGCAGTGACAAGAGGGAGTCCACATTGAATGGGTCCCATAGGGTACATTTGTTCGTTTATGGCTCTTAAATCATGTAATAACCTCCATTTTCCTGATTTTTTCTTTGTTAATAATATTGGAGTATTCCAAGGAGAGGTAGAATGTTGTAAATGACCTGCTTGTACCTGCTCTTGTACTAACTTATGAGCTGCCTCTAGCTTTTCTTTTGTTAGGGGCCACTGTGGAATCCAGCGAGGCTTATCATCTTTCCATATTATAGGGATTGATGGTTTATCAGTGGCCCCCAGGAAAAACCCAATCCATGAGAATCATTTTTTGGTGGAGGTAAAGGCAGTGGTTGGGTAGATCCTTGGCTATGTCTTCCTAATCCTTTTTTATCATCATAATTCATATTTTGTAACATATTTCTTACAGGAGTCCCTTGGTAAATCTGGTCAGTGGTGAGTTTCATATCCATTTGCTGCAGGACGTCTCGTCCCCATAGGCTAATAGGAACATTACAGACATATGGTTGAAATATTCCTGTGTGTCCCTCTGTATCTTTCCATGATAATGAGGAAGCACTTTGATTGGGGCTCTCTGCTACTCCTAAGCCTCTCAAGCTCTGAGCTGCTGTGATCAATGGCCAGTGCTTTGGCCAGACCATTGCGCTAATAATGCTTTTGTCTGCCCCCGTATCTAATAAACCTGTAAATTCCATATTTCCCACTTTTAATTTTAGGAGGGGCCTCTGTTCCATATCCATAGTAAGGTTTATTAAAGTGGTTCCTGTTGATCCAAAACCTCCTTGTCTTTTATTTGTATTTTCACTGGGCCACAAGGAATGTCGACTGGGCAATATAAGCATTTGTGCAATGCGATCCCCTGGAGAGATGACCGTAATTCCTTTTGGTGAAGAGACCAAGGCTTTTATTTGTCCAGTGAAATCAGGATCAATAACCCCTGGGTGTACTATAAGTCCTTTTAGTGTTGAGGAACCTCTACCTAGTAATAGTCCTACACTGTTCTGTGGGATTTCATGCCAATCAGTATCAATCATCTGCACCCCCATATCTGGGGTTAGTATGAGTCTGGAGGTGGCACAGATGTCCAATCCGGCACTTCCTGAGGTGGCCCTGCGCTCCCCTTCTCTGTGGGAGGATACCATCGTCGGGGAACTTGTTGAATTACCCCGTATATTTGTTGGGGGCCCCAGGGAGGGCCCTGTCTCCCGTTTCTTTTGAAGTTTAGGATTCAACCCTAGGAAATTATCCTCCCTATCTCTAATAGGCTGACAGGCACTATTCCGATGACTTCCTCTTCTGCATCTTGGACATAGCCCTGGGGCATAAGGTGTAACGGATTTTACTATAGTTATCTCTTATCTTTTGTTAGGGCATTATCTCCTTGCTGCTGATTTTGTGCATCTATTGAAGCGTATTGGCCTTCTCCTATTAACATTTCTATCGGGAAACCTTGCCACTATGTTTCTGCAAGCAGTTTCAACAGCTATTTCTTGCCACTGAACTTCTCCAATTAGCCATTGTTCTCCAGATAACACTGCTCTGCATACCTGTTTCCAAATAGTCTTAACTGCCTCTTTAAAGTTTTTTTCAATGGTTGATGGTATCTCCATTTGCTCCTCAAATACGGGCAGGTTCTACAAATTTTGAAGCTCTTTTTATTAGGCTTAGGTTTCTCCTACCTTTTCCCCTTGTTCTTAAGTTTTACTACCACTTGGTTATTCCTTTTGGGGGTTCTTTGTGTTAGACTTAGTTCCCTTTTTTCCCTTGTTCTTAGATTTTTTGAGCAATTATTTTCTAGGTCACCACCACTCAATTTTTCCTCACTTTATTCTCTTTAAGCGTTCTTTTCTGTTACTATTAAATCCTGTTCATGAAGATCCCCCTTGTGGCACACTAAGCAGCTTTTCTTACTTAGCTGTTTTTTTTTTTTTTTTCCTTTTAATGGCGTCCCGTTGTTTTTTAATAGTTCCCTGAGGGGTTGCTGCATTCAGACCCCATTGTTACTAATTTGAATAGCTTTAGTTATGGCAATTACAATAACAAACAGTGGCCTAGCTGCCAGGAGCAACAAAATTACTGAAGGGAAAACTATCAAGTGCGCATTAGAATTTTTATAGCGGCTTTTCACGTACTACCTAATTGGACCGCTCCAAGCGTGTTTCTACTTTCACTTTAATTAGACCGCGTTCCACGCGCCAGGACCGCTAATGGCGTGTCCCGATACCCCCCGACCCGCGTTCTACGCGTTAGGATCCCGGTACCCTTCAACCCGCGTTCTACGCGTCAGGACCGCTGATGGCGCGTCCCGATACCCGCGTTCCACGTGTCAGGACCCCGATACCTTTCAACCCGCGTTCTACGCGTCAGGACCGCTAATGGCGCGCCCCAATACCCGCGTTCTACGCGTCAGGATCCCGATACCTTTCAACCGGACCGCACTCCGCGTGTCCCCAGGACCGCCAATGGCGCATCCTGATACCCTTTTTTTTTTATAACCGGTTTAACTTGTATACAAAAAAAAATTTTTTCAAATATCTTACCTTGTTTTCTTTTATAAGGCCTTCATCTTCCCGGGTTTCGGCACCAGTTATCGCGTCCCCTCTGGCCGCAGAGAGAGACACGACAAATGTCTGAAGCTTTGGAAGTTTATTGTGCACAGTTCCTCTCCTACGCTTCTCTTACCCCTAGCTTCTGCGCACTCCCAGCTTCCCTTCTCCCAGCTTCTTCCAGCTCCCGCGTACTCCCAGCTTCCAGCTCTGCTCCAGTCTCCGCCGCCGCTTCTTCCGTCCCCCCTCGCTCTCCCACCTACCAGGCTTATATACACTTCAACCAATCAGGGGAGAGTACACGAGATAAACGCGGACAGCTGCAGGCACAGGATGGGTACACGAGGGGGGCATGCTCTAGTCACATCGTTAACTAGCCAATCATTGGAATTCGCTGGTTGTTTACTGTATAGCTGGCCGCTTTTGGCTCAGCGTCAGGCACCATCTTGACCATGCCTAAGGCTGGGGGCTCTAGAAACCCCGACAAGTTATGATGTGCCTTAAAGTCATATTCTTTGTTTCTTGTATTTAGAGTTTCATTTAGTTTCTTGGAGCTATATAGTTTTTATCAAGTTTGGAAAGATTTTGGCCATTATTTCCTTAAATAATTTTTCTGTCTTATATTCCTTTGTGGGTTTCAATTATGCACATAGTGGGCCATTTAAAATTGTCCCACAGTTCACTACTTTTTTTCTCAGATTTTTAATCATTTCCTTTTAGCCTCAAATTCATTAAACTTTTCTTCTGCAACGTCTAATCCATTGCTAATCACCATCCAGCTATAGAAATTTAATTTGGGTTTCTCTTCTCCTTCCCTCCTTTTAAAACGTACTTAACTTTTTATATATATGTAATAGTTATAGTAGCTTTTTAAATGTTCTTCTCTGCTAATCTAACATCTGTATCAGCTTTGCATTTCTTTTCATTATTCTCATTATGGATCGTGCTTTCCTCTTTGGATGCCGGACATTATTTATTTTACCTGGATGCTGCATATGTTTACGCTCCTATAAAATCTTTTTGAGTCCTGTTGTCCTGGAAAAGTAAGTTTTATCCTTTCAAGTTTTGTTTTTATGACTTGTTAGGTAGGTTAAGAGCAGTGCCCAGTCTACAGCTAATTGTTACTCATTTATGAAGCAAGACCTTCCTGGATACTTGTACTAATAATGTTTTTACTTTACGTATTTTTATGATGCTTTGACATTTTGGGGCCTTCCTAATCCTAGAGAAAATGCCCCTTCCAGAATTAGTTAATTCCTAGAGATTGTAAACAATCTGCCTGCTAGCACAGCTTTCATATAAAAACCAATCAATTCAAAGTCCACACCTACACCCATGATCCTTTCTCTAACTCACACACTAAATCAGATTTTGCCTTGCTCCGAAATCAGCCCAGGGTCAGAAAATTAACAATTAAAGACCACCTTATTACTCAGAGCCTACAGAAATTATTTAAATGTGTCTACCCTCTCGTTCTTTCATGCAGAAACCACAATAAAGGTTCTGAGCCATGTTTTCCATTTGCTCTTTCTTCCTCCTGACTGACTCACCCTGGTGCTTCTCCATATGGCCCTGCATATGGCATGCCCACTTTTCTTAGGAACTGCAATAAATTCTTCTTTCAGGGTAGTTGTCTCCATGTCGGCTACCTTACTGTATATGATTAAATAAAAATCCTGGGTACGTTTGGAAACAAAACTCTATCCAATATCATGCAAATTGAGTTCTTGTCTGGCTGGTAGTAACAGGCACTATTCCCAGCCCTGAGTAATGTCAAGCACTTTTCTAATCCTTTTTCATGATCCTTTCCCTAGCCTCAGTTTGTTTCCTCAGTCATGTGCTGATCTATATTCTGCTGGATATTCAAGAGGGAACTTCTACAGCTCTTTTGCATTCTCCAAACAACTTTCTCATTTGGTATTCTGTATTATGAACTCGAGCTGCCCAGGCCTCTCTGAACTCTTGGTTCTGATTCTTCAACCTAGGCAGACTTGTAGGGGACTTCAGTCCCCTCTCCCTGTGTCTGGCCTGGAGCAACTGTATAATTTCCCTTATTTATTTCCTACTTCTTAGGGGGACTACTCTACTTCGAAATCTGACATATAGGGTCTTAAAAAACAGTCTAATATATTTTGCCTGTTCTCTCGCTCCTCTTTTTTCCAGGCACACATAAATCTACACAATTACTTTCCTCTTGGCCAGTAGCAGGAAGAAAGAAAAATCCTGTATGCTTTTCTTTCTTTCTTCTTTTTTAAAAAAAAGATTATAGAATGTCCAGCAGGGGACTTTATAAACTGGGATTGTCAGTATCAGGGAACCTAATGAGTCTAAACCTTCCCTTGTAAGAAACCAGAGGTCTGGAGAGAAATGATAGTAGTGGTAGTTAAAACCAAAATCTATGTTATATCTTGGTGTAGTTATCTATCAGATCATCTTTTATGCTTCTTTTTTTCCCCTATGGTACTAGGGATCAAACCCAAGGCCTTGCACATGCATGCTAGGCAAATACTCTACCACTGAGTTATATTCCCAGCCCTTTTTTGGTTTATTTGGTTCTGGGAATTGAACCCAGGGACACTTAACCACTGAGTCACATCCCCAGGCCTTTTTGTTTTATTTTGCGAAAGGGACTTGCTAAGTTTCTGAGGCTGACTTTGAATTCATCATTCTCCTATCTGAGCCTCCTGAGTCACTAGGATTACAGGCATGCACCACCACACCCCCAGCTTTTGGTTTAACTTTGACACAGGGTCTTGCTAAGTTGTCTAGGCTTACCTCAAAATTGTGACCCTCCTAACTCAGTCTTTTAAGTAGCCAAAGGATCACAGGTGTGCACCAGGCATCCAGCTCTCATCCTTTATTCTATATCTTCTTTAGTCTTACCTAGTTATTTTTCATTTAAAGTAACAGGGCTCAGGGTATAGCTCAGTGGTAGAGCATTTGCGTAGCATGCACAAGGCTCTGGGTTTGATTCCTAACACCACAAAAATAAGTAAAAAATTTTAAATAATATATTTTCATAGAAAATACATCTTTTCTTTAGAGATAACTTGCTTGAATGTTCCTATTTAAACTTGATCTTGACTGCCCTTCCCCAACCTGGGCAAAAAGTTGGTACCTTATTCTTTAGCAGGAACAGATTTCTGGACAAAGGGACCTTCCCAGAAACCTGGAAGAGGAACTGAATGTGGGCATACCAGAATGCTAAAATTCCTTAGCCCTCTTGCCCCATTAAGCCCTCAGAAGGCGAGCAGTTCAAGGTAAATTCTTTCTGAAACTGATGGGAAGTTTTCCCCCAGAGAATCTATCTCCAGATGAAAGTCATAGATGTATGGATATTAGGGACTTCCACAAAGAAGTCCAATCAGATCTGCTTACGAACACATGGTCCTTTTAACACTCCACTCTTATAAGGCTACCGATGACTGATAGGCAGCTAAAATTCATAACATGAAAGACTAAATGAAAAACAAAAAGACAGAAAAACATACACAAGGAGATGAAAGCCTCAAGCATATTAATGTTCTCAGAGATAAGAAGATGTTGCAATCAATGTAACAAGGTACCATTACCAAAAAAAAAAAAAAAAAAGACAATTCACAGAATCAACTTGGAGTAATATTCCATAAAGGAGATCAAAAGACAAGAAAATGACAAGGGTATGGTAGAGGCAGTAAAGATAAGAACAAAAGTCTGAATAACAGAAATTTCAGAAAGAAAAACCACTGACAACAAAGGGAAGGAAATCATTAACAAATAATTTAAGAACATTTCCCAGTAATGAAGGACAAAAGTTCATCCTGATAACCCAATCAATAAATGGGCCAAGGAACTGAACAGACACTTCACAGAAGAAATACACTCGATCAACAAACATATGAAAAATATTCATCATCTCTAGCAATTAGAGAAATGCAAATCAAAACTGCTCTAAGATTTCATCTCACTCCAGTTAGAATGGCAATTATCAAGAGTACAATCAATAGTAAGTGTTGGTGAGGTTGTGGGGAAAAAGGTACACTTATACAGCAACTACTATGGAAAACAGTATGCAGATTCCTCAGAAAACCTGGAATGGAACCAATATTTGACCCAGTCATCCCACTCCTTGGTTTATACCCAAAGGGCTTAAAATAAGCACATTACAGTGACACAGTCACATCAATGTGCATAGCAGCTCAATTCATGATAGTTAAACTATGGAATCAACATAGACGTTCTTCAACAGATGAATGAATAAAGAAAATGTTGTACATATACACAATGGAACATTAGCCTTAAAGAATGAATTATGGATGGAGTTGGAAAATATCATGCTAAGTGAAATTAAGTCAATCATAAAAAAAAAAGGTTGAATGTTTTTTCTGATAAGCAGATGCTATTCATAGTGGGGGGGCGGTAGGGAAGAATGAAGGAACTTTGGATTGTGCAGAGGGATGGGGCCATGGGGATAGGAAGGATGGCAGAATGAGACAGACATTATTACCCTATATACATGTATGATTACACTACTGGTGTGACTCAGCACCATGTACTGCCAGAGGAATGAGAAGTCATGCTCCATTTGTGTACAATGTGTCAAAATGCATTCTACTGTCATGTATAACCAATTAGAATAAGTAAAAAAATTAATTAAAAAAAGAGTCCATCTTGAAAGGGTTCATCAAGCACCCAGCACAAAACAAGAAAAACAGATGATCATCAAGGTATGAACACTGTGCAATTTCAGGACACTACAAGAGAAGGCAGCAGGGGAAAACAGTCCCATACAAAGGATCAGAACTCAGAATGGCTTCAGACTCCACTACAGCAAGGCTAGCTATTAGATGTCAAAGTAACAATGCCTTCAAAACTCTGAAGCAAAACCCAGAATTTCATATCTAATCATTGGAATTCTGAAATTCCAACCCAGAATTTCATATTTAATCAAAAGTATGAAAGAACATTTTCATACATACAGTCTCTCAAAAAACTACTTCCCACGTATCCCTTGTGTAGCCTCTCCCCTGAACAAGGAAATAAACTGAGAGAGGAAAAGGTCACACAGAAGTCACAGGAGACTGAAGCTGATGATACCAATTAAAACAAGATGAGACAGGGTGGGTCAAGAATAATATATAAATAGATGAGGCATCAAGGTCTTTAGATAAGACTGCAGTTGTATTTGTGGTATACAGAAAACTAAATAAATAAAATGCAAGAGGATTATTCTAGGGGAAAGTTCTGCAGTAATCTAGTCTACTACATGATCAGAAGTGATAATTTAACCAATCATAATTTAACAGTGAATATGACTGAATCAGAATTATAAACAGGGAGATGGGTGATGGGGAGTACATACAGAGTATGTGTAGGAAGTAGAGAGAATTCAAAATACAATGCATAAAATAGAAGCAGAAAGAAGTAGTCAGTGAACACATTTACACTGAACAAATCAACCAAGAGTTGAAAGGACTGACTTGAAGCAGGGAAAATGAGGAAGTAAGGCCAACAGGGCAGGAGAGGAGTTGTTATGTATAATAAATCTTACAAAACTATGTTTTCAATATGTGGTAATGATTTTCCCCCCTAAAATGTAGAATATAAAACTGCTTAAAAACTGGGTGCAGTGGCACATGCCTATAATCCCAGTGGCTTAGGAGGCTGAGGCAAGAGGATCAAGAGTTCAAAGCCAGACTCAGCAACTCAGTGAGGCCCTAAGCAACTTAGCAAGACCCTATCTCTAAATAAAATATAAAAAGGGCTGGGGATGTGGCTCAGTGGTCAAGAGCTCCTGTGTTCAATTCCTGGTACCAAAAACAACCAACAACAACAACAAAAAAAACTCAAAAGCTGCTTAATAAAGTCCTTTTATATTAATCTTTATATGGTTTACATAACTTGAAACTGATAGTACGAATATTTAATAAGAAACAAGAAATACATGAGAACCTGCTTCACTTTTTAGGATCTAGGAAGGCTGTTAGTTTCTACTGTGTGGAGAATCATGCAAGACTGGATTATTGCATGATTCTAGGTTCTAAAGTTGGTTTTTCAGATTCAGGATGCGATTAGTTATTATTAAATATAACGTGCTACTAATTAAAGTCTTATCTAAGCTGGGTATGGTACCTCACACCTGCAGCCCTAGCTATTTAGGTTGAGGTTGATCACTTGCATTAGAGACCAGCCTGAACAACACAGAGAGACCCCATCTCAAGAAATCAAAAAACTAGCCAGGTGTGGTGGTGCACACCTGTAACCTCAGTGACCCAACAGGAGGATCTCAAGTTCAAGGCCAGCCTCAGCAATTTAGCAACTTAGTGAGACCTGTAAAATGAAAAGGGCTAGATAAGTGCCCCTGGGTTAAATCCCCAGCAAAAAAACAAAAAATCAAACTAAAAACCCCACAAAACCCTGAAGCTATTATATACTGTAACAGTGTGATAAATTAGTGATTATACCACCAAATAGGGTAGGGAGAGAAAAAAAATAGTGATTATACTAAAATAACATGAAGAGCTGACTGAGCAAGGGGGCACACACCACACCCATAGTTTGAGCTCTCTGGAGGCTGACAGGAAAATCATTTGACTCAGGAGTTTAAGCTCAGCCTGGGTAACACAATAAGACCCAGTCTCAAAAAAGTCATCAATAAATACTTAGAAGATAACATCTTTTAGTCCAGCATCAGAATGTGGTCTCAAATCTACTAACTCACAATGACTCAGCTGGGGCAGAGGGCACTGTTCAAAATGTAGATTCCTGGGCCCCACTCCAGGGCAGGAGCCAGGGTGTTGATGGTAGTGCTTGGAATCTTAATTTCCTTCATTTTTTTTTTTTTTGGTGCCAGGGATTGAACTCAGGGGCACTTAATCACTGAGTCACATCCCCAGCCCTTTTTAGTATTTTATTTAGAGACAGGGTTCTCACTGAGTTGCTTAGAGTCTCATCAAGTTGCTGAGGTTGTCTTTGAACTTTGATCCTCCTGCCTCAGCCTCCTAAACTGCTGGGATTATAGGCATACCTGTAATCTTAATTTCTAACAGGACCCCTACCTGATGTTGAAAACCACTGTTCTCACTCCGTACATTACTAATTCAGTGGGTTTTATTAATAAATCAATGTCTGCAAATCAAGGTCAGCAAAGAGGTTACAGAGAAACCCACTGTATACATAATTCAATGTACACATTTCCTTTTTTACCAAAAATACTACCTACAAATTAACTCCTGGTCAAATCTCAAACAAATTAACTCTTTAATTCCACTCACAGTAAACAAGTTCATTTGAGAAGGCCACCACCCCACAGCCCCTCTGTGCAACAGCTCTGCCTGCAGAGGACATCAGACACATGTTAACCAGATGTGTCTGAGGAGCTAAAGCACCAGAAGAGAAGGCATGGGGCTGATATGAGGAAATAGTCTTTGAAACCTTATTTTTAAAAAAGTGCCTGTTTTATCTGACCAACCCACTGATGCTTACTCTTTAGAAGTTCTTTATAAGAATCCTGCAAATTGTTACCTCTTAGTAATGTTATGATTATAAGACAAAGCCTGTTGGAAAATTACTACTTGATGCCAGATTAACTGAAGTTCAATTTTTTTCTTCCTCTTCCATTACTTGAACAACCTATTCAAAAAGCAATATTCTAAGGGTCAAAAACTGATCTCTTTTCCTCTTGAGGGTTTATGCTGTAGCTCATACTGTACAAAATCCTGGTCAGACTTCTTTTCAGTATTTGATGTCTTTGAGCTGTCTTCTCAATTTCTGGGTTTTTGTCACAATTATTTGCTTTGTAAATCTTATCCTCTCGATCTTTTCTACGTTAATGATTAATGTGCCAATCAATAACCTGATAAATTCACAAAAATCTGTTCCCCCAAAACAAGCACAAAAATGCTTGTATAGCCAGGATAGGAGCCACAGATGTGGGCCACTAAGATCTTCTGAATTACTTTGTAGTATTACTTCCCGAATCCTGAACCACTAGGATTACTAGACTACTAGAGGTCAGAGTACTGAATTTTTTCACAGGTCATTTTGGACATGTGTTGTTAAAGCCAAGCTGATGACATTTCCACAAAGGGCAACTGAACAAAGCACCACATTAAGCACCTATACCTGAAGACAAATGAAACAGTCTGTGTTCTTGGAGCTTCTTGAGGTGAGCTTTTCAGGGCTCAACCAACTAGCCTAGAAAAGCAGCTTAAACTCTTATCCATAAGTGTGTTCAAAGTACTGGCATTCTCCCAGGACACCTCCCAGGGTGTCAAAATTTAACCTGCTGCCAAAGCAAACTCTAAAATGAACACACAGTCCTTATTTTCTCAAAAACCAAAACCACCAAATTTATTAGTTTGACATTTCCTCTGATCTAAAGAGAAATATGTCAATAAACAAGTCCCCCCCAAAAAACCCAACCAAACAAAAAACCCCAAAACAAAACCTAGGACATACATACAGGCACCTACCCCCATGTATTCAGATAATCTAAAAGGAAAAAGGGAAAAGTTCTGTTCAACAGAGAAAATTATCTTCGTTTTTGGAAGATGTTTCCACGTCCCATTCCACGTCCTCTTCCTCTTGCAGCCACTGAAAGGAAGAGAAAAAATGAGAGCACATCAGTGTAGTCTGAATGTTCATGACATGGAGTGCTTGAATCCTGGGACATCAGCTCTGGAAAGGACCTGAAAGGCCACCTGATTCAATATTACCCTGGCCCACAGCACTTTATAATAGTGGATGGAGACCCGGAGAGGGGTGGGGAGTGATGCATGCCATCACAGCAGGAGTCAGTAACAGATTCCTGACTTCTGGTCCAGCGCTACAAGAGGCTGCGAGGCAGTGCAGAGAGAAAAGGTGGTCTGAGAACCACAGAAAGATGAATTCCCAAGGCTGGCCTAGGTCAAGCTAATAAAACATTACAGAAGCATTTAATCCACTTTAAAAATCTGAAACAAAAAAAATCTGAAACAAATATAATTAAGTGTCAACATCTGTTAATTCTGGGAAAGGGGTTTTATTATTTAAGCTTTTCTGCATGAAAGAAATGGTTCGTAATAGCAAAAACAAAATAATACTCTCTATACAAAGGGCACAAAAAGACTGTTGTTTTCTGTAACACAAGAGGTCTAGGAGGAGACCAGAGGATTTAAAGGATAAATGAAAATATTCTGATGGCTATTAACTGGAGCCTCACCCTTCTCTGCTCTTCCACAGCCTGGATCCATCCTGAAGAGGGAGGAGAGTTCCATGAGAACCCATCCACCTGCTGACAGGACTAGGGTCAGGGTCTGGGAGAGGCACAGGTGGTTCAGGCATAAGTCAGCAAGTCTGGGCAAACTCACTTCCAAGTGCCTTCTAGTGCACAGCTAGCCAGTGCCCCTATGGCTGGAGAAAATGGTGCAGCTCCACTCAGTCAGTGAGGACAACCCAATGAAGGATCCAGGTCTTTCCTGACTGCAAATCTCTTCTCCAACACTAGGCAGTTTCATTTGCTTTTTCTTATCTAATAATGTAGCAGAACTCTTCAGGGACACAAATATAAAACCTGACTACGCTAACCCTAAGAAAAGCAGCTTGGCTGTCACTGGGGAAAGGCTGGTCCCACTTCTAGAATGTGCTAATGGAGAAATTTATTGTCAAATATATAAGAAACTCTGAAACTAGAAGTCCTGGGACTGAGGAAGTAGCTCAGTGGTAGAGCACCGTTTTAGCATGAAAAGGCCCTGGGATTTAATCCTCAGCACTGCAAAAGAAAACAAACAAAAAAAGGGACATCTAACCTATTAGTGTGTAAAGATGGCTCAAACCTACTTATTTCTTGGCTGGAAATTCCCACTATCAGTATCTCATCAAGTCATGCTGGGTATCAACACGCATCAACAAGTCTCTTTAGGAATGATGTCCCCACTGCTTCAAAAATCAGTTCATTCACTTCCTGGTGTATCTGCTCAGCAAACTAGATAAGAGCAAGTATCCCTAGACCTCTTGGATAGAACTTCTGAAAAGAAAGGTCCTTTAAGAAATATATAATAGGAGATTTATTATCTTAAATGATAGGAAGTCCCACCTAATTTCTAAGGAGGCACTTTGGATTTTGCATAAGCCCTATAACTGGGACAAGATCAGGCAAGACCCCACCATTTCAGAGGATCTCCCAAGGCTACAGGGAAAAAAAGGTGGTACTGAGTGTGAAGACAGTTGAGGCCAAGTCCACCCCTGCTGACAAGCAGTAAATGGGCCTTTTCCTAAAAGAAAGAAGATAAGCCCCAATTAAAAAACCCATGCAGGAGGAGCACCTACCTTGGGCCTTCAGAATAGCAGCTTTTCCTCGGCCAGCCCCTGAACCTTGGTTTTTATTTTTCATGCTCTTTAACATTGGTGCATTTTTCAGCATGTCAGGCAAAATCAGAAAGCGGATCTTGCTGCCACGGATGTATACTTGTTCCAGTTGTGCTACTCTGCCATCTCTGTATGTGACTGTGATGTTGGACATCTGGAAAAAAATTATCACCCTATCAGTAAGGGTCAATAGCATGCCAAGTGTGGTGATGCACACCTGTGATCCCAGCAACTCAGGAGGCTGAAGGAGGACCACAAGTTCGAGGCCAGCCTTATCAACTTAGTGAGGCTCTAAGCAATGTAGTGGGACCCTGTCTCAAAAGAAAAGATAAAAAGTGAAAACTGACACTGTGCCATAAAGGAGTCAGGTAATGCCAGTGAACTACCACAATAATAGTACTACTGTATGCACCAGGGATGGCACCAAGCAGGGTAGGTATGAGCTCTCCAACTTTTAGAGATTAAAAATGGCTGGAATGCAGGAGGCTTCAGATTGGAAACAGTTGGCCTGCTTCCAGAGCCCCACTTCTGCTGGCTATATTGTCTCTTGGGCCAGTATATGAAAAGCTCTTGACAGTGATACACCCAAATTGAAATGGTTTTTAACTGCTTACCCAAATCATATCCTCTCCAGCATCTTCTTGCACTCAAGACTACAAAGTTTCCATCAAAGTTACAAGCACAGACCAGATGTTCTGACTCTCCTAGAGTATAGGGTCCAAGAAGTGGAGATGGCCCCCTCTCCCAAGGCTTGCAATATGAAAGAGGTGTGAGGCAAAAGCTTGAACAAGGAGGACAGCACTCAGGAAGGAACCTTTAGAATGCAAGGATTGGGTCCTTGAGTCAGAATCATGACAGAGGATAGGATCATCACTTTAGAGATGAGCCACTCAAGTTTGTGGACAGAGGAAGGGCTAACAGGGTTAAGGCAGCATTTTGGAAAGAGGAATAGGCCAACATGGGTAGATGTGGGCTGGAGGGAGGGAGCCTCTAAGTGAGACCAGCCAGTACACTTGCTGGGCATGGAAAGGAATACAGACCTGCCAGCACCAAATTTAACAGATGCCATGTTTACCAGAAGTAGTTTATTTGATAAGTCTTCTGAATAGAGGAAAAAATATTTTTTGTGTCAGCCAATTTCTATACATAAAGTTCCAGTCCATCTTTCAATATTTTTGAAAATTTTCTGACATTACAGAAGTTGAAATGTATTAATATTTAACTCTTACATTTCTATGATAGAAACATTCATGAGCCAATCCCTTCAAAAAAAAAAAAAAAAGACTAAATAAAGACCTCAGCATTAATGAATGAACAGAGAAAAGAATGAAAATGTTTTGGTTAAACAATCACAAGTGGATGATAGTGTTTATTAACTGGAATTTTAAAAACTATTTAAAACGGGATCAGTGATTGTTCAGAAACTACACAGACGAACCATGGGTGGTGAACAGAAAAAGAATTACAGATGAATCTGCATTGAACTAGCTGCTCCCTGTGCCATCCATCTCCACGGGAAGCCTGACACTGATTAGACTCTGAGCCAGGTTAATGCTGGTAGATCTGCCTATTAGTAGATTCTTCCACTGGATTTGATTGGTGTCCCAGCCATCTAATGGATCTCAATGATTTTGATGCCTCGATGACCAATTGTACCTGTCAATCAAGTCATCTGGAAAGAAAAGTGTCTAGGCAGATGCACCCAAATCTGCACTGCATCCAGCATTGCCATGTGTCATGGACATGCCAACTGGTGGAGCTTGGTCAAATCTGGCTGTGGAATGGCATACTGTCCTTGAATGATATAAACCTCCAGAGGTAGGTCCCTCTAAGTCAGGTTTAAGACACATGAAAGGAGTGGTGTGGGGGAAGTTTGCACTGTTGTGCCTGTGCTGTACCTATTCTGATCACCTGCAAAGATCACTGGAGAACTTGGGCTTGGGTTGGTATGGTTGGTCATACACTTTGGGGGAATTTCTACATGACCACACAGATGTGCTTGACACAATAATGGATTGTAGAATGACAGTAATAGTGATGGCCCACTCACTTGAATTGGGGAGCATATCCCCTGACACCTAGACTTGAGTCCCTGTACTCACTCTCTCTTTTTCTTTTTCCCCCACCTTACAACCATCTTTTCTAATGAGAGACACACACTGACTATCAGGGACCACCAGCTCAGATAACTGGGGGTCTAATGGCAGTTGAGTTACTGATAACAGAGCTGCTGATGTCTTCTTCCAGTATGTCAATGACCATAGCAAATATGGCATTAGTGGGCCCAGCAAAAGTGATAATTTTCTCAGGATACCCCTTTTCTTGAACATCTTAACCAATTCTTTCTTTCTGATGACACCAACTATTTCCTTTCCATACATAAGCAGATGTAGAGGACAAAAGGAAGTGGGGAGAAGAGATCGAGGGGATGGGTGAAGGGCATCAGGCTTTGGCTTCTGTCTTTGCTCATATGGCAAGAGGACTATAATTTATTCAGAATGGGCCAAGCCCAACAACAGTGTGTTGTTTCTTCAGATTTGTCTTGCTTTTGGCTCTTACACTTACTTGCTCTCTTCAAGTGTCACCTGGCTAGGTGGTCTCTGCTGGAACATCGAGAATGAAAAAAGACCAACAATGCTCTGGGCTTTCCCTATTCTAACTGTGCATGCAGCTGGAGTGGTTTCTAGAGCTTCAGTTCACTGTCCCTGTTTTATCTTCAGGGGTAACAGGGTTCTGATTTTCTATCAAGCCTTCTGCTATGGGCTCCACAACCCCAGTTCCTTAATTTTCACAAAACTCCTGTTCTTCCCTAGAAGAATATCTTCTGGTGCCAAAATGAACACAGTTATGGTTAATTACCCAAGAGAGAAACCTGCATTCCACCAGGGTCCCCAATACCAGACATACCTATGACTCTATCAAAGACAAAAACGGCCTAAGGCCCTCTAAATGAATGAGACCCAGCACTGCCATCTGTACTCTCAAGAATTTTCTGAGCCCCAGTTCCCTCCCCTAAGTGAGGGGAAAAAAAAAATGTAACAAAGTCAGTACTTTCTGAGTACTGACTAGACATCGGGAGCTATCACAGGTGACTGATTTGCCATAGTAATTAATTTTATACCACAAAACCCTTCTAGAGAGATGGGACAGACACCATCCACATCCCCACTGGAGAGATGAAGTAGCACAGCCTGTCAGAGGCAGATCTATCTCGAGCCCCATATTCATAACCATTCTATCCCACCCAAGGTCACACTGCCCTTATATGGTTTAACTGGGATTTGAACCCAGGTCCACCTGACTTTAAACCCATACTTTTAGCCACGGCAACAAACTTTCTCCTGGAATTGTCAAAGAGTCAATTAAACAAAACAAAGTATGACTAAATGCTTTCTCAGTTACCTAACATATAACAGAGACTCAGAAAATGTTCAATCTGACTGATAGTTAAAAAATATCTATTTTAAGGGCTGTGCTACTGCTAAGACACATCTCTATCACACACTGGCACATCTCACTCCTTCCCTGTCAGAATCCCACCCTGCTTTGAGACTCTCCAAAGGAAGTTATCACACAGGTCCAACAAGACCTTGTGTGCTTTCACAAATGGCCCATGTCCCAGCTGAACAAGAGATTCCAGTGTTAAGAGACACCTATTTCAACACTAAGACCCAGGCCCACTACTGTTCTCATGCTTTCTATGAAACACCAGAGAAGAAATGGCTGCACAGTCTCACAGTACCACTAGTTGTCCCTCATAAAGTCAAAGGAAAGGTAGAAACTCTTTTTGCAGTACTGGGGATTGAACCCAGGAAATATTTTACCACTGAGCTACATCCCTAGCCCCTTTTATTTTTTAAGACAGGGTTTCACTAAGTTGCCCAGGTTGTTCAAAAACTTAATATCCTCTTGTTCATTTCCTGAGTAACTGGGATTACAGGCATGTACTAACATGGTCAGCCAAAGTCAGCAACTTTTGAGTGGATCTGTTTTCATGAAAGTTAGGTAGGAACACTGAGTTTAATCAGCTTTCCTAAACAGTCACAATGAAACACAGGTGGTGTAAGTCAGGTACCCAACTGAAATGACAACTTGACACTGAGATGGAAAAAGCTAGCTCTAGGATTATGAAGCAATGCTGGGTTATGTGATAATATGAAATATATATATATGTGTGCATAAATATGTACACACACACACACACACACACACATTTTTTTTTTTTTTTTGGAGGGAGGGTTCATCCATGGTTCCTAGCTCACAATTCCCTCCACCTCTAAGGCAGGCCATAGAAAGTAGAGCACCACCTCTTCCCCAAGGCAGTTCATAAAAATTATAATCTTTCTCTGCCTTTCTATCTTGGAGCTGGCCATAAAGAAATTCTGACCTACACTATCTGATGGTAGATCATGAGACCCCATTTCAGAAGGGGTCCTGTCCATACCTGGGAGGAAGGAATGCTGGACAGAAAAGCCAAGAAGAATCCATACAGACAGGTCTTGCTGGGTTTCCTCACTTTGTCTATTAGCATTAGACTATACCTTTTTTGCCCAATTGCCTTTCTACTTGTTTGTCTATATTTCAATCATGCCTATGCAATGAAATCTCCATTAAAAACCCAAAAGGACAGAGTGCCACAAGAAGAGGTTCTTGGGAGGGCAATGCACCTGGAAAGGGCATGGGAATTCCAATGCTCCTTTCTCCCTGCCTTGTCCTGATTGTCTGTAGTCTTTAATATCTTTTATAATAAACCAGTAAACATGTGTTTTCCTGAATTCTGGGAACTATTTGAGCAACGTGAAACCAACTTGGTATAAATTAGGGGTACCAATGGAGGGGGTAGTGGAACCCCTAATTTATAACAAGTTGGTCAGAAGTACAGATAAAACAATATAGGGCTTGCAATTGGCATCTCAAGGACAGAGGCAATCTTGGAGACCAAGTCCTCAATCTATGATGTCTGATGCTAGGGTTAGAACTGAACTAAACTAGAAGAAACTAATTCAACTGGTAAACACTACAAAAGTGACTGCTTGCTTGGTGTGTGGAGAAAACCCTCATGCATTTGGTGTTAGAAGTGATTCATGTTGTGAGATTATGTTGGGAAAGACTGAGTGAGTTTAAGTTGGTTTTTCCTTCTATTATCTTCAAGGGTGCCTCACCACTATTGACATGCTAGAAATGTACACATTCTTTAGGACAATTACACACACACACACACACCACACACACACAAAGGTATATTCACTCAGTTGCCACTGATGTAATGGGAATATCAATTTATGCATTTATATAACTTTATTCTTAGGAAATACAAAATACCAAAGTATTGAGGAGTAAAGGAGTATTATGAATGCAATCCACTATACTGTCATGTCAAAGCTCCAAAAGCACCATTTCAGCTCTTGCAGAACTCACAAATTCTATTATTTTCTTTCACCAAAACTTTTAAGAATTTCATCACTTTGTTTATGATGAAATGGATTATTTGACTCTTACTCTCAGATTCTACTTAAGGCTTTATGAACACAACTTAACATGTGCTTATTATTTTCTTTTCTTGTTATTCTTGAACCTGGGGGCGCTTAACCACTGAGCCACACTCTCAGCCCTTTTTATATTTTATTTAGAGACAGGGTCTTGTTAAGTCACTTAGGGTCTTGTGAAATTGCTAAGGTTGGCTTTGAACTCTTGATCCTCCTGCCTCAGCCTCCAAGCCACCAGGATTACAGGAATGTGCCACCAAGCCTGGCTCTTCTCATTTTTAAAATGAGAAAAACAAATTTTTTTGAGATAGCGTCTCACTATGTTGCCCACGCTGGTCATGGGTTCAAGTTATCCTCTTACTTCAGTCTCCAAAAGGAGCTGAGATTATAGAACCCAAATGAAAAATTTAACCACATGATTTCAGCCAATATAACTACCCAAACACTTTTGTTTTTCTTCAAAAACTTTCAATGTATTTATATGTATCATTTATAATTTAGTTTTATTTTTGCAAAATTGGAAACATTTTGGAGTTTTGAACCATCCCCCCCACTTATATCATATTTTGAAACATATTAATGTACCCTAGTTTGTTTAAGCACAATTTATTTAGCTCTACCAACAGAAATGTTGACTTTCATGTTTTCTTTACTAAAAATAGCACAGCAATGAATAACCTTGGCACACATATTTTTGTCCACAATTTTAAACTGGTTCTTAGAAGCAGAATTACTACAAAGGACACAAACTCTTTCCACACTGACATGTTAAATGCATTTACAGAAAGGATACACAGAATTCTATACAGAATTTCCACCTCTACTGGCAATATATCAAGGAACCCTTGGTAGCATTATTAATTTTATTTTCAACTTTGAATATTCTATTTACTAATTTACATGTTTGATTAAGGCCATTCTTTTTACATGTTATATTCCACTTACATATTTTTCCCTTTGTGAGCCATCCATTTTATGACTTGTGTCCACTTTTAATTGGGATAATAACACTCTTGCCTTGTAAAAAAACCATTTATATATCAACATAATACCTTTCCATCATTAAAAAATCATGTGATGACCTAAGTGTTTGAATACTGACCACAGATGGGTCAGAAGACACTTAAGTGTTCACTAAATCTATGAAGAAACTTATGGAACCCTTCACACTGAAATCCTAATAAAATCTAATTATAAAGGTTTCCCCCAAAAAGCTACATATACATGGTCTTGTGCTAAAACTATGTGCTTATTCTTATTCATTATTCCTCACCTTAAAGTCTTTATAATTTTAAATATTTTACCAAATACCTGATAGAAGCTTTCTTTCATTTTGTGGAACTGAGATTAAACCCAGGGCCTCATAAATACTAGGTAAGTGCTCTACACTGAGTTACATCCCCAACCCTTTTAAGTTTATTTTGGAACAGGGTCTTGCTAAGTTGCCCAGGCTCGAATGGAACTTTCAATTCCCTTGCCTCAGTCTCCTGCATAGATGGAATTAAAAGAGTGTATCACCACATCAAGCTTGCTTGCTTGAAGAAATATTTTGCTATGATTTTTTAAGAAAGAAAAAAATCTCTTGGTTCTCCCCTTGATGTTTAACAAAGACAGGATGCTTTAAGCCCCTGTTGAGTATATAGAGCCAAGAACAGAATCTTGCACCTAGGGGTCTTTAGTTCTTACATCCCCATAATGGACAAGAGATGGGAGTCTTACATCCCCATATTGGACAAGAGATGGGAGATGTCCCATCTCTGCTACAAGCAAAAAATGGCTAAAAAGAATCATGTGGCAAGCCACAAGGGCCCTTGCTTACCCCCATCCACATGGCACTCTTAGGGGATGCTCACAGCAAAAGAAGTAGTGCAGTGTCACCCATAACTGATGTCATAACTACATCACTGGCCACCAGACAATGCTCACCTTGCAGTTGTGGGGTTATGGGGAAAAGTAAAGTCCCCTGCCTTCTAAATCACAGACGCACAGAACTGCTCATACTCTCTGACCCACTAAGTGCTACTTCAGGGGGATCTCATCATAGGTTTCATGCATGCTTACATTATATTTTCAAATATAAAAAAAAAATCATTGTAATAGGTTATCTTAAAAATATCCAAGGGATCCTAAAATAAGGCATATTTTACACAGGGAATCTACTGAGGATATCATCTAATACATTTCCCTGGCATATTTGAGTGCCAGGGAAATCTGCATAACTGCTATTTTCTTATGAACACTACACATCTTAGAACTGAAATAAAGGTACCTAAATTTACCTTTATTTAATGTACAGGGATTCAGGTTTATATTTCTGGGTACCGACTGCCTAGCTTCATTTTACTTTCTAGCCCAGGTGACCTGCACCAAAACACATTCCTCTATTTTTATCCTACCACATAAAGGTGTAAGGGTGTATGTAGTTCAGTGGTAGTGTTTGTCTAGCATGCAACAGGCCCTGGGTTTGATTGCCAGCATGTTCAGGCATGTGCATACACACACACAGAGGAAAGATGGAAGGAGGAGCTGTTAGAGAAGATAAGGTATGATGCTGTTTTTTTTTTAAATTTTTTTTTGTATCAAGGATGAAACCTGGGGTGCTTAACCATTGAGTCACATCCCCAGTCCTTTTTTACATTTTATTTAGAGACAGGGTCTTGCTTAGTTGCTTAAGACTTCACTGACTTGTTGAAGCTGGTTTTGAACTCTCGATCCTCCTGCCTCAGCCTACCGAGCACTGCTGAGCTGCTGGGATTACAGATGTGCACCACTGAGCTGGGTTTACTTTATTTTATTTTTAATGTTGCCCAGGCTGGCCTTGAACTACCAAGTCTTCTGCCTCAGTCTCTCAAGCAGCTGGGGCTTTCGGCATGCACCTCCAAGCCCAGCTTTACGACATTTAACTGTACTCTCACTGAAGCACAAACTCAAGGTCACTGCTTTGATACCACTGTAGGTTCCCACAACACTTAAATTAGAAGATGGGTTTTTTTATTTTGTTTTTGTGATGCTGTGGATCAAACCAAGGGCCTTGTGCATGCTTTCAAGGGCTCTAACACTGAGCTATAGACCAGTTCTAATTCTTTCTGAAAGTTTTTATAAAGCAAACACTAAACCCCCAAAATACATGTTGGGAAAGAAGTCCAACAGTAGTTGTGCTGGGATTCTCACATCTGTTTTCTAAATCTTTGCGAAGTGCTGACCCACCCCATTTTTATAATAGAAAATGTTATTAAAGCCACCCTTTGGCAAAGAATAAGCAGGGAGAGTATCAGGAGGATGCCCGTATTTCTGAAGGACAGACTAACCAGTTAGGCAGGAACATAAGGGGGAACTGCAGAAGCCCATGGCACAGTACTCCCTGAGGGCAGTGCTCGGTGTTTACCTGCTGCCAGGAAGAGCTCCACACAGGTTGCTACATTTTATTCAGTGAACTCAAGTTCTAGTAGATGAATGAAGCCTCATCATTTGACATGGACAGGGTTAGAGACTTGTGTCCTTGTAAAAATCCACATGTTGAAGTCCTAATCCCCAGTAACTAAGAATGTGATCATGTTTAGAATTAAGTTAAAATGAGGTTATAAGGGAGGACCCTAATACATATATATGACTGATGTCCTTATAAGGGGGGATTTGGACAAAGATGCTACAGAAGGAAGACCATGTAACGATACAGGGAGAAGATGCCTTCTACAGTTGAAGAGACTGGAACAGATCCTTCCCTCATGGCCCTCACAAGGAACCAATCCATCAATACACTATCTCAAACTTTTAGCCTCCAGAAAGGTGAGAAAACAGATTTCAGTTGCTTACACCATCCAGTCTGTAAAACTTTGTTAGGGCAGCCCCAGAAAATTAATACATGCAGGAAGGCAGGTAACTGGCCCCCAACTGTCTACCATTTGACACATTCCACTCATTTCCAAGGTGAAATCTTAATCCCTGATTTAGAGGATGAAACAGTGGGAAGGAGATCCAAAGTTTACCCCAAGTCATACTAGGTGGCAGGCTGCAACCTGATTTCAGCTCTAACACCAATGGTCTGTTAAGTTTGAGGTCCTGAAGGTTCAGTACATTGCCCAAATTAATTAGCTGAAAAAGCAAATATTTCAATGAACACATTAGGAGTCACTACCCTAAATCTTGCATTCTACTCCCCAAACTAAAGTGCCTTGAAACAGATAAGGCTCTCTTAAGTCAGAAGACTGCCCCTATGAAAGCGGCACTTGACAACAGCAAAGAGTAAGATGCCAGGCCCTTTACGGCACAAGACAGATGCAACTCCTCAGACCTTTCCTGTTGAAGAACAGGTAGCACAGAAGCTGCACTCTCACATTAACACTGAGTCACCAGATGTCAGTCTTCCTGCATTCAAAGGAAATGTCCAAGGTGGTCAACCTGGATACTCAAAGGTACAGAAAAATCACAAAATGAACCCTGAAAAGCAATAGATAGTCTGAACCCCTGACCTTCAGTATGATCCAGGATAAGGCACCTTTACCTCTCCAACCTAGAGAACAGTAATAGGTACCTTCCTTATGTTGAACAATGACAACATGTGAAGCACTGAGCTACCTGCTACACACACTTAACTCATCTTATTTATATAACAACCATAAGGTTTCAGTATTATCCCTGTGGCAGTCTTGGGAGTGTGCTGCTCATATCTCCCTCAAGAGACAACAGACTGTAAGGAGTACAGGGACCTGACAGCATTTGGGATCCACCACAGCATTTACCCTGTGGTCTCTCTCTCCACAGGTCGTTGTCAATTCTAATCATGGCAGGAGTACTAGAGTTAGACCATTTCTGTTTCATTCTAGACTTCTCATAGAAGCTTGGCTGAGACTTCCTCAAAGCTATGCTGCAGTTTGGGGCTCTTTCTGCTCAATTCTCCTTCTTTCTCTGGTCAAACCAACATCTCCAACTGAAAACTATTGCCTACTCCTGCTTATTTGCTCCATTTCCTTTTATTTTTTAAATTTGTGTTGCTAGCAACTGAACTCAGATGCTTTACCACTAAACTACATCTCTAGTTATTTTTAATTTGAGACTGGGGCTCCCTAAATTGCCTCAAACTTGCAATCACCTTGCCTCAGCCTCCCAAGTTGCTGGAATTAAAGGTGTATGCTACCACACCCTGCTCTATTATCCTTTATTGTCATTTCCCAAGTAAATCTTTTGTACACCCAACTATCAGGGCCCCCCAAATAATACCACCTCTATTTTACAGAAGAGAAAACAGGTAATTGATATGCCTAATGTCACCTAATTAAAACTCAAACTCACATTCCTGATTCCAAAGCTCAAGCTCTTTTTTTTTCCCCCCAAAGCTCAAGTTCTTAACCCCTGGTTTAAAGAACAAAGATCATATCAAGTAATGCTATAAAAATTCTCGTGACTATGCAAAAGAGAAAGTAGTGCTGTGAGAACGGTGCTACATCAGGACACTTTTCCATCATGTATTAGCAAAGTGATATTTATTTATTTTTAAATATTTTTTAGTTGTCAACGGACCTTTATTTTACTTATTTATATGTGGTGCTGAGATTCGAACCCAGTGCCTCACACATGCTAGGTAAGCCCTCTACACTGAGCCACAACCCCAGCCCAACAGAGTGATATTTAGTAGTTTAATTCTTTAATTTCATTCTCCCTACTTTTTGGATGATAAGACTATCATCAAACTTGCTTCCTCACAAGGTACTTACAATAATCAAATGAGACTCTCCCTCCAAGAAAAAAAGGTAAGCACACACTATATGAGTTGAAGATTTTGCCAACTGTAAAGCATGTGGGGGAAATGAATAATGGCTGAGTCTGAAGGAGTTTACCAAAGGGAACAGCACCATTTCTCTCAAATATGGGAGAAAATGATTACAGGATAGATAAAACAAAGGACAAAATTAAATATCCCAAATTCACAAATGGCTTTTCTGCCTGAAGACCACGTGTCTGCTGTTCATGCATACAGCCTGAGAGCCTATGAGTACTGAGCATACATTAGGCATTCAGTAAATAACTGTTGAATGAGAACAGCCTCACAAAGACCTCTAATCACCACCAATTTGTCCTCTGAGATACTGGAACACACCTCCTTCACAACCTCATGTGTAAAGCAAGGTACCTGGCAGTTCATATTGTCCTCCGCTTCAATGAGCTTCCCTCGATATACCTCACCCGTGTTCGTCTCACATGTCACAATGTGGCCCTCGGCCTCGTGCAGGACTTTAATCGGCACACCAATAGACATCTTGGCTGGAAGAGAGTTCTACAATGAGAGAAACAATATCCAGTTAATCTTTCAGAGTCCGAGAAGGGCTGGTACTCCATAAAATTTAGCCAAGATGCCAAACCTGCATTTTCAATTAAAGAAAGGGAGCTCAGTTCTTGGCTTGGAAGAACCACAGCAAACTCATGCAAAATGTGAAATGGGGAGGAGTCATAGGCTAGACAAAGGGAAAGCTAATAGGAATGAAAAGAACAACTCCCCTTGCCCATCCAACCATATGCAACTTAATATTTACCAAAATAAACACTAACAGATAGAGTGTGCATATTGGGGGACTGAGGATTGACATCCATGTTCAGAACAATATATCTGTCTACCTACAGTTGTGGGTAACTCAATTTTGGGAATCAAGCTATAGACCTGGGTTGTTCAGTAGTCACTGTCTACATGCACCTACTTAAATAAAACAGAAAATCCGGTCTCTCAGTCACACTAGGAATAATGCCAATGCTCAACAACTATGTGTGGCCAGAAACCACAGTACTAGGTAGTGCAGACACAGCCAAAGGACCCAGACAAATCTAAGAGTGGAAGTTGTGCTTTCAAATCAGCTTTTTGTTTCTCCATTTATTTCCTTACCAAGGCTAAGGAAAAAATATCAAAGTGTTCACAGTGATAATGTGCTATAAGCAAGAAATGTTACCGTGAAGGAAAAGTGATCAGGATAAGTGATTTACTCTAATTAAAAGAAGCAAGGGGTGAACATTTCAGTGAGACGATTTAACGACTCAAGACAGGAACACATGGCATGAGTTCAAGAAACAAAGGAGAACATTAGATCGGTAAAGACTTTGAATGCCTTGGTGAGGATCATGGCTTTCAGTTTTAGGAATTTGTATTGTGACAGTGGGAACTACTACAGGATTATACATAAGAAAATACATAAATGAAAAAATAGCATTTACGAAATGATTCAAATATACAGTTTAAAAGCAGAAAAACTTGTTAAAACTTCCGCAGTAGTCTCGAATGCACTGCAAGAAAGAAATGGAAGCAGAAATACAAAGACCTTTGAAAAGGATGACCCAGATAAAACTTTAGAGAAGGAAATAATTAGGCACAAGTGATTCCAAGATTGCTCGGATGCTTCAAAAAGTACCGACATGCAGAGGTACAGAAAGTGTAAATCATCTACTTTCGAGAGAAGTGACTGCTCCAAGCACTAATGAAACGACGTTGATGTTCGAGTGGCCCCTGCTTCCCGCTCTCCTCCCTCCCCTATTCCGGCTGAGCTACCGGGCAGCACAGCCTTCTCCAGCGTCCAGCCGCTCACGGGCGCCTCGGCCTCCCCTCACCCATCCTCGGCCTCCCCTCACCCACCCTCACCCACTCCTCACCGACGGCGGACTACTACTCCTTCTCTACGCTGTGGCAAAAATTTATGCAACCGCGAAGGCGTGAGGCAAGCGAATGGCGGCGACCGCGTTCCCAGAATACCACGGGTTCCCAAAATGCCGCGCGCACGGCCCGCCCCTTTCCTTTCCTCAGTGGTGGGCGCGCTCTGGACTTCGCTTCCTCTTCACTCCGCCGGCTGGGAAACGTGGCCTCTGGTACAACAGTTCCGGCAGAAGATTGATGACAGGGTTCGGGAATCGAGGGACACACTGACCCTAGAACCGGTTAAGGGGACAGGAGTCTTCGCACTCCCAAGAACCTTACACCAAGGGCAAGCTGGACGGCAAGGCCGGTGTCTGGGACCTGGACCCTCGGATCGGGGACAGCAGGAAGTGGTGCCGAGGGCCAGGACCTCCGCTCACAATTTAACCTTTGGATCACGTCACCGCCAGGTGAGGGCGGCTGAGCAAGTTGAGGGCACTGTACAGAGAAATGAGGTGTAGAATAGAACGGGGGCCGCCCCGGGAAGATCCCTAAAGGAAGCCGGAGAAGCAATGCCTGGAGACTCCTCCAAGCGTAAGGCAGAACTAGAGCTAACACCCGAAGCTGCAAAGGAGAGGGCCTGAAGGACGGCGGAAGAGCCTCTGAGGAGCCAAAGTTCGCAGTATTCCGGAGCTTCCGCGAGGGGGATCAAAAAAGGGGCGGGGCTTCCGGGAAACGCGTCAGCATTAGCGCCAGGATTGGACGAGGGGCGTGGCCACAAGAAACCCGGACTGCGGATGGCGGGGGCGGGCTTAAATCTGGTGACTGGGGCCTCTAGGAACCCAAGTCTGGGAAAGGGAGGGGGAGGGCGGGGCCTCGGGATCCCAGACCCAAGACGACTGGGGCGGGGTTTGGGGCTGTCCAGCCGCCGCCTCCCCTTCTCCCTACCGCCGCGGCGACGGAGGAACTCGACACGCACCGGCCGCACTCCGGGCCCAGCAGAAGCCGAAACTACAGCCCGCGCTGGGCCGGGGCCATGGGCGCCCCGCGCCGCCGGGGTCATGAGGACGGAGGTGGAGGCAGCGGGGTCGCAGCTCGAGCCCGGTCAGTGCCTCTGTGAGGGCCAAGCCCTCACCCTGGGGACCGAGGGGGACACCGCCCTAGCACAGGGCAGGGTCCAGCCGCCCGACCTTGGGCCGACTGCACCCCAGCCCAGGCTGTGAAGCTTGGAGCGAAACCTGGCCAGGTGGCCTCGGCTCCTTCCCCCACACTTCTGTTCATTTGTGATTTACTGCTACTCCGAGGGCTGGAACCCCAGTCAGTTCTGATAGCGGTCAGAAGCTAAAGGTCCTGCTGGAACTGCCTTGGGAAGTCCCTTTCTCGCGGGGGAACTGGAACCGATAAGGGGAGGCAGCTGCCCGAGAGTACCCAGCAATGGGAAGGCCTTTTTCCCTGACCTCCAGACTCAGCGTCTTGACTTGGTACATTTCTTCACTCTTTGGTTCCTTCTGCCCTGAAGAAGCTAGAAACCCTTTGCTTGTCCAAGAAGTGGGGGAAGGAGGAAACCATGATTCCTGCTTGCTTAAAGTGCAAACAAGGTTGATGTTAGTAAACAGTGAGATACCAGCTTATGAGAGAGATCAAGAGTATGGGGGACCCAGAACCTAAGGTGTTAGTGGAACCTCAGTATCACACCCAGGGAGGGATCTTTTTGTGATTGCAGCATGGACTAGGGCCTGACATTATACTGGAATTACATCCCTACTTCTCTAATTATCTAACTGTGATCTTAGATGAGATACTTACCTTTCTGAGTCTTAGTGGGATAATGGCTCACATTCATAGGGACTTTTTCAGAGGTAGACATTTTGCTAAGTTGTTTATATGTAGTGCCTCATTAGTTCTCATAGCAACCCAGTAAAATAGGCTACCACTGTTGTTTGCCCTTTTGTAGAGGCACAGACCAAGACCCAGAGGGGTTAAGTGTCTAAGGACAGTGGACAACCTTTATTCCCTAGTGACAGCCAAACAACTAAAGCCAGGCCAGGGCCTTCCAGGCAGACTGTAGGTCTCATATTGGCTCTAGGCATCAATATCTGGCAGCTGCTCTGGTCCCTGAAGGTTAAAACTGTTATCAGGACAAATGTCAAGGCCTTGCCCTTATCACCCCTCACAGGAACATCTGCATATAGGCTGACCTGCTCATGCCATGACTAGGATGGCCATGTGGGGATGTTTACCCCATGTGGCCTCAGGATCAAGGGTCTCCAGGGCTCAGGGCAAGAAGAGGATGAGCAACTGAGTCTCCCAGGGCCCAAAAGAGCAAGTATCCTGTACCACATTTTATAGCTAGGCACAAGATGACCCAGCTAGTCAATGCCAGAGCCCAGGCCACAGTTTAAAAAGGGAGTCTTCAACAGAGGACTATAGTCTGGAGACCTGGGGCAGGGGCACTACAGTAACAAGTAGGCCTGGGCATCTCAAAAGGTAAGGCCTTTTTAGAAAACTTGTATTCACCAAGCATGTCTGAGGGCTGGGAGAAAGCCAATTCAATCCTGTTCTCACCTGCCACCACAAAATTCTCTGTCCAGTCAGGAAAGCAGATGCCAACTCAAGGATTATACATTGACAGGCTCTGGGAGGGACAGGGACCAGAAATTTGGACTTTCAGACTAAAGGTTATGCGAGAGCAGAGGCTAGAGAGTATTCAGCCTGAATAAACAAAACCAAAATGGCTGTTTATAGCCACAGTGAGGGGTTCTGAAAAGGGAAGATACCAGTACATCATTATAACACCACACCCTGCAGAAAGTTCTCTTTCTACCCAGTCTGTTGTGGGGAACTGTTTTAGAATATAAGTCCCTGGAGATCAGAGTTTGGGTCTTTTTAGTCACGTTTTTGTGCCCAGAGCCTCGTACACAGCAAATGCTTAATAAATCCATTTTTTTCCAGTAAGTAATAACTTATAGAGTTATTTATTATTAAGCATCAGACACCAGGTACTGGGAATAACAGCAAATAGGAAGAACAGGTTTCTTCCTGTCTTAGTCTATTAACATTGCTATAACAAAATCCCTGAGACTGAGTAATTTGTTAATAATAGAAATTTATTTTCTCATAGTTCTTGAGACCAGCAAATTCAAGATCAAGGTGCTGACAGGCTCAGTGTCTGATAGGTCCATTCCTCATAAATAACTCTGTCTAGGTATCCTCACATGAGAGGAAGGGAAGGAAAGGGGAGGAATGCTGTGTCCTCACATAATAGGTCAGAAGGGTGGGGGGAGGTGTAAGCTAGTTCCTTCTGACCCTAATCCATTCATTATGTCTCCAAAGTCCTCACGTCTTAATATTACCACAATGTTTTTTTGGGGGGACACATTCAGACCATAGCATCTGCCTTAAGAAGTTTACAGTTCAGTGGAGGCAATAGTAGCTTCTTTTGTTGTTATTGAGCACTCAAGAAAATAGGATGTCATGAAGGGGGTCCCCTACCCCTCAAAGGTATAGTCAGGAAAAATCTCTCTAAAGAGTCTGAGTTGGAACTCAAATGAGAATAGCACCAGAGGGGAGAGATTTACAGACAGAGAGTGCCACACATACAGAGGCCCTGGGTGGAATGAAAGCTGCTAAGTTTATAGGGCAAGAAGAATACAGGTGAGGGTTGAGGTTAAGTCTAGTGGGCCCAGGTTGGGTCCTTGTAAGAGGTGAGAATTTTATTATAAGAACAGTGGAAAAAACGGATGAGATCTGTGCTGTGTGCAGAGACAGAAGGTAAGTAGAATTTGGGGGAAAGGACAGGTAGGATTGAATCCATGGCCGTGGTAAGAGACAAATTTGTGAGGGCCTTGAATGAAGACTTCGGTTCTTTTTAGAGGTGCCTGGGGAAAGAGGACAAAGCCTCAGCCCTGCCTGGGCTCAGTGTACCAATCCCTGCTGAGAGGCAAGGTTCTATGCATATTGTTGCCCTGAGTGCTATGGTACCCTGCAGGCTACATCTACAGTGATTCAGTTCATAGAGGAATAAGCAACACAGAGAAGTCAGGTGGTTCAATCAGCAGGTAGTGTTCCTCACCTATGCCATCCTTGCTTCACTGACCCTGTTGCACATCCTTCAAGGTAAGGAGTGGTCAGTAGCAATCACAGATCCCTGCCTCCTGGGAACATACAAACAGTGTACCAGGACCCAGACACGGGCAAAGCATCATTCAAGGGTTGCATCTTATGAGTCTAGGCATGAACTCAGGAGTACACATGAGAGACAGGACACAGCCAGCCTAAGATTGAAGAAGGCCCTTTAGAAGAAATGGCCTCTGAGCCAGGCCCAAAGGCTAGAGAATTTTAGTCATAGGAGTATAGGAGCTTGGGACTCAGACAAAGAACAGATTGAAAGGGCCATGACAAACTTCACTGCTGGTGGGTGGCCTTCCTGAGTGGTACATGCAGGGAAACAGAGGGGCAGGGGCTAGAGTGTCAGGCAAGCACCTGGGATGACTACCCATAATCAGTCATGAGATGTAGGAGGCCCCAGAAACCCCCTCAAGATGGGGAAGCAGATGGGCTGGGTTTTCACATATTGAATAGATATGAGAGAGTAATGAGTAATGACCAAGATAGAGAACTCCCTTTATAGGATTTCATTTTATTTTATTTTATTGGTTGGGGTGGGGATGATGGAATTGAATGAAGGGCCTTATGTGTGCTAGGCAAGTGTTCTACCACTGAGCTATGTCCCCAACCCCTCTGGTTCTTTAGACTCTGAACTTCATCCAGATTCATGGGCTAGCTAAGTGGGAAGGACCTTTGTAAATGCCATGTGTGCCAGCTTGCCCTCACCTCAGGGCCTCAGCGCATGCTGCTCCCTGTCTGCCTGTACTCCCTGACTATCACCTCTTTGAGGCACACCATTTTCCTAGCTTAGTCTGCTGATTATCTCTTTTTGTTTTTGCTGTCTACCAGGACAGGGACCTTGCCTATGTCACTCACCACTTTACTGCAGTACATAGGCCAAGCACTTAACCAGGTTCTTGGAAAATATTTGTCAATTGGATGACCAAATCAGACCAAAGTCCCCACTTTAAGGTTGGCCAAACTCAGTCTAGTAAGAGGAAGTCAGTTGTCTAGCTCACAGCCAACCAGTGGTAGAGCCAGGACTAGAATACCCAGGTCAGGCCCTTTGTGCTTCATCTCCCAACGTGGCAAGGACAAACTAGGGTTCCTCAGGGACCGTGTTAGATGGAGCTTGAAGAAGCAGTCCACATATAAAGAGTATTCTGCAGTCCCCTTCTTCTGTGACTTTCATGTGTTGGTGGTCCTGGTGACTTTTGAGTCAGGCAAGCCTCCTGGGGCCCCATGAACTTGTGTCTGCTAAGCTCTTGCCGTGTGCCATCTGCCCTGAAAGGAGGAAGTAAAGGAGCACTATCCCTGCCTCAGAGTTCCTACCCAAAGAAGGGCTGTAGGGGAGGAGCATGGGATGCTATGAGTATACTTGGTAGGGGCCAGGCCTTAGAGGGGTAATACCTTAGAAGAGGGAGGTTCAGGGGCAGGAATTTGCTCCTCGGATGCCAGGAACTTCTAGGCAGAAGGATCAGGTGTGCAAAGGGCTTCAGATATGAGGGATCATGACAGGTACACGTTCTGCCTAAAGGACAACCTCATGTTGGAGAGGAAGCTGAAGGTGCTAGGGTAGTAGCCACAGAGGAATTGTCCTAAGAGACATGGGAACCAATTCACTGAAGGATTTTGAGTAGGGCCAACCTGCTGTGGCTGGTGTTTGGGGGAGATCACTCTGTATTATAAGGAGAATGAAAGACTGTGAGAAAGCTTCTGAGCTTTCCCACAGGGTCTAGGTAGGAGGTGATGACTGTGACTCCACAGGGGGTAGCAGTGGAATTGAAACTTTACTCTCTTTCCATGCAGGGGACTTTGTGCAGCTGCCTGTACCCATCATCCAGCAGCTCTACCACTGGGACTGCGGCCTGGCCTGCTCCAGGATGGTGCTTCGGTGAGTGGAGGGGCCCAGGCCCCCCTATTTGCACCATCTACTATGTCTTGAGGGAGACATGGGAAGAGACCTGGGTGGGATTCATCTTCTCTGTTACCATCTTTGGCTGAAGCTTGCAAGAAGCATCTTCCATCTGGGCCCTGTCCCATTTACAAAAGTGAGCAAAGGGTGGATCAGGTCACCCAGATCTCTACTCTGGTAATGTGTAGGAGTTTGGGATAGCCAGAGAAGTTCTAGGGGCCCTAGCCTAGTCCATAGAGCAGCCCCATAACTGGTACAGGGCATCCTCCACCCTGCTGTCAGGCTCCTGGGAGACTACTAAACTGAGGCTCAATGAATATCATAGGAACCTTGACAATCAAAACCAGAAGAGACTATACCCATCAATTGTTCAAGAGTTTTCAGTCAGCTGCCTAGAACCCTAGATCTGCTTCTCCCTTATTCAGGAATTGTGGGAAAGATAGGATTCAACCAAAGAGTTCAGTGCCTAACACTTTGAAAACCACTGATTTGCGGGCTGTGGGTATAGCTCAGAGGTAAAGCACTTTCCTAGTGTAAGTGAGGCCTTTGGTTTGATCCCCAGTACCACCAAAAATAACTCTCACTAAACAAACAAAACACTAATGTAGGATACAAGGGCCTAGAATCTACATGGTCATAGAAGGTAGTAACTTGCCCAAGATCACACAGCCTGCAAGAGATACAAGAAGCAAAATCTAGACCTTTGACCTCAGAGCCAAGACAGTGCCCCAGGCGGCCTTATCCGGATAGTCTTAAGACAGCATGTGGGCAGGCTATAGATTTCAGGATAAAGGACAGAGCCTTCTGGGGAACAGAAGCAATAGTGGCTATTGGACCCAGGAATGGAGGATGACCTAGTTTGGCCTCAAGAGCAAGCTGAGATTCTTGGCCTGTCTGCCTATAGATACCTCGGCCAGCTGGACGATGGAGAGTTTGAGAGTGCCCTGCAGGAGCTGCGGCTGACTAGAAGCATCTGGACCATTGATCTGGCCTACCTGATGCGTCACTTTGGTGTGAGGCACCGCTTCTGTACCCAGACCCTGGGCGTTGACAAGGGCTATAAAAACCAGGCAAGTGGCTATCTAGCCCCACTGGGCTCTTTTTGTTGTTGTTAATACTGGGGATTTAACCCAGGGTGCCATACCACTGACCTATATCCCCAGCCCTTTTCTTTCTTTTTTGAGACAAGGTCTCACTAATTTGCTGAGGCTTGAACTTAGAATCTCCTAACTCAGCTTCCTGAGTCACTGGGGTTACAGGCATGTACCACCGCACCTGACTGGGCCTTCTGATTTGAGGCCACATAGATGCTAGTCCACCTAGTTGTAGTAGTTAGAAGAGAGAGCAATCAAGGCCTGGATATCCAGTGGCACATAGGTGTGCAGATACCAGGGGCAGTGGCACATGGGCTATAGAAAGAATTTATCAGCCATATTGAGCAGGTGCAGCCTGCCTGGAACACCTAAGCACTGAGTCCTGGCTCCTGCTTACCTTCTATGACCCTCAGAGGATATGCAGAGGAGCATTTGCCTTCCTTCATCCTTCCCTACTATCCTCTAGCATAAGGCAGTCCCAGCCCTCCAAGAACATCCCCTGATTTCTTTGACCCTCATTTGCCCATTTTCTTCCTTCTCACCAGGACAGCCAACTCTCAACTGAGTAATTGGTACACTTGAAGAAAAACAAATATTGTCTTTTTCCTTTTGTTTTTCTGTTGAAAAATAATGCCAACATAGACAGCTGAGCCCACACATCAGTGTGTTCTGTTTCCCTGTAAAGCTAAAGCCTTTCTTAACTGCCTTTCAGGCAGGTTGTTCTTGGTCCAGGCTCCAAAACATGGCAGAGCAAAGTCACTCCTGGCTAGTTAGCAAAAGGACTATGACAAGGTGGCAGTGGCAACCTAACCTTCCTTTGAACCTTCTTGGTCAAAGGAAGAAGGCTAATGAATCTAATCTGGTTGAAGCAGAGAAAGAGGCTTAAGAACAGGACTTTTTAGTTTCTTCCATAGGAGCTCTGGTCACTTAAGGCACCTGTACCAAACAAAGTATATTCCATGAACCATGCCTGGCTAATCTGAGCTATGGCTCAGCCTCAACCCCTACCTTACCCTTTTGCTTTGAGCTCCTACTCATGCCTGCCAGAGGGTGACCAGTCTTCCCCAGGGAACTGGCCTGAGCCCGGCTGCCTGCCCATCTTGTTAATGCCTCTGGTCCTGTGTACTTCCTGGCCTGGGGCAGACTAAGTGTGTTGCATGTGCTTCTCTGCTCTCCCACCACCCCTCCTTCTTTAACATGCTCTGCTTTATCCATATGGAGTGAGGGCAGCCAGGTGGACTGTACCTCCAGCCTGCCCTTCTCTCTTCAGTCCTTCTACAGGAAGCACTTTGACACGGAGGAAACCCGGGTGAACCAACTATTTGCAGAAGCTAAAGCCTGCAAGGTGCTGGTGGAGAAATGGTGAGTCCTCCCCACCCTCCCCTTCCTCACATGGCCAGTTACCTCTGGTGAGGTTGGTAGTGAGGGAGACTTCAGGATAATGGTTGGGAAAGGCTATTACTCTGGAGTCAGGCAGAACTGGTGTCTCCTACTTGGGCAGCAATGGGCACTGACTTGCTCCTCTGTGCTTCAGTTTTTCCATCCTTAAAATGAGGATCATGGAGCTACATAACACAGGCTCTGGTCTGGAGTAGTCCTGAGCAGGTACTGGAGGGACAAGTGAGTGAGACAGACTGTGATCAGTCCTTGGACTGTTCACAGGATGATGGCATGAAACAGAACACAGAAGCCCTAAAGAAGGAAGGACAGCCTGAGTAATATGCTGGTGAGGCAAGGAAGACCAGATGTGTATATTGTCTAGGAAGCTTGTTCCCAGGCCTTACATGGGCCTCCCCCTTCTCATCCATATTTGGGGGTCTGGATTCAAGCAGACCCTGGGGACAACTTGCCCATATGTGAGTAGCGTTCTCCAGGCTTGCTTGGAGGCTACACTCAGACCTGCTATCTCTAGTCCCTGGCCAGGCTTTTTGGGACCATTCCTCTCAGGTTTACCCTTTCTTTATAAACTTATGTTTTTATTATTAACATAATGTAACCACCTGATAATTTGGAAAATGGGAAGATAAATCTCTACTTATCCTTTGGGCATATGACTGCATGATGGAAGGAAAGGCAACATATATTTTTTAGGACCCTTGATAGCCACTGTTTTATTGAGCGGGGAAGCTATTGCCACCCCAGGAGAGGAAACAGACTGGGAGAGACCTGCCGATGCACGTGATTCCTCCAGCATTGTGGCTAGCTGTGATCTGAACCCAGCATTTCCACACTTACAATTCTATGAAACTGCAGCCTTCCCTTCTAGCCTGCCCCAGCTTTTTAGCTAAAATTTCCCCCTTGTACACACCATTGGGAATTCTGCCAGCTATTTTGTTTCAGAGACTAAATGGAAAAATGGCATGTTTCCTCCGCCAAGGCAGCAAACCAAACTGCCACGTGACTCAGCTGAGGCTGGAGTTGGGCCAGGCCTCATGGTGCTGATGCTGCCACTCCTGAGGAGCTGATTAATGAAGGAGGGCCCCGAGTGGTGAGCAGCCCCTTCAGCAAAACTGGGGGAGCCCCTGGCCTAAGGGCCTCAAGCCCCTTCTGTCCCTTCTGGGTTTTTGTTTAGATTTGCTGCCTACTGGAAGGCACAGAATGGGGCTGCTCCTATGAGTCTGCCTCTGGGACAGCTCCAGTGTGTCTGCTGAACTGGGGGCTCCCCTACAAGTGCTTTCTGAGTGACTCCTTCTGCCATAGGAACCTTAGAAAAAAAGAAAAATAGCCCTTTCAGAAAAGCATTTGGTTTTGAATCTGGCCAAGCCAAGCTCTGCTCAGATTTGGGGAATTAAATTGGGCTAGTAATTTCCAATATAAACCATATAGGATTTTTGGGAAAGTAGAAATTGGGGCTTGGCAAAATATCTACCATCCATGCCAGGAGTGAAGTTCCATATGCTGTTTAGTGGCCTTCAGTTGTGCCCATCTGGAACTGACCTTCTGACTTTCCTTCCTGAGAGGGCCAGCTGGTCCTTACGTTCTCCCTGCTACCAACATATACACGCTGGTCCTGACCCTGGCCCTGGGCCTATCCCGGGCAACAGTGATAAGCAAGGACATGCCCATGTGCAAGAAGTTCAGGGCAGAGGAAAGACAAGTCAGGTCCTCAAGTTTTGTAACACAGGGTCACAGGGGTGTAAGCAGGGATCTATCCAGTTGAGATGGGGACTAGGGCCCAATGGCACCAGCTGACACCCTTCTGCCCACAGCACAGTGAGCGTGCAAGACATCCAGGCGCACCTGGCACAGGGACATGTGGCCATCGTGCTCGTGAACTCAGGGGTGCTACACTGTGACCTGTGCTCTAGCCCTGTCAAGTACTGCTGCTTTGCCCCCAGTGGCCATCGCTGCTTCTGCCGCACCCCTGACTACCAGGGCCACTTCATTGTTCTGCGCGGGTACAACAGGGCCACTGGCTGCATTTTCTACAACAATCCAGCCTATGCTGACCGTGAGTGCTGGGGCCAGGGTGGGCCAGGGCAGTTTGCATTCACTGTCCCCTATGCCTCATTCCCACAACTTTCTTCTATCCAGCCCAGTGTGACCACAATCTCCCTTGCTGCCTTTTCCCCAGGGCCTCCACTCCTTCTGGGCTCTTGTCATTAGGGCTACCCCTCTGGCCATGTAAGCAAACCATCCACAAACTTGCACCAGTGCTGGCCTCTGGCCACCCCTCCTCTCCATACCACCACCCAGGTCTCTGCCTCAATAACTTATGTTGCACAGACTGCAGTCTCCACTCCCCGTCCTCCCAAAACAATCAGTACACTCATTAGAAAGTTTGGCCAAACCTCATTGTTGCTCCATGCTGCCTACTTACCCTCAAGGCACAGGGACAGACTTCCCTGACCTGTCCATGTGGCCTGGAACATGTTTTTTCCTATCTCTGGATTTTGTTTTTTCCATATGCTGTACTGGGGGAGGGTCAGAGAAAGTTCATGAAGGCCAGAATAGGCAAGGAAGGCTTCCTGGGGGGCAGAGGACTTGAGCTGAGATGGTTGGCGAGGCAGATGGGATGTAGGACCTCACCCAACTTCCCTGGGCACTGGTAGGTTGGTTGCTCTCTTCCCACTCACTGATCCCATTCTTCTTTCCTGACTCCCAGCAGGAATGTGCAGCACCAGTGTCAGTAATTTTGAGGAGGCCAGAACCAGCTACGGCACAGATGAGGACATCCTCTTTGTCTACCTGGACAGCTGACAGCAGGAGCCTATTGTGCCCAGATCCTGGGACCCCAATGCCCAACCCCAGCCAGGCCTAATCAGTATGCCCAAGTTGGGGGCTGCTGGGGCCAGAATGCAACACTGCAGCTCCAGCCTGTCTGACAAGGCCCTGGGGAACTCTGGGAAACTGGCATAGCTGTTTTGTCAGCTAGTGCTATATGTTATCAGGTCATTTACCCCAAGCATCTACTAGTTGCTGAAGGCGTCTCCAGAGTGTCTGAGGGGTGTCTCCCCCTGGATAACAGCTTGACTCCAGTCATGCCCATTGAAAGTCCAGCTTCAAGGATGCCCTTGTTGCCTTCTAGTCAGACCCAAGGCAAGGGGAGAGGCCTGAGGCAGTCTTCCCATAGACCTTAGGACTGAGTTTTGGAGAGAGAAGTCACTTGACCTGATGCCACTTGTCAGGACAGCATCTGCATGTTTGAAGAGTGTAGCCGAATCCAAGCCCCTGAAGCTGGAGCATTCTAGCCCCAATGTTATGGAAGAGCCCCCTGTGCCCCATGGTAGATGCCATCACTACCACCTCCTGCCTTCCAGTGGGCCAAGTATCTGACTGGTTATGAGGCCACTGGCCCCTACCATGCAGTGTAGACATACCTCATAGCCACTTGGCTCTGTAGCTTGCTGGCCCCTGAGAATGCTGGAGTCCCTTGCAGCTTTCTAGTTCAGCTGTGTAGGGAGGAAGGCCCTAGGGAATGTACTGGGCCCCAACAGAGTTTGTACTCCAGGAATAAACAGCTACCTGGACCCCAGAGAGCCCTCCTCATGCATGAGGCTTCTGACACCAGCCTAAATCTCAAAAGCAGGGACAATATGTCCTCTGAGAGTGGGCAACTCCACGTCTGTCAAGGCTGGGTGGTAGGGCCTCTACTTCTGAAGCAACGGGCAGGGGTAGTCTCTAGCCTCCAACCCACCCTGGTTTTCATGCCTTTTGCACAGAATGCTGAATCTCTTCTGTCTTGACAGAGAAGGGTGATGACTGCCCAAGACCACACAGCACAGCAAATAGCATTGACTGGAGCTGCTTCCTCCCTTCCTCTCTTGCGCACGCTCTCTCTCTTTTTTTAATTTTTGTTGTTGTTGGAAGCAGAGGTGTTCGTTTTATTGAAATTTAAGTTTTCACTTTTGCAGGGTGATTATCACCTTTAAGTAAGAATAATAGTGAGATTGCAGGTACTTTGGAACCACTAACACCTCTTTTTTCACAGGGCAGGTAAGCCAGCCAGGTTTCTTTTTTAAAGTCTGAGCACCAGGCCCCTTGCCTTACTGAGGAGGAAATTGGCCCAGGACAGTAGTAGAGCTGGGTCTTGAACTCAGGTCTGCACCTAAGAAATAAGTGAAATGGATTATTCCCAAAAGGAGTGGGAAAGCCTACTCTTCATGGGCTGCCTCTGGCAAAGAAACAGGGATACCCTGACAGCTCCACCATCCCTGCACTCCTGGGGCTTGGTATTCCAGTGCCCAACGTGTGACATGGTGGCAGCTGCTTTTCCACCCCCCCCACACACTAGCTGGCCCCTCCCTCACCATGGTAACTCTGAGGGGCAGAGGAGGACTCTGCTTACCAGTTCTGTGAGACCACACAGCCACCTTGCTCCTCAATACCAGACAGCCTTGGGCCAAGAGGGAAGCACTGTTAGCTAGGCAGCCATCCTGGGTTTCAGAGCCTGGTGTTGGCTTCAATCTGGTCTCATTTTTATTGCCTTAATGCTGGGTGTCCCAAGGTCCTAGGGAACTCTGGCTCTAAGCTCAGGAGTACCGTACGTGGCAGCTGTGGGGTATGGGTGTCCTCAGGAGAGGTTCAGGTAAAATTGTGGTGAGAATAACTGTTTGAAGGAAACTGATGGGAAGAAATTAAGCTTTCATGATGACTGCATATGAATGAGGCATAGCACACATGCTGGTGGGCTGTCATGGGGAGTAGCCTTCACAGAAAGTGGTCACAGCACCTCATCCATCCAGGACATTCAGAAATGCTCAGTCCCTGGGCTCAGACAATGGCTTCTCAGAGCAAGTCACATGTTAGAGGTCACCTGTTTGTAAGATTAACAAGAAAGTTGTTTGTTTCCAAGACCCATCTCTCTGAAGAAGGTCACCGAGGCAGGACATAAGCAACACTGTGTTGCATTCTTGCACAAGTCATGACATTGGGGCTGGGGAAAGAGCCCGGACATCAGGGACTTTGCCCACAGCACATGGCACCCACGATTGCCCAGCCTGTTCTCATACTTCAGCCCAGTACAGCTTCTGAAGCCACATGGAACAGTAGGTGTCTTTGTTCATTTTAGCTGCAAGGGGACGAAAGGGATCTTTTGCATTGCAGAGATTTTATACATAAATATATTTTGTTTGTAATGAGCCATTCTCAATAAACATTATTCTCACTGCACAGTGATGACAGCCCTTGGCTGGCCTTTGTGTGAAGCTGTGTGCAGAATTCTTGTCTCTTTCCTAAATTCTCAGCATAAGCAAATGGAAACCCAGGTCCTTGACTGCCAGTTATAGCTGGGACTGCTTTCCAGGCCCCAATACTTCCACTCAGACCTTGATTGTGCAAGACCTGGAGAGGCAACCCCCATAGAAGAGCTTTGGAGCTTAGTCTGTGGTTCTTGAAGAGGGTGGGGTAGGGTGTGGGGCGTGGGACCAATAGGGAAAAACAGGGTAGAACTCCAACCCTCCCTGTACCTTCCACTTATTGGCCAGATAGTGGGTTCTTCTGGAATTCATTTGATCATTTCAAAATTCTACTTCTGAAAAAGGAAGTATTTGGAAATCCTGGTCATCTGGCAACCTCAGCTGTCCTAGGCCCTTGAGGGGGCTGATTGAGCCATAACTGGCTTTTTTAGTAGGCCTGGTCTCCCACCTGATGCCTTTATCCTAACAGCTATTTGTCCCTCCCACCCCCCACATTGAAAAGATATATTAGTAGGCCTGGAGATCATTCCCGTACTCACACCTTCAATTGAGCTGACCAACTAAGGAAGCAATATAAACCACCATCTATGGGGTACTCAGAGTATGCCAGGCAGCATACCAGGTGTTCTATGTGCATTGACAACTGTTTGTGGACACTGGTAGTGAGCTTGCCCTTTTCTGCACTTGAGCTCGAATCCTTTGGTCACTGTAGAGGAAGGGACCCCATCCCAAATGGGCATATGTTGGGTTGTGGGCTCTTAGTGACCACCAAATTCAGTTATGGGAGACAAATAACAATGTGGGAGGTATTAGGGCAGGAATGGCAAAAGATGGTGGGATGATATGGCCTGGGTGTAGTTGGCTGTACAGAGCATACAGAGTGGGGACAGAACAAAAACCAAGGACTCCAGTGGTTTGGGAACCAGGCCAGGGCAGAGATCTGAGCCCAGGCTATTAAACCAGGGGCCAGTACCCAGAGATGAGAGGACACACATACAAACCACTCCACCTTACTAACCTATTAATCAGACTGATTTTTGGTAGAGCATGGTACCTCCTTGCCCAGTTGCTATGTGAACTTCCTGTCTATACACCATCTCATGAGTCATACTCCTAGGTGCCATCAGAGGATACTGGGCATTCAGTAGCAGGGAGAGAGAAGCATGTCACAAACAGGTAAGTTTCAACATTTCACATATAATGAACAGATTTAATAGAATCAGTCATACATTGGTTGTAGAAAGCATTGTACAATTTTATTAGCTTTGCATTGCTGTATGACAAATTATCCCCCAGACTTAGCAGTTTAAAACAACAAAGAACCGGGCATTGTGGTACATGCCTGTAATCCCATCAGCTCAGGAGGCTAAGGCAGGAGGATCATGAATTCAAAACCAGCCTCAATAACTTAGCAAGGCCCTAAGCAACTCAGCAAGACCCTATCTCTAAATAAAATACAAAAAAAGGGTGGGGATATAGCTCAATGATTTAGTGCCTCTGGGTTTAATTCCTGGTACCAAAGAAAAAAAATTGTCATCTCAGTTTCTGTGGGTCAGGAATCTGGGTACTGCCGAGATTGTGCCTGTGGCTCAGGTTTTATAATGTTTCAGTCAAGCTGGTGGCTGGGAGTACAGAGCCCTCAAAGCTAGAGTGGGGCTGGAGCATCTGCCTCCAAGTTCACTCACAGGGATGCCAGCCATAGGCTTCTTGAGTGTCCTCATAGCATAACAGCTGGTGACCTAAGAAGGTGAGCCCCAGAGTGCTGGAAGGATGGAAGCCACAGTCTTTAACCTAATCTTAGAGGTGACATCCCATCCCTTCTGTAGAATTCTATTTATTTTAAATGAATCAGCAGTCAGTAGATCATCTCCAACATAACAGAAGTCATTGGCTTCAGCTCTAAGCACCAGTATGTCCTTGTCCTTTTATGAAATGAAATGACTCTGGCACATAGTCAATGGCAACCAGAGGATTCCCAGGTGGCTTGTTGAGTGGAGAGACCAGAATCCAATTAGCTCTCCCTTATCTGAAAATTTACATTTATGGGTTCACCCAACAGAGCATCTGCTGAGATCTACAAGGTATTAAACAGAGAATACTCTTGAATAAAAGAAATAAAAAGAAATGAATCCACCATGCACTGGAGATGACAAAATGCATAAATACAGGAGGCAGGCATCATGGGAAATGGATGTTTCTACAGATTAAATTAAATTTCAGAACAGAGCTAAGAATGCCCTAACAAAGAATCTCGTCTAGCACATCCTGGGGTGTGCTCTTCAGAGTGCCAATGGTGAGAAGTTATACAGTGGGGTACCCTGATCAGACCAGCCTGACAAACAGCAGGGTATGTACCCTCTGGGAAATTTAGGATGTAAAAAAGAGACTCTACATAATCCTGCAGCAAGGGAACCCCATTCATTGTTACTTGGTCACAGAGTGTTTTGATGTAACACTGGTATTTCATGAAATATGTTAAAAGTTGGGAAGCCACTTGTCTAGTCCAAGGAGGAGACTGGGGCCCAGAGAGGGGCAGTGACTGGCCAAGGTCATGCCCCAATGAACTAGAGACAGAGCAAAACTCAAGCCTGTCGTTTGCTCTTTTCCCAATCCTCAGACCAGGCCATGAACAGCAGTAACTCTAAAGACCCTGTAGGGGTGAGCCAATTCCAGAAGAGCCAGGAAATGAACACTGAGTCTGAAGCCAGAGACTGGGCTCTTGTTGGTTCTTGGCGACCTGCTCCCAGGTAAAAAGGCTGGTACTTGGGTTAATGGTTGGAAGGAGGTGGATCCTTCAACTGTCTTCTTGGTGATGCCTGTGACTCACAGTTTCTTGCGATATTTCTATCCAACCTGCCCCAGCTGTGGCATCCAAAGACACATATCATGGACGCGCCCCTACCCTCCAGTTTCAGAACAGAATTGAGGAAACTAGGGAACTACTGAGATGTTATCCTGCTGAGCTGCTGGTCTCCAGGGGCCCTGTGATGGGACCAGCATAGAAATGAGTGTTCATAGAAAAACCTAATTGCCCAGAAATGCATGCTGAAACTCCCATGGTCCCAGACCAAAGGCCCCTCTAGTGGCTACTCCTCCCCCTCCTCCCTGCCTCTTGACTTCCTCTGCCTCTCCCTGGCTACCTGAATACTACTTCTCCAGGTTCTGCTCCAATTTCCTAGTGGAATCTTTTGCCTCTTACAGCCCTGGAGGATCTGGTGAACTAGTCTTCCCAAACTGTTTAAAGTTCCTTAGTTTACCAGGGCTTGAGGTTCATATCTTACTTTAACTTCAAAACAGAAGGTCTCCTCTTGGTACCTTTGACCTGCCAAAGTCCTTTCATGCCTCAGGGTCTTTGCACCTACTGTGTAAAGGCCTCAGTGCTCTCTCCAGATGTCATTTTCTAAAGGAACACTCCCACCTTTCTGCATTCCCTCAACCATGTTGCCTTGCCTACATGTCCCCTCCACTGCTGGAGTCCCAGTACCTGACACCTAATAGGTGCTTGTAAGTGTGAGTGAATGGATAGTAGGCACTAGATCTTTAACAACACCTATTTCTCAGCTTTCCTGTAATTTTCAGGGAGGATACATTTAAACCTTCATTGTCATGTAGAATCCAGCAGACATTCTCTCCAACAAAAATGGTTGGGGGGCTTGGGTTGTGGCTCAGTGGTGAGCACTTGCCTAGCACATATGAGGCACTGGTTGTGATTCTCAGCACCACATAAAAATAAATAAAAAAATAAAGGTATTTTTTAAAAAAAGAAAAACCTGGACTTGACATTATTTTGTTGTTGTTGTTGTCATTGTTGTTGTTTTAAACAATGTCAGAAGAGTAAACTGATGATGGTTTTTACAGGATAATTTGGTAATTTTACAGTCAGTCTTTCATATCTGTGGGTTTTGCATCCACAGATTCAAGAACAGTGGACAGAAAGTATTGTTTGAAAAATTGTCTATCCTAAGCAAATACAGACTTTTCTTGTCATAATTCCCTTAACAATACAGTATAACAACTATTTACATAGAAGTTACATTGTAGGAAGTATCATAAGTGGGACTTGAATCAATGCAAGAAAATGCAGGTCCTCAGGCTACCTTTTATTTTTATCTTTGGTACCGGGGATTGAGCCCAGGGGTGTGTAACCACTGTGCCACATACCCAGACCTTTTTTTATGTTTTATTTTGATATAGGGCCTCACTAAGTTACTGAGATTGGTCTCAAACTTGCAATCCTCCTACCCCAACATCCCGAGGATTCACTGGAATACTTTTATTATTATAATAAACTGCCCTTTGACTTTGACCCAGGAGTATTGTATCTACCAGCATCCATAAAACTGTTGCAGGCAAATTTGCATATAACACCTATGATGATTGTTGACAGTATTGGCAGCAAAGATGGGATACTGACTGAAACATGGCTTTTGGGGAGAATAATGAGAGCCTTACAGTTTGATGTACAGGTAGTCCATGGGAATCAATTACAAACTTGTTGACAAACTTGTATGATAATTGAGCAATAAATGGTTCCTTATTTTATTGCCTGTTAATGAAAAAGAATCATGAGGTGGGGTTGCAGGTCCAGTCCCTGGAAGAGGGTTCAAAGACAGCTGCCTGGATGGTACCCTGGTTGTTGCTAACTCTCTTTGAGCAAGGTGTGTCTGGCACTAATCTGGTGGGCAGACTTATGTCTTTGTATAACCCCTTTGAGACAACAGTTACTGAGATGCACACCTACACTGATCATGAATGTGGGGAATTCATAACCACAGTGGAAAGAAAGCAGGCAAATTGGAACCTTGGCTGATTTACTTGAGTAACCAGGGACTGAGGCATGTAATGCTGTGAAGGAAGAATGTCATAGCTGGGCTGTCTTTTGGCTTGGTCCTTCCTGCAATCTATTATGCCAACATTTTTTTAAAGGGATTGAACCCAGGGCTGTGATCATGCTAAATACATGCTCTACCACTAAGCTATAACTCCAGACCTCTTATGACAACCATAAATCCATTAGGAGACAATGGTAAAAAGATCCCAGAGTTTGTTTTGTTTTTACAGTGGGTCCTAGCTGCTAAAAATGATCTTGAGCCCTCTCAGGGAGATTCCCCTAAGATGAATTCCTACAGAAGGCCAGAGATGCAGCATTGACTGGTATTTGGACTCTTACTACCTTGGATTAGGTTTGCAATGTTCATAAAGGCAGCTCACTAGAGAATGAGAAGTGAACTGAAATAATTCTGGGTAGAATCTTGCAGTCAGTTCTAACACTCAAAAACATTTCCTAGTCGTCCTGTTAAAACTAAACTGGGCACAGTAGCATGTACCTGTAATCCCAGCTACTCAGGAGACTGAGGCAGGAGAATCTCAAGTTTGAGGCCAGTCTCCTCAAGATCCTGTCTCAAAAAAACAAAACAAAAAAGGGCAAAAACAAGCATTATTTTGACAACTGGGCAACAAATGACTTGGATTAAGTTGGGTTTAAATGAGTTTATCATGGCTCATGTCTAGAGTCTGCCAAAGAAGAAATACCCCAAGGACCCAGACAGAAAGCAAGGAGCTGTGGAGTCAATGCTGAAACAGTGTCTGTAGTGATGGTCTTGTCACTTGATATAGGACTTGGTAGGCAAAAACATCAGAGTTCATTCAGTTGAGGCATGAATTGCTGCTATATCTTTCAAAATGAAAGTGTGCCCTTCTTTTTTTTATTAAAATATTTTTTATTTTTATAGACACATTTTGATTCATTGTACACACATGGGGTACAGCTTTTCATTTCTATTGTTCATGTAATCATACATATATATATATAGGGTAATACTGTTTCATTCTACTGTTTTTCCATTCCCAGCCCCTCCCACCCCTTTTTCCTCTTCATTCTTCTCTTGCCCCCGCTACCCTGCATCGTTATATATTGTCATGCACTTATCAGAGAAAACATTTGGCCTTTGGTTTTTTAGGGTTTGACCTATTTCACTTAGCATGATATTTTCCAACTTTATCCATTTACCAGCAAATGCCATAATTTTACCATTCTTTATGGCTGAGTAATATTCTATTGTGTATATATACCACAGTTTCTTTATTCATTCATCAATTGAAGGGCAATCTAGTTATTGTGAATTGAGCTGCTATGAACATTGATGTGGCTGCATCACTGTAGTATGCTGATTTTAAGTCCTTTGGGTATAAACCAAAGGAGTGGGATAGCTGGGTCAAGTGGTGGGTCCATTCCAAACTTTCTGAGGAATCCCCAAATTGCTTTCCAGAGTGGCCGCTCCAATTTGCAACTCCACCAGCAATGTATGAGTGTGCCTTTTCCCCCACATCCATGCCAACACTTATTATTGTTTGTGTTCTTGATAATAGCCATTCTAATTGGAGTTAGATGAAATCTTAGGATGGTTTTAATTTGCATTTCTCTAATTACCAGGAATACTGAGCACTTTTTCATATATTTGTTGATCTCCTGTATATCTTCTTCTGTGAAGTGTCTGCCCATTTCCTTAGCCCATTTATTGATTGGGTTCTTTGTATTTTGGGTGTAAAGTTTTTTAAGTTCTTTATAAACTTTGAAGATGAGTGCCCTGTCTGAAGTGTGTGTGGAAAAGATTTTCTCCCACTCTATAGGCTCTCTTTTCACATTGTTGATTGTTTCCTGTGCTGAAAAAACACTTTTTAGTTTGAATCTATCCCATTTATTGATTCTTGCTTTTATTTCTTGTGCTATGGGAGTCTTGTTAAGGAAGTCTGGTCCTAAGCCAACATGATGGAGATTCAGGTCTACTTTTTCTTCTGTTTGGTGAAGGTCTAATTCCTAGATCCTTGATCCATTTTGAGTTGAGTTTTGTACAGGGTGAGAGATAGGGGTTTCATTTCATTTTACTGCATATGGATTTCTAGTTTTGCCAGCACCATTTGTTGAAGAGGCTATCTTTTCTCCATTGTAAGTTTTTGGCACCCTTGTCTAATATGAGGTTACTGTACTTATGTGGGTATGTCTCTGTGTCTCCTATCCTGTACCATTGGTCTACCTGTCTATTTTTGGTGCCAATACCATGCCATTGTTGTTACTATTGCCCTGTAGTAGAGTTTAAGATCGGTATAGTGATACCTCCTGCATCACTCTTTCTGCTAAGGATTGCTTTAGCTATTCTGGGTTTCTTATTCTTCCAGATGAATTTCATGATTGCTTGCTCTATTTCTGTAAGGAACATCATTGGGATTTTAGTTGGAATTGCATTGAATCTGTATAGCACTTTTGGTAGTATGGCCATTTTGACAATATTAATTCTGCCTATCCAAGAACATGGGAGAGCTTTCCATCTTCTAAGGTCTTCCTCAATTTCTTTCTTCAATGTTTTGTAGTTTTCACTGTAGAGACTTTTACCTCTTTGGTTAGATTGATTCCCAGTATTTTATCTTTTTTGAGGCTATTGCAAATGGAGTTGTTTTCCTCATTTCCCTTTCAGATGTTTCATCGCTTGTGTATAAAAATGCTTTAGATTTATGCGTGTTGATTTTATAGCCTGCTATTTTGCTGAATTCATTTCTTAGGTCTAGAAGTTTTCTGGAGGAGTTTTTTGGATCCTCTAAATATAGAATCATGTCATCAGCAAATAGTGACAGCTTAAGTTCCTCTTTTCCTATTCGTATCCCTTGAATTTCTTTAGTCTGTCTAATTGCTCCAGCTAGTATTTCAAGAATGATGTTGAATAGAAGTGGTGAAAGAGGACATCCTTGTCTTGTTCCCATTTTTAAAGGGAATGCTTTCAGTTTTTCTCCATTAAGAATGATGTTGGCCATGGGCTTAGCATAAATAGTCTTTACAATGTTCAGGTATGTTCCTACTATCCCTTTTTTTCCTAGTGTTTTGATCATGAAGAGGTGTTGTATTTTGTCGAGCGCTTTTTCTGCATCAATTAAAATAACCATATGATTCTTATCCTTAAGTCTATTGACATGATGGATTACGTTTATTGATTTACAGCTGTTAAACCATCCTTGCATTCCAGGAATGAACCCCACTTGATCGTGGTGCACAATTTTCTTTATATGTTTTTGGATATGGTTTGCTAGTATTTTGTTAAGGATCTTTGCATGTATATTCATCAAGGATATCAGTCTAAAATTTTCTTTCCTTAATGTGTCTTTTCCTGGTTTGGATATGAGGGTGATATTAGCTTCATAGAATGAGTTTGGTAGGGTTTCCTCCTTTTCTATTTCCTGGAATACTTTGAGAAGTATTGGAATGAATTCTCTGAAGGTCTTGTAGAACTTGGCTGAGAATCCATCTGGTCCTGAGCTTTTCTTGGATGGTAGGCTTTTGATGGCTTCTTCTATTTCATTGCATGATATTGATCTGTTTAAATTGTGTATGTCCTCCTGGTTCAGTTTGGGAGGAGCATGTCTCTAGAAATCTGTCGATGTCTTCAGTATTTTCCATTTTTTTTGAATATAGATTTTCAAAGTAGCTTCTCATTATGTTATGTATTTCAGTGGTGTCTGTCGTGATATTTCTGTTTTCATCACGAATTTTAGTAATTTGAGCTTTCTCTCTCCTTCTCTTTGTTAGTGTGGCCAAGGGTTTGTCTATTTGTTTACTTTTTAAAGAACCAACTTTTTGTTTTGTCAATTTTTTGAATTGTTTCTTTTGTTCCAATTTCATTGATTTCAGCTCTGATTTTAATTATTTCCTGTCTTCTACTACTTTTGGTGTTGTGTTGTTCTTCTTTTTCTAGGGCTTTGAGCTGTAATGTTAGGTCATTTAGTTGTTGACTTTTTATTCTTTTCTTTAATGCGCTCCATGCAATGAATTTTCCTCTTAGTACTGCTTTCATAGTGTCCCAGAGATTTTGATATGTTATATCGTCATTCTCATTGACCTCTAAGAATTTTTTTTATCTTCTCCCTGATGTTTTCTGTTATCCATGCTTCATTCAATAGCATATTATTTAGTCTCCAGGTGTTGGAATAATTTCTGTTTTTTATTTTTTCATTGATTTCTAATTTCATTCCATTATGATCTGATAAAACAAAAGGCAGTACCTCTATTTTTTTGCATTTCCTAAGGGCTGCTTTGTGGCATAACATAATGGTCTATTTTCGAGAAGGTTCCATGTGCTGCTGAGAAGAAAGTGTATTCGCTTGTTGATGGATGGAATATTCTATATATGTCTGTTAAGTCTAGGTTATTGATTGTGTTATTGAGTTCTATGGTTTCTTTGTTTGGTTTTTGTTTGGAAGATCTATCCAGTGGTGACAGCAGTGTGTTAAAGTCACCCAGAATTATTGTGTTGTGGTGTATTTGATTCCTGAAATTGAAAAGGATTTGTTGATGTGCATGGATGTACTGTTGTTGGGGCATAAAAATATTTATGATCATTATGTCTTCCTGATTTATGGTTCCCTTAAGCAGTATGAAATGTCTATCTTTATCCCTTCTGACTAACTTTGGCTTGAAGTCCACTTTATCTGAAATAAGAATGGAAACCCCCACATTTTTACTGAGTCTGTGTGCATGGTAGGTTTTTTCCCATCCTTTCACCTTTAGTCTGTGGATGTCTTTTTCTATGAGATGAGCCTCTTGAAGGCAGCATATTGTTGGGTCTTTCTTTTTAATCCATTCTGCTAGTTTATGTCTTTTGATTGATGAGTTTAGGTCATTAACATTCAGGGTTATTATTGAGATATGATTTGTATTCCCAGTCATTTGGGCTTATTTTTGTTTTTTAACTTGACTTGGTTTCTCCTTTGAATGGATTTTTCTTTAAGGTAGTTCCTCCAATTTCTGACCTACATTGTTTTTTTCATTTCCTCCTCATGGAATATTTTGTTGAGAATATTCTGTAATGCAGGTTTTCTGTTTGTAAATTCTTTTAACTTTTGTTTATCATGGAAGGATTTTATTTCATCTTCAAATCTGAAGGTTAGTTTTGCTGGGTATAGGACTCTTGGTTGGCAACCATGTTCTTTCAGAGCTTGAAATATGTTGTTCCAGGCCCTTCTAGTTTTTAGAGTCTGGGCTGAGAAATCTGCTGATATCCATATTGGTTTCCCCCTATATGTAATCTGATGCTTTTCTCTCACAGCCTTCAAAATCCTATCTTTATTTTGAATGTTAGACATTTTCATTATAATGTTCCTTGGTGTGGACCTGTTGTGATTTTGTGCATTTGGTATTCTGTAAGCCTCTTGTAATTGATTTTCCATTTCATTCTTAAGACTTGGGAAATTTTCTGCTATTATTTCATTGAATAGGTTGTTCATCCCTTTGGTTTGTATCTTCGTGCCTTCCTCAATCCCAATTATTCTTAAATTTGGTCTTTTCATGATGTCCCATAGTTCTTGGAGATTCTGTTCATGATTTCTTACCATTTTCTCTGTTTGGGCAACTTTATTTTCAAGATTAAATATTTTGTCTTCATTGTTGAAGTTCTGTCTTCCAAGTGGTCTAATCTGTTGGTGATGCTTTCCATTGAGTTTTTTATTTGGTTTATTGTTTCCTTCATTTCAAGGATTTCCCTTTTTTTTTTAAGAATCTCTATCTCTTTGTTGAGATGATATTTTGCTTCCTGCAGTTGCTCTTTCAACTGCTTATTGGTATGACCATTCATTGCCTGCATTTGCTCTCTTATCTCATCCTTTGCTTCATGAATCTTCTTAATCATGTATAATATGAAGTCCTTTTCTGACATTTCTTCTACCACGCGGTCACTGGGTTCTATTAATATAGAATCTAGGTTTGTTTGTATCATTTTCTTCCCTTGTTTTTTCATGTTGTTCATGTATCTTCCCCTCTAGCAGTGCAGATCTGGGGTATTGCAGTTTTCCCCCTATAAGCTTATAATGACCCTATAGGTTTCCAAAATCTTTTCTTTAAGTGGGAGATCAATATTAGCAGTGCCCAGTTCAGACATTATGCAACCCTAGACCAAATAGCCCCAATGAGGACATTAACAATATTGTCAAAATAAACAGAATGAGTTCAGTTATTATCTTCAGTATAATAAATAGATTTGCAATAAGGTCTACAGTTTCTAATGGAGGACAACAGGATGCCGAGGGGTGTAGGATGTAGCTGTAATGGGATAAGAAAAGATAATGGGATAAAAGTTCTAGATAATAGAAAGAGTGAGAGTGTAATCAAAAGAAATTGGTTGTTAGCATACGAAAAGGGAGAAAGAGACACTGAGGGAACAGGTAAACAAAAGGAAAAAAGAGTGAGAAAAGGAAAGAATTAAAAACTTAAAATTTTCCAATAAGGAGGAAAAAGAAAATCTACACTACAACAGTCATATATTCAAACCTCCCAGTCTTCAGTAGCCTGATGTATAAGAGGTACCTGACAATGAGCTTCCAGTCTCCAGCAGGAGGCTCAGGATGGGATTTGCCCCACCTAAAGATGGGAGATATGGCTTCCAGGATTATCCAAGATTGCCACTCTGGCTTCCAAATGTGTTGGCAAATGGGGAGTTTCAGCTTGGGGTGTGGTCGACTGGAGGTCCTGGAGGTGGGGTGTGGTTGGTTGGGCAGGGGTCTTTGAGGTAGGGTGTTGTTGGTCTGCTTGTGGGATCCTGGAGGTGGGGTGCAATCAGTTGGTCTGGGGATCATGGTGGTAGGGCACAATTAGTCTGGGGGTCCTGGTGGCAGGGAGCAGTCAGTTGATGTGAGGGCCCAGAGACCAGGAGTGATCGGTCATGGTGAGGGATCTTGGAGGCAAGGCTCAGTCAGTCCGGCCAGGGGTCCTACTGGTCCTTGCTGTTGTCTCAAAATGGCGGCAGCCACGTGTAACCAAACCTGCAGGTACTGTGACAGTGAACTTCCAGGCAACAGCAGGCAGCTGGTGTTCCACTGGAGGTCTGTGGTCAGTCTGCTGACTGCCGTCGGACGATCAGGAGGTGAACCTTGGGCGGTGTGTGATGGGTAGGTGAAAGTCAGGCAATGGACAGGCAAAAGGCCGGCAAATGATGGATGATAGGTGCTAGTGAGCAATCTGCACTCAAAAAGTAGTTGATATACTGGCAGACTGCAGGTGATTGCAGTAGATAGATGGGGTAAACAGCAGGGGATCAATAAGCTGCAAAAACTGCCTCACCAAGAAACAGATATTCTCTGCTTGAAACTCGAGTTATGTAGCGACAAGGAACTCAGCCTCCCTCTAGTCTGCCATCTTGGATCAGTCATAAGTACTCTTGAAATATTCTTAATGAACAAAAATAACCTGGTGTACCTCTCCCAAATTTTTGTTAGTACCTTAAATTTAACTGACTACAGGTTCTGCCTTCACTCCCCAGATGACTTTGACTAATTTAGTCACCATTGCTATTACCTTTGGCAAAAGTTTATTATAAACAGCAGGGGATATCCCTGGTTTGCACGTCCCACAAAAGAATACCTGTAATGTACCAATACCACCATATGTTTTTCCTGGTGTCATTCTCATAGACCACTCAGCCAATCTGTGGGAAAGACAAATGCCACTCATCTGGTGGCATGAACAACCAGTATAGACTGGACTAATTCCCCTCAGGCAGTCCTCCCAAATATAAGGTGCTATAATTTGTATCTGAAATGTCCCTCAAAGGTCCATGTGTTAAGGGGTTGGTCCCCAACACCTGTAGCATTATTGAGAAGTAGCAGAACCTTTAAAAGGTGAAGCATAGTGACTGGGGATGTAGCTCAGGGGTACAGCACTTGCCCAGTATGTACAAGGCCCTGAGTTCAATCCCTAGAAACACACACACACACACACATAAGACCTATGGTAGGAAGAATTAGGTCACTGGAGATGTGCCCTTGAAGGGGGATATTGGGAACCTACCCTTTATCTTTCTCTGTCTCTCTTTGCTTCCTGGCTGTCATAAGGCAAGAACTTTCCTCTGCTGTATGCTCCTCACCATGATGTACTTGCCACAGGCCCAAAGGCAATGAGGCCAATCAATCATCATCTGAAACTATGAGCTAAAATAAATAAACTTTCCTCTTTATAAGTTGATTATCTCAGATATTTTGTTAGTGATGGGAAACTGACTAGTACATGGTAAACTGCAAACCCAAACATATACCAGCTGACCAGGACCTTGGGGGATACTGACACTTGTAAACAACACCTTCCTTCCCCGAGTGCCACATGTGCCCTTATGACTATATTTCTTATGTGAAAGCTAGTTGGATCAACTTGTCCAAATTGTGTCCGGTATTTTTCAAATGATCACAGCAGAATTTTGTGTGTTTAAGTAAACATCACTCACAGATCATGCAACCCACAGATAGTAGCAGAGATGTTGATAAAATGAGGCTATCCTTGGTTCCTCAGAGGACTTTCTTGGACTGATAAATGACTTGCTGTTAATGTATACAATGGGGACAATTATTCCTATTACGGGAGTCATATGATTAAAAAAGTTGATGCAACATTTGTTCCTGACTTCAGTTGATCTGATCAATAGTACCACTATGGCCCTGGAAGATATTTGGGTTAGCATCAAATCACTGGCCAGAGTTTTTATAAATAATAGACTTGCCCTAGACTTCCTTGTAGGGTCAGGTCACAATGGAGACTGTGCAATATCTAATATGGATTCATGACTTGGGTCAAAGTGGGAAGGTCAATATTTGAGAAAGTCACCTAACTTTCTAAGGTAGACTTGGATGACTTATGGATTTGTTCAACCTGTTGGAGGAGGGCTCTGGGGTCAGGAATGAGGTTAATATAAGTTGGGCTCATTCAGTTGTAAATGCCTCACCATACCATGTCCATATGTAACAAATGTTGATTGCAGGTTGTTTGTTACGAAAGTATGTCATTTCCTTTCCTCTGGATATAAAAATGATCTGGATATTTTGTGGGTGGGGAATTCTGAGTCAATTTCAATCAGAAGTAGGGCCTGGTTCTCAAACTCTTTTTCTTGCTTAAGTAAATTCGATTAAACTTATTGGTCACAGTTTTTTTTTTCTTTTAACAATACAAAATATATAATTTACCATTGCTATTTTAATATATGTATACAATATTTACTAATCACATCAGGGTAATTAATGTTTCCACCTCATTATCATTACTTCATGTCTGGAATTTCGAACTTCTCTCTTCTAGTTATTCATAACATTTACATAGGTTATTATGAACTATAGTCACCCCACTGTAGAACACTAGAACTTATTACTTCCATGTTTTGGTTCACATTATCCATCTTCCATTTCCCCAACCCCCTACTCTTTGAGGAATTACCATACCCTTTTCCATAGCATATACACCATTTTACATTTTTCCTAGCAAAGCCTGAGGGCTCTACTTTCTCCACATTCTTGCCAACACTTGTTATTTTCTGTTTTTATTTTGTTGATAATAGCTATCCTAATGCATATAAGGTTCTATCTCATTGTGGTTTTGATTTGCATTTTCCTAATAGTTAATGATGGTATCTTTTCACATACGTACTGATCATCTCTTTTCTTTACAGAAATATGTATATCAGTGGCTGTCCATTTTGTTTTGTTTTGTTTTTTGTTTTTTTGAGGTACTGGGGATTGAACCCAGGCCCTTATGAATACTAGGTAAGTGCTCAACCTCTGCGTTTCATCCCCAGCCCTTTGGCTCATTTGTTGTTGTTGCTGAGTTTAAGGAGTTCTTTAATATATTCTACATAGTAAACTACATAGTAAACTATATATGACTTGAGAATATTTTCTCCCATTCTACATTTACCTTTGATGCACACAAGTTTTTACTTTTGATGAAGTTCAACTTATCTAGTTATTCTTTTTTTTTTTTTTTTTTTTTTTTTTTTTTTTTTTTTTTTGCGGTACTGGGGATCGAACTCAGGGGTGCACCACTGAACCTGGCTTACATTTAGGCTTTTGATACATTTTGAGTTAACTTCTTTTAAATATTTTTTTAGTTGTCAATGGACTTTATTTATTTATATGCTGTGCTGAGAATTGAACCCAGTCCCTCACACATGCTAGGCAAGCCTGTACCACTGAGTCATGATCCCAGCCCCAACTTCTTTTTTAAAAAATATTTTAAATTGTAGATGGATACAATACCTTTAAAACTAAAGGTGCTGCTGAGGATCGAATCCAGTGCTTCACACCTGCTAGGCAAGTGCTCTACCACTGAGCCACAACCCCAGGCCACACTTCTGTATATGGATATAGTAAGGGACCAATTTCATTACTTTGCATGTGACTCTCTCTTTTCCCAGCATCATTTATTGAAAAAACTGCCTTTCCTCATTCAATGATTTTGGCACCCTTGTCAAATCATTAACCATATATGTCAGGGTTTATTTCTGGGATCTCTATTCTATTCCACATATGTCTGTATGTACATGCCTGTTTTTCGTGTCATTACCGCACTGCAACTTTGTAGTGAGTTTTAAAATCAGGAAGCCTAAGTTCACCAGCTTTGTTCTTTTTCAAGATGTTTTGGCTATTTGGAGTCCTTTGAGAGTCCATATAAATTTTAAGATGGACTTTTCTATTTCTGAAAAAATATTGATATTTTTAATAGGGATTGCATTGAATGTAATGATTGCTTAATGCAGTGCTGATATTCAAAAATATTAAGTTTTCCAGTCCACAATAATGGGCTGTCTTTCCATTTATTTAGGTCTTCTTAATTTTCTTCAGCAATGTTCTAGTTTTCAATGCACAAGTCTTTTGCTTTCTGGGTTAATTCCTAAATATTTTATTCATTGTGATACTACTGTCATGGAATTGTTTTAATTTTTTTTTCAGATTGTTCATTATGAGTGTATAGAAACCCATTGTGTGTATGTATGTTAATTTTGTATCTTGCAACTTCACAGAATTAGTTCATTAGTTCTAATAGCTCTTTGTGGGTTTTATATATATGATATATACCTGCATAGAGAGATCAATTTATTTCTTCCTTCTATTGCTTTTTATTTTTCTTCTTGCCAAATTGCTCTGGCTAGAACTTCAAAAACTATGATGAATAGAAGTGGCAAATGTTGACTGAGTCTTTTTCATCACTGAGTATGAAAAAAACTGCCTTTCCTCATTCAATGATTTTGGCGCCCTTGTCAAATCATTAACCATATATGTCAGGGTTTATTTCTGGGATCTCTATTCTGTTCCATATATGTCTGTATGTACATGCCTGTTTTTCATGTCATTACCACACTGCAACTTTGTAGTAAGTTTTAAAATCAGGAAGCCTGAGTTCACCAGTTTTGTTCTTTTTCAAAATGTTTTGGCTATTTGGAGTCCTTTGAGAGGTTTTTCATATGTGACCCTTAATATATTGAGGTAGTTGTTTTCTTCTAATCCTAATCCTAGTTTTTGAGCTATTTTTTAAAAAATCACAAATGCCTTTTGAATTTTGCCAAATACCTTTTCTGCCTCATTTGTGGTGATCATGTGGGATTTTTTTTTCCTTCATTCTGTTAATGAGATATATTTTACTGATTGATTTTCTTATCAAGGATGTTAAGTCATTCAAGGAAGAATGTGGGCTATCTCCAGATGGAGAGACAGCTTGCATCAATATTTATAAGGAAGCCACGTGTGGTGATGCATGCCTGTAGTACCAGCCAACCTTCAGGAGGCTGAGGGGGAGGAGTAATTGAGCCCAGAAATTGGAGACTAGCCTGGGTCACATATCAAAACCCTGTCTCAAAAAACAAATAATAGGGCTGGGTTTGTGGCTCAGCAGTACAGCGCTTTTCTAGCATGTGTGAAGTTCTCAGCACCACATATAAATAAATAAAATAAAGGTCCATTGACAACTTAAAAAATATTTAAAAAAAAACAATATTTATAAGGCATATTTGTCTACAGTTTTCTAGTAGTGTCTCTGACTTTGATTTCAGGGTAATGCTGTTTCATGGAATAAGTTAGGAAGTGTTCCCTATCCTTCAATTTTTTGGAAGAGTTTGAGAAAGACTGGTGTTCTTTAAATGTTTGGTAGAACTTACCAGTGAAACTCTGGTCCAAGGCTTTTCTTTGTTAGAGATCTCTGATTAACCAATTCAATATCCTTACTAGTTATAAATCTAGTCAAATTTTCTGTTGCTTAATAATTCAATCTTGATAGATTTTGTGTTTCCAGGAATTTGTCCATTTCATCTGGGTTGTCTAAGCTCTCTAGTTTGTGGACATACAATTATCCTTAGTATTCTCTCATAATTCTTTTTATTTTTGTAGAATTGTAGTAATGTTCCCACTTTCATTTCTGATTGTAGCAATCTGAGTCTTTCTTAGTCAATTCAGCTAACAGTTGTCAATTTTATTGCTCAAAAATCCAAACTTTTGCCAGGTGCAGTGATGCACACCTGTATTCCCAGTGGCTTGGGAGACTGAGGCAGGAGGATTGCAAGTTTGAGGCCAGTCTCAGCAATTTAGTAAAACCCTAAGCATCTTAGTGAGACTCTCTCTTAATATAAAACAAAAAGGGCTGGGAATATGGCTCAGTGGTAAAGTACCTTCTGGGTTCAAACTGAGTATTGAAAGAAAAAATGCAAACTTTTGGTTTCGCTGATCTCTTCTATCATTTTATGTTCCCTTATCCATCTCTCTCTGCTCTAATCATTTTCTTTTTTCTGCTGGCATTTAGTTCTTCAATGCATAAATTTCAGTTGTTGGTCTGAGACCTTTTTTTACTTGTAAGCATTTACAGCTATAACTTTCTTAGCACTGCTTTTTATTGCATTCCTTAAGTTTTGGTATTTTTTGTTTTTGTTTTCATGTGTCTTAAGATATTTCTGAACTTCCCTTGATTTCGTTTCTCACTCATCAGTTGTTAAATGAGAATGTGTTGGGTATACTAAGAGTAGAGCACTTGCCTAGCACATGTGAAGCCCTGGATTCAATCCCCAGCATGGCTAAATAAATATATAAAATAAAAAATAAAAAGTGTTGTTTAGTTCTCACCTATTTTTCAACTTTTCTTTTGCTACTGATTTTATCCCACTATGGCTGGAAAAGATACTTTACATGATTTCAGTCTTTTAAAAATTTATTGACTTATTTTATGGTTTAGCATATGGTCTATCCTTGAGAATGCGTTAAGTTCTTTTTCTCTTCTGTTCACATTGTAGTTTGTACACCCAAACCTCATCCCAGATGCCAGCAATAAAGCAGGGGATGTAGCTCAATGGTAGAGTTTGTGTTTAGACATGTGTGAGCATGGTTTAATCCCTAGCACCAATAAAATAAAATAATTCTATGGCCTAGCAGAAAGGCTCCTGCCAGAGTTGGAGGGCTCTGAAGAACTTTGAGTTCAGCCACCTGTCATCTTACAGGTGAGAAAACTAAGGGGTCAAAAGGTTTCATCTAAGATTGTACTAGGACCAGGTGGCTTGCAGATCATGGACACTGAATCAATTCAAGTTCTTTCTTAAGAGTCTCCTGTGTCATCAGCAATGACCACACATAATTTCCACCCCAGGTTCATTCAAGATATGTTTACTGAACATCTAACACATTCCAAGCATGAGGCAAATCCTGAAATGACTCCATCCGTGTAGGGCCTTCCTGCTCTAAAATGGGTCTGACGATTCTGCTTCCAGGCAATGAGAGGCACAGATAATCAAAGTTTCTGGTGCATTAATGTCTATTTAATAAATGTACCAACCGTCACCTAAACCTCTATCTTAGGCTGACTACATGTTTCTTCTAGAAAACAAGCACAAAAGTTTTGGATACTACAGAGCTGGACAGAAAAGCTCACTGTGTCTGTTGGGCTAGATTTGATGAAACAGCAACATCCAAGGAGGGTGACTGTACCCGCAGCGGGGTCGGGCTGAGGGAGTTAGTACAATTGTAGCCAGGCAGCTCCATCAAGCTTTTGCATCCAGGACTATCTAGGAGCACCACACCTCTGACATGGGGTTATTCATGCAATTCAGCTGCTGGGCCAGTGAAAGTATGAGGGTGCCTTCTCTGTCGAGGAACAGTAAGAATGGAACTACAAGACATCACCTCTACCCTTGACACTCTGGTCAACTGCTATTTGAGGTTCAGCAGGTTGGATTCTTGCCATGTGGTTGGTACAAGGGACAGAGCCTACAAAAGCACTGTTCTGACAGCTGCCAAGGGGCTCCCTGGTCCATCAAGTTCATCACTCATCACCATTCTGTGACATAAAGTAGGATAGGGCACATGGCCCCATTTTACAAATGTGAAAAACAAGGTGCAGAGAAATGATTAATCTGATGTGCAAGTCAGGGGTCAACCACAGAAGCAGAAACAAAGGTAAAGGTATAGAGAGGATAGACATAGGTAAAAGATACCAAGAGATTTAGTGTAAAGGATTATCTTACATGATGATGGGGGCTGGTTAGGTAAGTCTGAGATCCACAGGGCAGGCAGAGGCCATCGGGAAGGGCAGATTGGAACTCCTGAACACAGGTTGCAGAATTCATACTCTACAGATAAGTTTCTATGGTCACATTATATCACTGACTACCACTTCCTTCTCTGCCAATTGAAAATAGAGTCACTAGCAGGGTATACTAGCAAATGCCATAATCCCAACAACTTGGGAGGCTGAGGCAGGAATATTGCAAGTTTGAGACCAGACTCAGGAACTCAGTAAGACCCTGTCTCAAAATAAAAAGGGCTCAAAAATATAGCTCAGAGGTAAATATATATATGTAGCACAGAGGTAGTGCCCCTGGGTTCTATCCCTAGTACTGCCAAAAAAATAAGAAGAAAGAAAGAAAAAGAAAGTCACTAATGCATTTAAATATAATCAAATGAGAGAAGAATTCCAGAAAACCCAGAATCAATACAGAAAACTCATCCTTAAGATTCTATTTCTTAGGAACCACTTCTGGTACCAAAATCTGTATTAGTTAGACTCAGAGAGGCAGAACCAGTAGGATATGTATTAAGAGATTCCCTGCAAGGACCTGATCTCATGATTGTAGGGGCTAGCTAGGCAAGTCCAATAGCTACAGGGCAGGCCGTCAGGGAAGCAGGTTGGAACTCTTGCCAAGGGCCAGAGCTACAGTTGGCATACAGAATTCCTTCTTCCAAACTTGGAATGGAACCATATGGAACCATTCCATATGACCCAGTCATCCCACTCCTACGTTTATACCCAAAGGACTTACAATCAGCATGCTACAGTGCCGCAGCCACATCAATGTTTATACCAGCTCAATTCACAATAGCTAAACTATGAAACCAACCTAAATGCCCTTCAACAGATGAATGGACAAAGAAACTGCAGTATATAAACACAATGGAACATTGCTCAGCCTTAAAGAATGAAATTATGGCATTTGCTGGTAAATATGGATGGAGCTGGAGAATATTATGCTGAGTGAAATAAGCCAATCCCAAAGAACCCAAAACCAAATGTTTTCTCTGATATGTGGATGCTAATTCACAATAAAGCAGGGGAATGGGGAGAACAGAGGTAATTTGAACTAGACAGAGGGGAGTGAAGGGAGTGTAGGGAGCATGGGGTAGAAATGATAGTAGAATGAATCGGATATTATTACCCTATGTGCATGTAATGATTACATGACCTGTGTAACTCTACCATGTGCAACCAGACGAATGAGAAGTTATACTCCATTTATGTATATCAAAATGCATTCTACTGCTAAGTATAACTAATTAGAACAAATGTATATGTGTTTGTCATATATATATTTTTTATACATATATATATTTTTTTTTTAAAGAAGCCTCAGCTTAGTGGGCCTTTCAATGGGTTGATTCAGGCCCACCCAAGTTATGTGGAATAATCTTACTTAGTCAACTGGTTATGGTCTCTAATTGTATCTCCAAAATACTTCACAGAGTGTTGGGCATAATGGTGCATCCCTATAGCAGCTGAGGAGGCTGAGTCAAAAGGATCACCTGAGCCCAGGAGGCCAGGCTAGGCAACACAGTGAGATACTGTCTCAACAAACAGCCCTTTATATACACACCTAGGCTAGTGGCTAGTGTGTGGCTGAATAACTGGAGAATAACCTGGAACATCCAAAGACCCTGCCCATATCCCCACTGTAGGCTCCATGACTCTCAACCTCTTTCCATCAGCACACAGACTCTCATGCTGACCCTTAAGAAGCTGATGGGGCCAGACATAGTAGCACATACCTATAATCCCAGCAACTCAGAAAGCTGAGGCAGAAGGATCACAGGTTCAAAACCAGACCCTGTCTCAAAATAGAAAATAAAAAATTTTTAAAAGGCTGGGAATGTGGCTCAGTGATTAATCATCCATGGGTTCAATCCCCAGTACCAAAAAAGAAAAGCATTTTTTAAAAAAACTTAGGTAGAATTCATATAACATAAAATGAAATGTGTTAAAGTATGCAATCCAGTTGTATTTAATATATTCACAATAATAACCTCTAAGTAATCCCCAAACATTTCCATCATCCCAAAAGGAAACCTTGTACCCATTTATCAGTCACTCCTGTTCCACCTCCTCCATCTCCTGATGTGGCACTTAAAAATCCATCTGGACAATGACACTGTCCAGGGAGAACTTAGATGTGTGAAGCTTGGCCCACTTATTCATCCACTGGGGGCAGAAGCCAGCTACTCCTTCACGGTGGTGGGGACATAGTTGGGTTTGACAGCTTCCGCAAGCTTTTGAGCGTACATCTCATATCTGCCTGTCATCTGAAAACAAAACACAGACATACTTTGGAGGTTCCTGTTTATAAACACCTATCACTTACCACCATTTCTTGCCACTAGGGGGCAGCCATGGGACAGGAATACTGTTTGACAGGACAATTTAAGACTAGTGTAGAGAAGCAACCCACTGTGACCTTTAAGTACTGATTCCAGTGCTGTGGCCAAGTTCATGAATGCGAAGGTGATTCATACAGCCCAGCCCAGCCTGCAGTGACATCTGTGACCTGTGCATTCAGGAAGTGTGGTCTGCCCCCAGGAAGGAGGGGGAGGGGTGTCCTGAGATCCTGCAGAAACTCAGAAGAACAGCCTACAGTCCAGAGAAGGGAATGATCTACTCCAGGTCACCAGCCAGGAGTGGAGAAGGCTGAGAATTCGAACCCAGATCTCTTGGCTGAGTCTTTGGTCTGTTTGTTCCATGTGGCATCTCATTATGGACACAGAAAGAGACTACTCTCTGGCACGCCATCCACTCTTCCACCCCAAGTCAGCTTCTTCAAAAAGCCTCAACATGAGCCTATTACCACAGCTGGGAAGGTTTCTGCTCCAAGAAAATATCTCATGAGAAAACATTCTGTTTGCTGCTCCTGGTGATACTTGTTAAAGAGCTGACTGGCATGCCTGTAATCCCAGGAATTTTGGGAGACTGGGATAGGAGGATTTAAGTTTGAGGCCAGCCTTAGCAATTTAGTGAGACTCTATCTCAAAATAAAAAATAAAAAGCGCTGGGGGTGGGGCTGGGGCTGCCTAGCATTCATGAGGCCCTGGATTCTATCCCCAACACCATAAAACAACATAAAAAAAATTAAAAAGGATGGGAATGTAGCTCAGTGGTAGAACACTCCTAGATTTGATTCCCAGTATGGGAGGGAGGGATGGTGAGAGGGAGAGAGGGAGAGAGGGAGAGAGGGAGAAAGGGAGAGAGGGAGAGAGGTGAGGGAGGTGAGGGAGGTAAGGGAGGTGAGGGAGGTGAGGGAGGTGAGGGAGGTGAGGGAGGTGAGGGAGGTGAGGGAGGTGAGGGAGGTGAGGGAGGTGAGGAAGGGGAGGGAGGTGAGGGAGAGAGGAGGAAGGAAAGATGGACGAATGAATGAAGTTCTGACTTCTTTTAGGTAGAATTCTGCATTAATCTGAGCTATCCAAGAAGAGTGGCAGGTCAGGGAGATGATCACAGGTAACACTTGTTTGAACTGGGGATTGTGTTGAAGGACTCATGCTCAGGAAAACAGGGGAGCAAGGGCCTAGAGCCCATATCTGTCTGGACAGGAATCCTTGGCTCCTCCCAGTCATTCAGCCATTAACAATGTGACATTCACTTGCTGGATGGTTTGTTCATAAATGGGGACTGAGTTGGTGGAAATACTCCTGGATATGAGTACAATAAACCCTGGGTCCTGGCCTTGGCTACCACTGTCCCATCCCAGGATGACAGGTACCTACATTCCTCTCAAATCCTTGATGTCACAGGGTATTGGTTTCAATGCAGCAAGCAGCCTTTGAGTCAAACCTCTCATTTTACAACTGGGCGTCCTAAGGCCTGGGAGCAGAAGATGCTTGCTTAGGGTGACTGAACAAGGGAGAAGGAAAGCCAGGCCTAGATCCCATTTCTCTGTGTGACCCATTTCCCACTATTGTCAAGGCCCAGACTGTGGATCCTGGCTGCAGGCAGAACCAGACATGCACACTTATCTTGTGATAAGTGCACATGCCTGGAAAGGAAAAAGGATTAGAGAGCCAATCTATTCTATTCTCTGGACAAATGAAATTGAGATTAATTTGTTTGAAGGCGCCTAGAATCTAAATCAGATGAGAGAATTTATTGAGGCCTGCTGCTTGTGCATTGTTTGATCCAACAGTCCCCCTCCCCATAGTGAGCAGGGAGGCAGACAGGCCCACATGGAGCTCCTGGTGTGAAGTGGGCACCTTCTGCAAGCTGTCTCTGAGACAAAACACTGTTAACTGTGGTTCACAGCTCGGTAAGCGGAAGAGTGCCAAAACAGAAGAGCAGGGTAACAGGAAGGAACATGGGGACCCACCTTGAAGTTCCAGACATCACTCATCTGTTGGCAGAGATTGAGGTTGAGCTCAGCAACCAGCAGCCCATCCTGGCTACGGGAGAGCCCAGGAGTCCGACTACCATCAGGAGCTGCCACATAGCTTGAGCCATAAAAGTAGCCAAAGTCATGGTGAGCTTTAAGAAGCAAAGGGAAGTAACCATGAGCTTGTACAGGCACAGTGTGGGCTCTGTAGAGTGACAGGTGCATCAAGGGACACTCAGGAAAAGATGATCATACCTCTTTTCCCAGCATCTTCCAAATGCTGAGGTCCAAAGGCCTGTCTTCCTCCTCAGACCTGAAGGCCCAGCAAGTATCGTAAAGGTCACCCTTGTATCACTCCCCACTGTCCCTGAGAAAACTTCTAAAGGTCACCCTTTAGAGGTGCAGCTACCCACAGTACAAGCCTCAGGGGCTCTGGGGGCTTCCTGGGTGGACTGTTTCCTGTGGTAGCCCCACTCAGTAAACTGGAGACTTACCCCTACTTGTCATGACAGCTAGGTCACTTTGTCCCCCCTCCACATCTTGGTCCCCTTACAAGTCACAGGGTACTAAGAGCTACTCCACAGGTGTGTGAAGATTAGCATGGTACAGAGCAGGGCCTACCTAGCATGGCCTCAACACTTATTTTCCTGACTCTTTTGCTCCTCTGTCAGCAGGAAGCTGAGACTGGAGAATGCAAATCTGGGGTGCAGTCCAAGGCCTCATGTGGAAGGTTCTAGGACCCCTTTGGTATGTGTTTTCTTGGGAAACAGATTGCTCAGGCCCCTCCAGACACATCCTTGCTGAGGGGACAGCCTTTCCCACACATATCCTTGGCTAGAAAGTGGGACCTAGGGGCAGAGAAGTCCTAGCAAAGGTGAGGTGGTACCTTCCCTTAGATCAAAACAAGTTGTAAATACCAGAAACCCAGCCAGCCCATGCTGACTTGAGGGGCATTTGTATAGCTGAGGTGGGGGACAGGGACAAAGGAAAGGAGAGAGGGAGGTCTGAAGGCTGCATGAGAGCCCTTCAGCCTTTTCAGAAGTTCACAAAGGGCTCCCCTACATCTTCTCAGTTCATCTTTACATCAGTCTCAGTGGAGGAATGGAGTCTGGTCTAATTCCACTATGATCCTCATCTGAGGAACAAAGTGGTCACAAGTCCAGGACTGCCACAGGCCACAGTCAGACTCCCATACCAAGGGCAACAAAATAGAGGAGACAGCATCTCCTCCTAGTTGCCAGGCATGCAGATACAGACTATGGGACAGACCCTGCCCAGAGCAAGCAAACAGAAAAGAGAGGGATGAGACCCATCACCATGGAAGTTCATGGAACATACCTTTCTTCCCATCTCCAGAGGTAAACTCATTGGGGAAGTGCTCCTGTGAAGTAAGATCAGAATAAGAGAAACCTATAGGTGGCACCACCACGACATTCATTCCAGAACACTTAGGCAGACCAAGAACAGCCAGCAGACCCACAGGGAGTTAGCTTGGAGACAGTTAAAGTGAGATGCAGGGTCTGTACTCCCTGGGCGATCAACAGGTACTTGTTAAATGTCCCTCAGAGCACCCAGCATCAGGCAGTCAGTGGGGAATTTGACAAGCAAGGTAAAGACCTGGATTTTGCCTTTCAGGAGTTTATAGTCTGGGAGGAAAGAAACACATTGGGCCCTGATCAGTTCTCGGGCTGTGGAAAGTATGTGAAGTTGGCCTGCCTGAAGCAGAAAGACCGGGGGGTGGGGGGGTCTGTGAAGGCAGGAAGAGTGTAGGAGAGGGCCCTCACACTGTTTTTAGTATTTTCTCCAAAGCTTAATGGAATTTGTATATCAAGTGGTGATGGAATCATACAGGCTAATCAAAATATCAGGGTTTGGGCCTAGGGTTGTAGCTCAGTGGTAGAGTGCTTACCTAGCATGTGTGAGGCATGGGTTCAATCCTCAGCACCACCAAAAATAAATAAAAAGGTATTATGTCCATATATAATTAAAATTTTTAAAAATCGGGGGGGGGGTGTCAGTCTCTCTCTTTCTCTCTCTCTCTCTCTGTCTCTCTAGCAGTACTGGGTCTCATGCATGCCAGGCAAGCATTTTATCACTGAGCTACACCCCCAGCCCCATCAGGTTTATGTTGACAATTCAGATGGACTTAGCGTGGAAATCTTCATTGTATCAAACTGATCAGACACTCTGAGCAGTGTTTGACCTGTGGGGTTCGGGATTTAGCTCAGTGGCAGAGCACTTGCCGTAGGCAAGGCCCTGAGTTTACTCCTTGGCCCTGAAAAAAAAAAGTGAGGAAAAAAAATCCAAAAAAATTCAAGGTATCAGAGATTGATGTGTGATTAATAAGAATGAGGAAAAGGATTATTAGGTGATACATGCATTTGCGTTTGGTAGGCAAGACTATTCAGTGTTTGGGGTCTGCTGATGTGGGGAAAATAACAACTAGATACTTAGAAGTGAGAGAGAGAGAGAACTGTCAAATCAAAGATCCTTTCAGAATTATTTCAGCTAACACAACCAAGATTCAGAAATCACAGATCAAGTTGCTTTGTCTCCTTCCAGGATCCTAGGATTTATGACATGCATGCAGAAGAAAAGGAAAGAAAACATAATGTGCCTCCATCACAACCACTAGACAGTGGCTCCTTTCATCATCCAGACCTCAGGGACTTACCTGGCCCACTCGGTTAATGGCACAAGTGAAGCAGTGATTGGCAATGGCAGCATTTCTGGCCTCAATTGGCCATAGGGACTCACTGTAAGAGAGGAAAAGGAGGAACAAGCTTGCCAACTCTCCAGCCAGACTCAGCAGATGCTCAGCCTGGAGCTGCACCTGGCTACTAGCCTTCCTAGGCCTATAGTGGGGCTAGCCAGGGAGACTTAATATACCCAAGGTGATCTCAAATCTGTAAGCAGACCAAACTTGTTCTCAGCACCTCGTTTAAGCCCCAGAAACCTTTTGGGGAGGACCTACTACAGGCAGAAGCCACAAGGCTGTGGTCTATCAGAAGAGACAGACAGCACCTGATCAGATCCTTATCCTGAGCTTCAGTTTCCTTCTCCAAAACTTCCTCAAAAGGAAGCTCCACATGGTGGTACTTCCATAGCTGTCATTTCCTACCTTCTTCCTTCCTTCTGGGAATCTACTTTCTGTGCTGGGCTGGGGAGAACTCCTCCTAGTAAATGTCAGAAGGGAGTTGGGGCCTTGAGGCCTTGGGGCTTGTGAGGGTTGAGTGTGGGCTTTCTCTGCCCTACCCTAACTCTCCTACCCTGCTATGTTACCTTGCAAAGCAGTCTCCAAAGGGGGAGATTTCAGGCAGAGTACCCAGAAAGGAGTTTAGGTTATATTATATTCTGTGGAATCATATTTTATAGCAGAGTTATAACCTCTGAGCTTGGTCCCTGTTTCCCAGTGCCTTCCTATTTTTCCATGCTGAATCATGCACCTCTAAGCAGAAGCTCCCTGGTTCCCTAACTGGATGCACTATAGGCACAGCTGAGCTGTGGGCCTTCCTCAGTCCAGCACCTACCAAAGGGAGAGTGCAATGGGAGACCTCATCCCAACCAGAGACCCTGTCCTTCTCCAGCCCTCCAACCAAGATATGCCATGGAATTCAGTGGGCCTTCTGCTCACTGATGATCTCCTGCCTGAGAAACAATGTCATTAAAATTCTAGATGGGCAGAAGCAATGCTCACTAACACCCAGTCCCTGGGAGCAAAAAGCCCTAGAATCTTCCTTCCTGTCAGTGTGCACCTGGTTTAAACCAGGGAGTAGGTGGAGGGGGTTGTTGCTTGTCATAAGCCTAATATTCAGGAAGATTCATGAGTCTGGAAAAGGGGGGAAAAATCACTGGCATGATTGAGGGGACCCATTTTGCTTCCCCCTCCCACCTGCTAAGCCAAGCTGACAAAACTTTTAAGAAAGGATTTTTACAGAAACACACCCGTAGATGACATTTTCAGGAATCAAATAAGACACTTGTGGGGTGATTGCCATAAAATATCTTTCTTATAATTCTCTAGGGAGGTGTTCTGTGTAGGACTCAAACCCACAGCTGGCAATGAAATATATGCTTTCAAAACCACCAAGGGAAAGGAAGTTGGAGGTTCATGAGAGTCCAGCATGTGCGGGAATCATGAAGAGTCTGGTGTGGGGACAGGGACATTTGACATATTCCCAGTGTATCATACACAAACCCCTAAAAATAATCCAAGTGGGAAAGCAAATGCAGCAAGGGGATGAGACACTGACTTTCTAATGCATGAACATACAAGCAGAAATCCTTGGTCATGTGGGCTGTGCTGGACACCTCCCAGGATTGTCAGCATGACTCAATGAATAAAAAAGCAATTACAGTCTATTGTGGACTTAGAACTGTGGAACACAAAAATGAGCAAGGACACCTTGCTGACCCACAGTGCAGGTACAATTGTGTATCTGTCTGTCTCTGATAAGAAGGGACAGCAGATGGATGATTATGGAAGTTTTAATCTAATGTGGGAGGTTGCCTGACATTGTACTAAGAAACAATACCAACTCTTCGAATAATCATTTATTCTTTTAAGAAAATCACCCAGAATCCTGCCATTCTAATAAACCAACTGTTGTCATTTTTCCATATTCCACAACTATCTGTGTCTACAGGCCAAAAATTTTTACAGAGTTCTGACCACAGTCTGGATACATCATTTCATTGCTCATAGGCTTTTGTCATGATGCTGCATTATCTTCATAATGACTCTTTTTTAGTGGCAATAACCCATGGAAGAGATGAGCTAAAATTCACTTAACCCTGACATTTCTCTTGCTACCAGCCCCCTCCCCCATTATAAATAACACTGCCATAAACATCACATGCACAGCCTTGTCCTCCTCTTTTACATCACTTCCTCAGGCTACAGTTCCAAAAGTATCATTATCAAAGGGCGTGAACAGTTTAGGAGCTCATGAAATGTACTGCTTTCCCAAAGACCTGCTATGGCTGGCCTCGCCACACTCTTGAAGGCCAGGGATTGGAGGATTCTTGGCTGAGGAAAGAAAATCAATCATTTTAAATAAACCTAATAGGCTGCTGAGGACACAAGCAGTTATGTGCATATTACATTGGGATGCTTCTGTTTGCTTAATTGGGGCTAATAAAAACCCAAGAGTGAGGCCAGGGAGGGTTTTAGCAGGCACATGTGTGTTGAGGTGGCTGTCTGGGTCTGTGACCACAGCTTTGCTTCCCCTGGCTCAGAAGCCAATTCAGGACCAGGTGCCCCAGGGCTGACTTATTTTCTGTAGGGACCCCTGAAGCACAGATGGAACTCTCAGAATGTCTTACATATAACTGGCAGGAGGGTTATGCTGTAGAAGGTGGCCCCAAGGTTCTGCCCTGGTCTGGGGGCTGGAACTAATAATCACCTTGCTCAAGGTGCCAATGGATCCTAGTACTGGTGTTCAAGCCACCAGAGGACCCTGGTATATTCTTTGAAGAATATGCCTTTACTGAAGGGAAGATTCAAGCCCTAATTTTTCCTTCTACTCAACAGCACCCCTCCTGGATATGGATTAGACCTTCAGGTGCACAAACGGGATATTGGACTAAGAGTTGCATTGTGAACTGATCAAAGACCTGCTGTGCAAGAGAGACAGTGTGGACTGACAGAGAACTCAAAGCGGCCCATCAGACTTACCCCTGCCTGTCCCCCCCACATAGAGACCAGCCCAGGCAACCAGGACTGCAGGAAGTGGATGCCAGTACCTCCTGTTACAAGTACTCTGCTTTGGAGGAAGTGAGTTGGGAGAGAAATATTTGTACATAAATTCCTAGAGCTCTGTTACTTGTAATGATGCAAACCTGGAGATCACCCAAATGCTCAGATATAGAGGAAGAGCCAAATGGCAGAGGCAGGAGTGTATGGGGCTTTTTTTCCCCTTTAGTACTAGGATTGAAGCCAGGAATGCTTTAAGACTGAGCTACATCCCCAGTTCTTTTTTTTTTTTTTTTTTTTTTGAGACAAAAACTTGCTAAGTTGCTGAGGCTGACCTCAAACTTAAGATTCTCCTGTTTCATCCCCCCCAAGTCACTGGAATCATAGGCATGTCACCAAATCCTGCTATTTTATCTCATTTGCTGCTCTTATTAAATAAGTAGCCCTGGGAGGTACTGCCCATGAAGTCAGAGGCTGCCTGGGCCACCCCCATCCCAGCTCCCAGTGCCGCCTTAACCAGAGTAGTTTTGTTTAAGGGTGGGGCTAATACCCAAATACTAGCTGCTAGGCATTATTAAAGAAAAATGCTTTGTTGGTTAAAAACAAGTTTCCTGGACTGATATCTTTCTTTATAATGTTATTGTATTTTTATACTTTTTTATTTATTTTTATGTGGTGAAGATTGAACCCAGTGCCTTACACATGCTAGGCAAGCACTCTACCACTGAGCTACAACTGTAGCCCCCACCTGAACTGATCTCTTAAGGATCATCTGGGCTCCAACTCCTTCACCTGTTCCCTTTCTCATTTGGATTTCCATTCTTCCCTGTGGACACTGCAGATTCAAGGATCAGGAATCGGTAACCTCCTGACCAGGAGCTAAAATTGGTCAGGCACCTACTGTGCTTCAAGACTTACAAGTGGGGCTTTTTGAATCCTGATGAACATAGGAGGAGGATAGGGATTATTATTTTCATCTCAGTATTCAAAATCAGAGCAAGAGTTAAGTGTCCTAGAGTAGAGTAAGTGGCTCTTTGGGGAGGTGGGGTTTGTAATGGTCATCCTGAGAATTCTTTCCACTGAAAAGCTGGTTAAATGTACAACATACAATCCCAGGGCTCAGGTCTGTTAGACATCTGGTGGCTGCACCTGTCTGCTGCAGTTTACCAAACCTATCACTAAGCCTCGACGCCTACCCTTTGGACTAAGATGGTGTCTAGGCCCAGTGGAGCCCCCCAGAACCTGCCCACTGAGTCACCTGAGTGTTCCAATGGTAGCTGAGGGGTTAAAGATGATCTCAGCCCCATTGATGCTGTACATGAGCCAGTTGAGGGGGTGGTGTCGCCCATAGCAAATGTTTACTGCAATTCTGCCAAACTGGGTCTGGAACACAGGATGGCCCAGGTTTCCCTCCATGTAATAAGTTGACTGAAAAACAAAAACAGGACCACATATTGATGCTTCAGAGCTGCAAGAATTTCCCTTTCCTTCAACTCAACAGAAAAATATGAAATATCACTAGCAGTCTAAAAGTAATACTCTTGGGTGTGATTCTACTTTAAGCTCCAGAATTTCAATGTTAAAATACACACACACACATACACACACATACAAACACACAAATCCAGATACAATAACCAACCAACCCCAAAGGGAAATCACTGTGGTTTAAATATTTGCTCACAATCTCCTTGTGATATGTCAAAAATATTTGAAGCAACTTTGAAGGATAAACTATGGTGAGGTTTCAATCATGATACAAGTAAAGGCTGAGATTTGATCCATGCTAACAAGAGTTAACTGATGTCCACACCAACCATATGTCCTTATACAGAACACTGCAGCTGAAGAAACCTGTACTCATTCAGAGCAATCCTATTCCTGTTTGGAAGAGAAAACTATCACCTGAGTGGTCATGAGACTTGTCCAACTGATTAAGGCCAAATTTGAGAGTGGAACCGACATTTTCCACAAAACATGCCTTGGGACTCCTGCCAGGGCTTAAAGATGACCCCGCAGGGAAGACAGAGGGGAACCCTTCCAGCCTTTCCACCCACCCCTTCAGGGTACTGGCCCTGGAACATTACCAGTGACAACAATAAGGGAGAATAGAGGACAAGCTGGGTCCTAAATAAGTCTGCTTCAGAGCCTTTTGCTTCCTATCATTAATTTCAAAATTGACCAGGATCAGGAAGCAACCAGGATGTGCACACATGGTAGACGCCAGAATGTATCCTGCTGTTCTGATACCTGCCCTATGCTATCTGCAGAAGCTAAAAATTAATCAGAGGGTAAACAGGTGAGGGGCATGTCTTCCCACCTCCACCTCCAGCTGTTACTATGAAACAATGGGTTCATCTCTCTCCTGGAGAACCTCATATAGTCCTGTAAATGATTTCTTGTCTTCTTGACCAGCGTAAGAATAGCTGGGACTCCTGTGAATGCAGAGGGAGGACCAGGAATATGACATCCGGAACTGTGCTTACTGAAAATCAAGTTCAGATTTAATATCTTAGGCATTAGGTGGCGTTCATTCCCTCCTTCAAATATCCACCCCCTCCATCTCACTCACCTATGAATCAACATTAACCAATCAAAACAGCCCTTGACTTACGCCCTGATAACAGGCATGCGAAGTCTTGTGAAACATACATGTACACATTCTCCCCCTGTCACCTGACACAGTCTTGGACCAACTCAGACACCAGGTGAGCCACAGACAAGGAACGTTACCCCCAAAACTAGGATTGGACTGCGATGGGCTAGGAGCTCAGACCCTGAAAGGGGCTGCAGCAATCATTTCACATTTGTGCACCCTTTTGGTTTTTACTTATGTACCACTTACTGCAAAGGAGAATTTCAGTAAGTCATATCAGGTTATAGTAAAAAAAAAAAAAAAAAAAAAGTATAAAAATCCCACTATGCTCCAGATGTCTGGGACTCACCTGCCAGATACCATCTGAATCCCAACTGCCTGTGTGATGCATGGCAACATCAGGAGACCCTCTGAGCAGCACACCTGTACTCTTCCAGCATCACATGGCACCACATGATTCCACACAGAAAGGCCAGTGAAATTAGTAGATTGAAGGGCAAACAACATGGTGCAGCTCACCTCATTGAAATCTCCCACTCTCGGTATATGGTTTTTCCTGGTCTTTCCCATGACTGCTCCAGAATTGGAGATCACCACGGCTGTGTTCCACAGAACGTTCCCATGATCTCTGTCTCGTTCCAAGATGGGGGACACCACCACCATGTTATGCTTCTTTGCTAGCTGGAAATATGAATACTGCAGAGTTCTACTTTCAAACCAATCATTAAAGTTTTTTTTTTAATTGAAGAAGAATTGAATGATCCTATTAAATAATTGGGTGTGGTTTGGAGTTATCACTCAGCTGTTGTCTGGAACACTAAATGTCAGTGTCATCTTGATGCCCATGTTTAGCTAAATGAGAAAAATCATTATTCGTTTTTAATATATTTTTAGTTGTAGATGGACATAATACCTTTATTTATTTTATGTGGTGCTGAGAATCAAACCCAGTGCCTCACATGTTCTACAAGTGTTCTACCACTGAGCTACAACCCCAGCCCATAATTGTTATTCTTGTGCTCTGCTGATGAGACTGTAAAATGGTGCAACCTCCATAGAAAACTCCCAATTAAATATAAAATTACATCATCCTACTTCTGTATATATACCCAAAATAACTAAAAGCAGAACTCAGATAATTCTACATCCAGATTCATAGCAGCATTATTCATAATAGCCAAAGAGACAGAAGCAACCCAGTGTTCATCAACGGATGAACAGGTAAGCAAAATGTGGTCTATCCATACAATGGAATATTATTCACTCTCAAAAAGAAAGGAAAGCCTATCACATACTGCAACATGAATAAACCTTAAGGACATTATAGTCACTGAAATCATGGGGCTGGGGCTGCAGCTCAGTGGTAGAGTGCTTACCTAGCACATGTGAGGCACTGGGCCAGATCCTTAGCACCACATAAAAATAATAAATAAAATAAAGTTTAAAAAAAATAAAAAGAAATCAGTCAAGAAAAGGACAAATATTCTATGATTCACTTGTATAAAATAATCACATTCACACAAAGAAAAAGTAGGATGGTGGTTGGTAGTGGCTGGGGGCTGGAGGCAGCGGGAAAGGGAAGCTATTATTTAATGGGTACAGAGTCTCAGATCTATAAGATGCAAAAGTTCTGGAGATCTGTTGCATGACAATGTGAATATATTTTACTGAACTGTACATGTAAAAATGGGTAAGATGGGCTGGGCATGGTGGTTCATGCCTGTAATTCCAGTGGCTCAGGAGGCTGAGGCAGGAGGCTCACAAGTTCAAAGAAAGCCTCAGCAACTTAGCAAGGCCATGTCTCAAAATAAAAAACGGGTAAGATGGTAAATTTTGTGTTATATGTTTTTTACCAAAATAAAAAATGATTAAAAAGAATCATTTATACTTCTCATCTATACCAAAAAAAAAAAAAAAAAAAAAAACCCTTTGGTAATTACACTTTAAAATTTTTGAGACAAGTTCTCACTAAATTGCCCAGCCTGGCCTGGAATTTGCAATCCTCCTGACTCAGGCTCCCAAGTAGCTGGGACTATAGGTATACATCACTACAACAGGTCCTAATCACATCTTAATAATCCCCACCCCTCAACACTTACTCTGGGGATTAAGTTTGTAACACATCGACTTTGGGGAACACATTCTAGCCATAGCAGACACTAAATTCCTCTTGTTTCAAATAAGAACATCAGGACCTAGTGACTATAAGAGTGAACATCCCTAGTAGGTGCCTTGTCCTGAACTCTAATTAGCCTAAATTACCTCCAGACCTAAAGACAGTAGACAGGAGAAGGTATACTTGAAAAGCAAAACTCGGAGCTTTGCTAAGGGGTGGCCTCGGGCCTCTGGTCCCTCTTGATGCTGACTGGCACCAGCTCTCACTCATGCCCTTTTTCCAGCCCTAGTTCAGGCTTATGAACTGCAATAGCCCCCTATGGAGTCTTCTTCCTCTTTTCCATAGCAAGTAATCAACAACCTGATAAACAAGAGATTGTTTCCCGGCTCTAGTCTGAAAATACTGATGTTTAGAATCACAATTGGGTATTGATAAAATCACTGTGATTATAGCTCTATCCCGGAACTGCTTAAGTATATACAAAGTCTGAAAGAGAAGACAGAGAAATGGGAGGAGTTCCTTTGTTACAGGTGAAAATAAGGATAAGTTAACATCCATCACCTCTGTGAATTTTCTAGGTTTTTCTGATAATAGCTTTACTAAGACATAATTCACATATTTACAAAACTCATTGTGTTCAAAGTGTGAAATTCGGGCTGGGGTTGTAGCTCAGTGGTAGAGCGTTAGCCTAGTATGTGTGAAGCACTGGGTTCGATTCTCAGCATCACATATAAATAAACTAATTGAATAAAGGCCCATCAACAACTAAAAATATTTTTTTTTAAAAAGTGAAATTCAGTGGTTTTTAGTATAGTCACAGAATTGTGTAATCGTCACCATGATCTAATTTTAGAACATTTTCATCACCCCAAATGGAAACCCTGTCCCCATGAGTAGCTACTCCCCTTCTTTCCTTACCCCAGCCCCTGACAACCACAATTTGCTTTCCATCTCTAGGAATTTGCTTCATCTGGACAGTTCATATAAATGGGATCATATCACATGTGTCATGACATTTTAATAAAGAAAAATCAAAACAAATTTCTTCACTGATGAGACAGATCATATGTCAAAACTTATATGACTCAAGCAAATGGTGAGTGGGGTAAGCAAAACTCTGGACAAGGAATCGATGTCCCTGGACTTACTATAGAAGTCATCCCCAGACCACCCCTACAGGAGGTGTAGCTTCCTCAATGAAAAAGTCACAAAGGGTCCTTTAGCTCTGAAACTCTATGATTTTAGGTGAACAAACACTTAAAAAAAAAAAAAAAAAGGTGGCAAATAGTCTTATCTACTCTTATCTGGTAAAACAAGCACCAAATAGTTGCATTTTCCATGGTGAAGGGCCACATCTGACAGTTGTGGCTGTGCTCTGTGACCCATGCAGGTTCAGTAGCTCCTGTCAGAGAGCAGTTAATGTCTGACCTTCTGACAGAATCTGGTGGTGGGCCCATCCTCTGCCGACTCAGCAAATTCTGTCCAAGGAAGCTTCTCTCTCGTACAGAAAGCAAAGGGCATTGCTGTAAAGGTGAGAAAGGTTAGAATCCTGTCACATACATTCTCTGAGTATGCTCCTCAGCTCAGCTGCAGGAGTTCACTATTGGGACCCTCCTCCTCCTAAGGACAAGGAGGTCTCTTCAGAACCAACGGACAGGATAAATGTGTTCAAGGGGAAATGCACCATTTCCATGATCTTTGACTAGACCCTGCCAGGGAGATAATTCAGTGGAAAATTTCATTAAACTAACTGGTTTTTGTTTTGTTTTGTGGTGCCATAGGTCCAACCCAGGTCCTTATGCAAGCATTCTACCATTTTCTAGATGTCTGCTATTGTTCTACCAGCTCTGAACAAACATCAACTTTAGATAAACATTTGCAGGATGCTTCATGATGTGACTGGATGATGTTCAACTGCCTTGGTATGGAGGTTTGTGGCCAATTTAGAAACCACATGGTAGCTAATATTTCCCCCAGACACGGTGCCAGTTGTGCTAAGGGGCAGGTCTTCCCTGACACCCTAAGAAACAGATGTTATTCTCCTCATTTCACAGAGAAGGAAGAGAAGCCTCAGCTTCTTAATTACCTCCAGTCCCAGGATGCCTGGTCGTAGGACTGCACCAGAGTAAGCACACCACCAATGGTACCAACAGCCTTTCGATGGCCCAAATGGGCAGCAGTGCTACCAGCAACAACCCCTGAGGGCCCTGGAACCAGACATAAGGCTCCCCAGGGTCCCTTTAATGAGGTGAAGACAGATGAACTATTTTAAGGAAGCCAACAAAAAAAGCTGTTGATAACAAATAATGATCCTTAATGACCATTGATTCTCAGCTTTCAGAGCATTAGGAATGATTCAAGTGTCCCTAGAGAATACAATCTCCCATGCTGATTTCATTTCCAGTTGCTAAGGCCTCCAAATTTCTCCATTTCTACTTTAATAGCTTTGTTTCCTGTTTATACAAATACTCCAACATAAACAAACTTTAAATTTTTTTTTTTTTTTTTTTTTTTTGGTACTGGGGATTGGACTCAGGGGCACTTGACCATTGAGCCACATTCCCAGTCCTGGTTTGTATTTTAATTAGAGATAGGGTCTCACTGAGTTGCTTAGCACCTCACCATTGCTGAGGCTGGCTTTGAACTTGTGATCCTCCTATCTCAGTCTCCCAAACCACTGGGATTACAGGTGTGTGCCACCATGCCCAGCATAAACAAACTTTTAAGATGAGGACATGGAATACAGCTTTTCATTTCTATTTGTGTACAATGAATCAAAATGTGTCTGTAAAAATAAAAAAAATATTTTAATAAAAAATATAAAATTAAAAAAAAAAAGATGAGGATATAGAATGGAGGCTGGGGGAGGCCAGGGGTTAAAATATCCCAACTGTAACTTTCTAACTAAAAGGAAAGGCATTCAGGGACCCAACAATGAGCCAAGCTCCTTACTCAGACCTGGTTCTGTCCTTGGGAATTGCCATCCTAAAGAGAAAGAGATGGATATGACCCAGGATGGTTAAGCTACCTGGCAGGACAAAGTGTTCAGTTCTGCCTGAGGGAATCTCCAGGGTACCACCAAGGAGGAGGTGTCTATGATGGGCCTCAATGAAAGAGTGACAGTTCCAATCCAATGAAGGAAAGAAGTTGAATAACCATCCAATAAATATTTTTAATGCCTGTTATATACCAGGGATTGTTGTAGCCACAACAGATTAGGAGTGGGGGTTAGGAATGTGAAAAACAAATACATGTACTGGCTTCATAAAGCTTACAGTCTAATGGAGGCCACAGACAAATCAAGAGTCACGTATGTAAAAGGACAAATGTAACAAGAAATAGGACAAAAAAAAAAAAAAAAAAAAAAAAAAAGCCATGAACATCAGCATACTGGGCCCTTGTCCTCTTTCCCTTCTTTGCAAGAGGGTAGAAGACTTTTCTCTGGGGAATCTGACCAGTTCAAAGGGAATTACCCAGTGATACTAATGTAAGGATTACCTAGGGATTATTGCTAAACCAGATCATTCTACAGTGGCACTCAGTGGATGAACCCCTCCCACAATCTCATGAGCTCACGATCAGCTTTGTAATCTTCAATTCTTAAAATATAAGCAGAAGCCGGGCATGGTGACACATACCTATAAACCCAGCAACTCTGGAGGCTGAGGCAGGAAGGTGCAAGTTTGAGTCAGTCTCAGAAATTTAACAAAACTGTCTCAAAATAAAAAATAAAAAGGGTTGGGGATGTAGCTCAGTAATAGAGTATCCCTGGGTTCAATCCCTAGTACCAAAAGGGGATAGGTAGGTAGGTAGGTAGGTAGGTAGATATATACATAGATAGATGATAAGATAGATAGAAAGGGTAATCAGATAATCAGAAAAAGAAAAGACCAATTTGGAATAAGTAGGATCCATGCAGGAGTGTCAGGAGAGAGGAGAAAAAAGAAAGAAGTATTAAATAAAAATCATAAGAGGCTGTTGTTTTGAACTAAGTTCCTGCACTAAGTCCCAAGGGACCAGACTAGAAATCAAAATGGCATCATTGATATTAGAGTTCCATATCACCAAAGAGATGTTAAGAGAGATGATAGCCAAATCTCCAAAGCAGACCAGTTTCAGTCAGCATGATGTCATTCCCTCTACTTTAAGCTTTACCACAAAACTAACCTGAAATAATGTGATGTTAACTATTTTCAATTATTTTTCTATTGTTCTATCTTCCTGTCCCCTAACTTTCAAGGAAAGGAACTTCAAAATAACCAATCTCCTCTTTGTTCTTTGTTTTTACTTGATTCAGTCCTTCTTGTCCATAAAGTCAATTTCTTTCTTAGCTCATTGGAACATTTATTCTATCTTAAGGAATTCAGTGTTGCTTGAGTCTAGACTCGCCAAGTCAATTAAGAATTTTAAAATACATTTATTGTAATTTTGTCTTTTGACAGAAGAAAAGATCTAATAAATAATAAAAGAAAATCTAGATTTGCAAGACCCAAGTTTCTACACTGAAAAAATCCATTGAATGCCTAGAATAATGATGGAAAGTGGTATACACAATGGGATGTTATTATGAAATCATAGAGTGTTAGCCAAAAAGAGAAGATCCTATAATCATCCAGAGAAAAATAAGTCATAGACAATAGGTCATAAATTAAAATGGCTTTGGGCGAGTCAACAACACTCAAAGCTAGAAAGCAATGAAGTCATGTATTCAAACTTCTGAAAGAAAATGATTTCTAACCTCATGCTATCAAGCAAATTGTAGAAGACACATATTTTAAGATGTGCAAGGTCCCAAGACATTTATCTCCCATGTGTTCTTTCTCAGGGAGCCATTTCACCAAAATGATTAATCAAGAAAGAGGAAGGGAAAAAGACTCCCCAGGATTAGGAAGGGGATCAGTCGTGTGACCAGCAGAGGGGGCAACTAATTCAGACTAGAGCAGTTAGAAAGAAGGCTCTGGGACAGATTCCTTCAAGGAGATGAAATTGATAGACTGCTTGATGTGTCTAAACAGGTTAAGGGAACTTAGGAAACTGGTAGAAAGTATGCAGTTGAACTTGTGGTTAAGTATATAGAAGACAAACCACACTGCAGGGAAAACAGAAAATTATTATTCAGAAAAAGAAATCAAAATGGTTCAATGGAGACTGAATTGGGACTAGAAAAGGAAGGATACATGTGTGTAGAGGGAGCATGAGGAGGCAAAGGACTTTTTCCATAGTGGGAAGTTCATGAATGACAGAAAATCAAAAAATTAGGAAATAACTATAGAAACAAAGGTAAATTCCAAAGGAACAAGCTAAGTGTTGAAAGAAGATACCTCTGGGGAGGAGAACAGCTGTTTTATTTTTTTATTTTTTATTTATTTATTTTTTTGGTAACAGACCTTACAGTCCTAATTTGACTCTAAACCATGAGCACAAATAAATTTGATTAAAAAAATAAATAACATAAAGGAAAAGTACATGGTACCAGAAATATATATAACAGAGGACTCAATTTTAGATAGGCTGACTGGTTGGATCTGAGCTAAGATCTGAAAGTAAAACAAGGTTAAGAGGGGCCAGAGCACAGGGTAGCAGGAAATCACCTGGAGGTAATTATAAAGCTGAGGAGAAGACTAGGGGGTGTAGCTCAGTGGTAGAGTATGTACTCAGCATGAGCAAGGTCCTGGGTTTTGCAAAAAAATAAAAATAAAAAATAAAAAAGCTTGGTGGCTTGGACTAGGGCAGTGGTACAGAGATGGGAAGGAGTAAATGGATTCAGAAATATGTAGGAGGCAGAAGTAGAAGGATTAGATGACAGAGAGAGGGAGAGAGGCCAAGTTTCCTGGGTTTCTGGTGTTGTTGACAAATGATCTTTCTATGAAAAGGTTTTTTTGTTTGTTTGTTTTTTAATAGGGTAGCAGACACTCTTGACAACATGGAGATAAGACAGGATTGTTTGAAGGTGGCTGAGAAAGCACCACAAAAGACTTACTCCATGCTTCCTGGAAACAGATGATGTTGACTCCACACATTGCAGCCACCTGGACAATGGCCTCTATGCGTCTATGGAGGGCAGAGACCTAATGATTTAAAAAGCAAGGATTAGAATCCATTCAGTTCTACAGAGAAGATGATTTTTAACAATTTATCCCAATATACATGGAACAACAAACTCCCACCTGACCAGGTGTGAGGGGATGAGTGGTATAGGGAGGTTCTAATAGTTGTTTACATCATCAGACTAAAATCTGCAATATAAAGTGGAGGTACAAAAACTCTGGTTCCCATGGATACTGCCTCAATTTCCTCACCAGGAAATGGGGAAACAATCACCAGACTCCTGGGATTGTTGAGAGGTATGAATAAGGCTGGTTCTGCGTACTGTACACAAAGTGCACATGCGTGTATACACACACGACCACCTCCTGGACCAGCTGCTCCCATGGCTCAGGACAGTCTACTCTGCACCATCCTGCATTAAGGTGTTGGGCTGCCTTGTCCGGCCACTTCCAGTGTCCTGTGTGAATCCTACCTGCCAACTCTCCTTTCCGATTCTTCCAAATCTTCATGAACTGGTGTATGCCCTTGGTCAGGAATGAGCTTCCCCGCACCATTCAGTTTTCCTGGATATATTATCTGTGTCACATGTCACCCTTCTGTGAGCCATCCACAGATTCTCCCAGCTGCCTCTGGGTGCCCCTCTAGCAGCACTGTTCCCATTTTGCTGCCACTGTTTCTCTAGTTTTTCATTCCCAGGATCCCACAGGCTCCTTGGGGGCATCCTTGTTATCTCTGTTTTCAGCACAATGCCTGGCTCCAAGAGACATTCAGAAGAGTTCACTCAAAGAAAGACCAAAGGAACCAGGCTGAAAACTCAGACATCACAAACTCCTTCCAAAGCTCTTAGTCTCTTCCCTAAAAGGCTATTAGCTCCAGGCCTCTACACATATCTGCTGTTGATTTCAGCACAAATTTGCTCCGTGTTAGTAATATGTAAAGAGTACTTCTAGGTGCTGTGGGTGCAAGAACATTGCTGGTTCTACAAACTGACCATATGGGATGATAGAGGGGACATATTCACAAACAACAAATCCAGAGACAAAAGTAAACAAGAACCCCATGCATCTTTTTTTTTTTTTTTTTTTTTTGGTGATAGTGGTGGAGTGCTGGGGATCAAACAGCACCTTGTGCACACCAGGCAAGCACTCTACCACCGATATCTTTCAATCCAACAAAAGCAAAGGAAGAATCAACATGAAAGATGATTCAGAACCTGATCAGGAATCCAAGTGACCTTAAGTTTCTCAAGAATCCCTAAGAATTCTCAAGAGTGCTACATCATGAGGAAAATTCTGCAAAGAAAGCCATCAAAGAGTAAGCAGCTGGAGGAATGCTGTGAAGATGTGTATAAACAAACCACCTGTGTCTGTCTGTGATGATGTTTCCTCAGGGAAATGCACAATGTTGCCATATTTATTTACTAACCCTAAGCTCATAAGCAAACATCTATCATATTCCTGTAAGCCTGTAGTTCTGGGTACAGGGAGTCTCTGCCTCTAGGATTAAAGCAGAGGAACATGGGGCAGTCCTGTCCATGTATGCTGACAGGTAGCCTTCTGGCAGGTGACTAAGAGGCAGCATCCCCATGAAGAGAGCTCCAGTTAGCCAAAAGGTCACCCTCCCAGTTGGAAAATGGAACTTAATCAGGATCAACAGCTGGACAGGAAGTGAAAGGGAAGGTAGAAACAACAGTAAGGAAGAGAAAGGGTAAGAACCAGAAGAGAAACAAAAGCTAAAGATGCAGGCTGAAGGAAAACAAGGAGATCCGGACAGAAGTGTCTCAGTCATCCTTTGAGACACATGATCTTATGGATCCAGATGAGTGACCAGTCAGGGACTGTGATGTGTTCAAAGCAAAGAGTGAGCCAGAGCCCTGTTTGTGTTTATGATTAAGAGAGGTTGCACCTAGGGACTGGGGTCGTGGCTCAGTGGTAGAGTGCTTGCCTAGCATACATGAGGCATTGGATTTGATCCTCAGCACCACATAAAAATAAATAAATAAATAAAATAAAGGTTTAAAATAAAGGTTAAAAGAGCGGGCGGGGGGTTGGGGCGCTGTACCTGTTCTGCCACAGGGGCATCTGCCGGGAGTGGAGTTCTGTTCTGAACTAGCCCCACACGCACGATCTGAGGGCGTCTCAGCTGCTCATTGGCCGCCTCAAAAGCATATCCCTGTAGTTCAAAGTTTTCTTGGAAGGCAAATTCGAAAGCTCTGCTGGGCAGATCAAGCTTCCTAATTGGGCAGAAAAGAGGGAAGAGAATTTTAATAACAGTTGTTACATTTAAAATCCTTCTCCCAGGGCTGGGTGTGTAGTTCAGTAGCCTCAGCACACTCAAGGGCCTTGATTCCATCCCCTGGGCTGCAGGAGGAAAAGCTCAGCCTCTCTGCAGTTGTTTAGCAAGTAAAGAAGTGGTTGGGGTGTCCTTGGCAAGAAGGTGTCCAGTGCCAGGTACCAAAGGGGCTAGGGAGCAGGAGGGCTAGGCCATGAATAGACACTATGGCAAGTTCAGTCTTTACCTGATAGTCAATAGACTTCAGCAGAGAGGTGGCATGGTTAGCTCTGGCAGAGTGGGGCGAGCACAACCAGCCAAGAGGTTAGTGCTTTGGAATTACTGAAATCAGGGCAGGGATCAAAGTCCTGGCAGTCAGCACAGAAAGGAGCGGTTCCAAAAAATGCTTCTGATCTAGAATCAGAGGGCCACGCTGATCCTAGGGGATGGCACAAGCTGTGATAATAGAAAGGGGCTGCAGAGGACGGGGCTCAGGAGACGGGCTGGGTGGAGGCCAGGAACTGATACTATGAGGAGGGCCCTGTGGTCATTTGCCCTTAAGGAAGCTGAGTCTTGGGTGGGTGCTCTGCTGTTCCTATTAGGGATCCAGTTCCATGCCTGGTGCTGGGAGGGGGGTTTGATGGGCCCAGGTATTCAGACTGAAGGTACAAGTACTCATCCAAGTTTGTGGTTTATTAACAAAGGCTAGAAGATTATTTATAAAACTACCCACCAAAGTGGTCACTTGGTCAAACAGCAAATACCTCCTCATAACCTGCTGCATGCCAGGAGCTGGGGTGAAACCCCAGAGGAATAGTTCATGGCCCTGGGCCAGGAAGGACTTACCATCTAAGGGTGAGATGATTATGAAATACCCAGAGAACACATCAAAAAATAACCTGACAGCCATTATCTAATAATAATATTTCTCTCCTACTTTAAATCACTTTCTTAAAGACATTTCTTTCAAAATCACAGCCCTGTCAGCCCAAGCCCCCTGTTGCCGCCCCCTGCCAGGCACTTTTCAAGTGACGGCCCTGACAGCTCTAAGTTCGGTTCCACCCCTGACAATCAGTCTGCTTTTCAAATAGTTAAGGTTCCCTTCCCTCTGGCAGATTAGAAATAGCAGCAGTGCCCACACCTCGCCTCCCCTTACTGTACCTGCCTCAGACTGTCCTCCCACCCCCCACCGAAAGGAAGAGCCCCCCCTCCTTTAGGCCTCATCCCCAGGGCAGGTTATCCTCCATGGACACAGTCACACAATTTTCCAGTAGCGACTATCTGAGGATGTGTGACAGCCACAGGAAGAAAACGCAGAAAGGTTTTTTCCCAAAGTCTGGTGGGGACAAACTGCCTTGTGCAAACTTCCTATGGTCTCAGTCTAGGAAGATGTCAGGTGGAAGAGCTCTCGTCTCTGGTGAGGAAGACTGGCTGTAACCTGGCTTACAGCTGATTTCTCTGTTTCTGCCACCATCAGTCATATTATTCCCTAATCTCCCTACCCTTTGTCTATGCCAAGTGCTTCCTGCTGGTCCTGAGTCTGTATACTCCCTCATTCCATATTGCCTGTGGATATTCATTTTTCTAGGCCCAAGGCGATGCAAGGCAGGGCAGGCTATTCCACCCTCTAGGTCAGTCACCTTTGGAGACGTAACTCTCTTCAGCACCTCTATTTTCTGGTCACTACCTATAAGATCTCTTTGTTCTTCTCTTATCACAGGTGGTCCATCACCAACTCCTACCCCACTGTGTCTAAGAGATCCAAACCTATACTCAAGGTACACCCTGTACCGACATATTCAATAAACCTCTTCTAGGTCCTTCAAAGGTTTGGACTAGAAATGAGCTACCACCTCACAAGAGAAACTTAGGCTACCTGATGGAGGATGCAGTGCAGTACTACAGTGAACTGAATGTTTTTGTACCCCCAAATTCACATGTCAAAATCCAACCTCCAAGGTAATAGGGCCCATGGATGTGATTAGGTCACAAGGGTGGAACCCTAAGAATGGAATTAGTGCCCCCTCCCTTTAAAAAAAAAGGGCCTATCCAGGCATGCTGGTGCACACCTATAATTCCAGTTACTGGGGAGACAGAGGCAGGAGGATCACATATTTAAAGCCAGCCTAGGCAACTCAGTGAGATCCTGTCTCAAATAAATCAGTGGTACTGTGCCCCTGAGTTCAATCCCCTGGACCATATACACATACATTAAATAATAATGATGAAAATAAAAAAACAAAAAGGTCTAAAGGACATTGCTTGCCCTTTGTACCATTTGTACACACAGCAAGTAGGAGTAGGCACAAACTATGAATAGGAAACAGACCCTCATCAAACATTGAATCTGCCAGTGCCTTTGTACTGAACTTTTGAACCTTCAAAATATATTTGTATGGTTGAAAAGTCACCCAGTCTATGGTGACTCAATAGGACTAAGACAGACCCTGTTCAACCATAGTCCAGGAAAGTGCAGGGACCAAAAAATGAGCTATAACCTCACCAGAGGGATTTGTGCTACCTGCAGCCCTCCCCTGTAATTGACTTTCAGTCCCTCTATCTATCACCCTGCAACTGAAACCACCCCTACTCCTGGCCTCAACTCCAATTTCAAGAAGCAAAGCCTATCACTTCCTGTCCTGGCTGCAACACACCCTCTAGGGCCTCCACCTCTCCTACATTGGCCAAGGCAGACCTGACCTAAGGGTCCCAAGCTCCCAAGCTTCTATTTCCTCAGCAGCCTCTCACTTCTGGAACTCATCTTTCCTTCTCTAATGACTCTTTATCATCAGTATTTAAATTATGTAACTTGAGATTTGTTACAAAAAAAAAAAATTCTCAGTTGGGTGTGGTGGCAAACTCTTGTAATCCCAGTGGCTCAGGAGGCTGAGACAGGAGGATCTCAAGTTTAAAGCCAGCCTCAGCAAAAGCAAGGTGCTAAGCAACTCAGTGAGACCCCATCTCTAAACCAAATACAAAATAGGGCTGGGGATGTGGCTCAGTGGTTGAGTGCCCCTGAGTTAATTCCCTAGTACCTCACCACACAAATAAAAAGAAAAAAGAAAAGAAAAAAGAAAAAAAAATGCTCAAGGAGGGGGAAATTTAGAAAGGGTATAAAATGAAAAATAAGTTCCCCTCTGAGCCCTAGTCCCAAAGCTTGGAGATGACCCCTCTTAACAATGTTTTGTGCACCCTTCCAAAGTTTTTCTATATAGGTGCAGATATTACAAATATTCTGCATTTTCTGTTCTTCAACTTGCCTTTTTCACTTGATGATATAGAGTCATGTACCATATAACATTTCTGTCACTGATGGACTATATATGTGACAGTGGTCCCATAAGATAATGAAGCTGAAAAAATACTATCAGTCATACTTTCAGTCAAAAGGCAAAGGAGAATTCTCCCTCAGAGCATCTGGAAGGAGTGCAGCACTATAGACACCTCGCTCTTGTACTTTTAGTTTTCACCACCGTGAGAATATAGATTTCTGTTGTTTTAAGCTGCACTATCACAATTTTGCCAGTCCTAGGAACTAAAGAGCACACCAAACTCAATTCATCCTATAATGACATTGTAGTGCAATGTATCATTCACGTGATGCTGGTATAAATAAACCTACTGCGCTACCAATCATATAAAACTATATTGCATATAAATTATATATAGTACAATATATAATACTTGACAATGATAATAACAATTGGGTTACTGGCTTCTGCATTTACTATACCTTTTATCATTATTTTAGAGTGAGCTTTCTATTTATACAAAAAAAAGGTTAATGTAAAACACTATACTGTGTTATAACAGCAGCAGCCTCATATAGATCATGTTTACTATACCTGCTGACTATATCAAGAGACCACACCAAAGGGCTGGGCACAGCTCTGTGGTACAGAATTTGCCTAGCCTGTGTGAGCACCACTGGGAGAAAAAAAAAAATGAGACCACACTGAGTTGCCACATTGCCACATTTATAGGCTACATTGATTGACCTATGTCATCTGGGTTTGTGTAAGTAAATTCTATGATGTTCATTCAACTACAAAATCACCTAAGGATGCGTTTCTCAGAACACATCCCATCATTAGCTGACATACGACTGACAACATAACTTGGACATCCCTCCCGGTTACTGCATACAGATCCACTATATTCATTATTAAAGTCATGAAAGTTATTTGAGTCTCTCCCATTAAAAAACAAAACAAAACACAAACAGAAAAGAGAGAGAGAAAGACAGAAAGAGAGAGAGAGAGCACTCCACACATCCCTCTTGTTCTCGCTCCTCCACAGGAAGCTTCTACATATACTTCCTTTCAGCTCAGCCTTCACCTCCCACACGCTTCTCAGACCCCTGTTCTCTGGTCCCTACTCCTCACCCTAGGAACTTCCCCATGCCTTTTTATCATTTAAACCAAAATTGTCTTTGCCTAACAGATATCTCTATGCCATCTAATGCTTCTTTTCTGTCCCATCCTAGAGCCCTCCACCTACACATCCTCACCTTCAGAGTCTCTGCTTCCTCTGACTACTCTAATATCTGTATTCTCCAGTGAATCTGGGTCTCTCCCAGGCTGCACCTGCTCCTCCTCCAACCTGGGATGACCATCTCCAGCACAGTTCCAAAACAGCTTCCCCATCAGAACTACCTCCACACAGCAAAGGGTCACTGGACATCTCTATGTGGAGACCCCAAGAGTAGCTATAAGGGGTCAAACTATATCCACATCCTAATATCCAGAACATATGAATGAAACCTTATTTGGAAAAAAGGGCCTTCAAAGATGTAATTAAGGTAAGCATCTCAAGATAAGGTCATCCTGGATTATCCAGATAAGCCCTAAATCCAATGAAAAGTTTATTTGTTTATTTGTTGTTTTTTGCAGTGCTGGGGATTGAATTTAGGGCCTCAAATATGCTAGGCAAGCACAAACTGCTGACCTACTTCCCAGTCTAGGGCAAGTATTCTTATACGAGACACTCAGAGGACAGTCACAGGGACAACAGGAGAAGGTCATGTGAAGAAGGCAGAGATTGGCTGTCACAAGCCAAGGAACACAAGAAACCACCAGAGGCTACAAAAGGCAAAGGAGAATTCTCCCTCAGAGCATCTAGAAGGAGTGCAGCACTATAGACACCTCGCTCTTGTACTTTTAGTTTTCACCACCGTGAGAATATAGATTTCTGTTGTTTTAAGCTGCACTATCACAATTTTGCCAGCCCTAGGAACTAAAGAGCACACCAAACTCAATTCATCCTAAATTGAACTCATCCATCTTCTCCAAGGCTGCTCCTCATCATATGAGCCCACCAGTCACCTGTGGAATGGAAGCTAGAATACAGGGATGATCCTCACCACCTCTGCCACACCTACTATCCACTGTCCACTAACCTCTTGTCCCCTGATGCTTCTCCATCCCCAGGTACTCTGTTTGCCTCTAGGCCTCTCATCTTCACCTGTCCTTTTCTAATCCATTCTTGACATGGCTACCATGTAAAATTCCCTAATGCTTCCACCAATGTAAGGATGAAGTTCCACCGCAACAGCATGACATATGGAGCCCTCATGGATCTACCCTGGCCACTCCTGCCTTCTCCCTTGGGGTTTCCCCATGCTCTATTGACCACCTCTTTCAAACATGCAGTCCATGAATGGGCATGTCCCCTGGTGTCCAAGGACACAAGCCCTTCCTGTCTCCAAATTAACTCCTTTGTCTCCTTCAGGATACAGCTTAAGTATGACAGCCCTGGGAAACCTTCCCCCATTCCTGAACTACAAACAGGTAAATTGTTAGGCTCTCCTTTACTTTCTTTCACAATGTAAAGAAACCATTAAAAGTCAGAAAGTGGGGGCCTTGGGTATTGCTCAGTGATAGAGCACTTACTTAGTATGCACCCAGTCCTGGATTGGATCCCTACTACTACAAAACAAAAAACAAAAACAAACATGGTTTACTTATCCTGCTAAACCAGGTGCCCAAGACAAAAACAAATGATCAATAAATGTTTGTTGAATTAATGAATGATTCTTGATACTGGCTATCTTAAAATTGAGAGTTGATGTCCTCTGGGGATTTCATCTGCTGGCATAGGCAAAGCCCCATCTAGCTCATTCACTTATCAAACATTTATCAAGCATTAGGTCTCTCTTTTTTTTTCTAGTATCACTGTGCCCCGCTAAGCACTGTCTGTGTTAGACACAAGAAGTAATCAGAGAGAAGGTGGTCTTGTATGGAGTATAGTGGGATTCCAGAGAAGAGACTGAGGACACCAGATCCACAAGGCCTTTAAAGAGGTGGTCAAGTCCAAGTCAGGTTCTAAGTAATGAATAGATTAAGCAGGAGGAGAGTTTTTAAGTAATAATAATTAATTTTCTACCTTCAGTTGGAAATTCTGCTCATAGCGGAATCCTGCCCAGTCACAAGGATTGAGCAAATACAAAGGTTTACATCCTGCACTAAAACCTAGAGAGAGTATGGGCTGAATAGAAAACAACCAAGAAAAAAAGGTAGGAAAAGGGAAGCCATTTGCTCAGTTACTGTGAGCCAAGTCCCAACACAAGGCCTCACAGATACTGGTCAATAGATGTTGGTTAGCACTTTTTCCACCCATTATAATTCCTCTCCATTCTGGAGTTCTCCAAATGCTGATTAAACTCCTTGCATGGTAGTCCTTGACCTGACCTCTGCCCTAAACCAGAATGTGTAGCCTGAGATATACCCCTTGCTTTATTTACAACACCTTCTTTGGGAGCCTTTGTGCTAAGATACTTCCCAGATGACATTTTTATAGGTGCACTGGGAAGCATGAACACATTGGGAGGGAACTTGAAGGTCATCTAGCCCCTCCCCTCTGTGGGTATAAAGAGGCTTTTTTTTTTTTTTTACGAAACCCCAAAGGCAGTTTTATTCTACCTTTGCACATCCACTAGCTGTGAAAACATCTTTGAACCTGGCCTCCCTGCAAGAACTCCATAGTGGTTGGGAATCACTGATTCAATCAATGCCCTTCATTTGCAGGGGAGTTGATTAGGTTCCTGTTGGAAGGTCACTTGCACAAAGTCATGGAGCAGGCAGTCTGTTGGATTCTGGGGAGGCGAGAAGCCCACAGATGAGCAAAGAAGTGGAAAGAGATTTAGCCAGGAGCTTCTTGGGGTCAGAGTTTGAAGTTCATTCTAAGAGACCAGGAAAATTCCTTATATTTTTAAAGTAAAAGGCAACAAGATATGATTTACATTTTAAAGAGGTCCTTCTGGTTGTTCCAGAGAAGACTGGACTAAACAGAAAAAACAATGGAAGGGAAAGTCTTTTCCAGCACTTTATATCTAAAGTCCATCCAGTAGTGCACTGCCCTCAGAGAGTTCTGGTGAAACACATGACTTGCTAGGGGTGGACAAACTTTTTGACTGAACACGGTAACTAATCCCGTGGCTTACCAGTGGAAGTTTCCTTTGCCTATTAGATTCAGCTGCACTCTACCTACAAGGGTCTAGAGGGCAATCACTCCAGGAAGGAGAGACTGGAGCCAATCAACTACACTTACTAAGAGGCTCCGTTTGGAAGAATTTACCCAGCCAAAACCCACCGGTGGCAGGACTGGATCTGGAAAGGAAACTGCTGGCTCAAAGGGCAGACAGAGGCGTGTTGGTGTGGTTATAGAGAAAGCCCAGGAGAATAAATCTCAAACCCTTCCTTTCCCTTCCAGTTCCAGGCCCTATATGTGAGGGTCACCCTGGAATCTTGCAACCCCTCATGGCCTGGGGCCGTCATATCTATACGTTCTAAGGGTTTTGCCCGCCTAAGTAGGGCCTCATCACTATCATCTCAGAGCCCTTCAGACCCTGAAGCCCTCCCTCTAGCTTCCCTGAACCACACTTAGTAGTCCCCACACCTCGTAACTCTGCCTCTTGACCCCTGACCTGGTCTCCTTGCCGTAAAGAACGCGCTTCACCTCCCGCAAGTCTTGGAGCGGCAGATACTTCTCCAAGCACTGCTCCACTGACTCCCATTCAGGACCCGCCATTGCTGGAGTCCGAAAGCGATGGTGTCCGACAGGAACTGCCAGCCCTTTGGCCCCAAGATAAGTAGGAGGTGCAGGCAGCTGCGGCCAGACCCACGCAAGCGTCCTCCCCTCTATTTCTGCGCCCTGCTCCGCCCCACCTGGAGGGCTCACGTGTAGACACGCCCTCTCCTCGTACCTCTGAGGAGCAGCCAATCAAGGCTTCGCGGGTGGAACTGCCCCCTGCCCGTAGCGCCTCCTCCGACACGCGCCAAGACGCCCGCTGGACCACCACCCTGAACCCTGGCCCCTCAGGTGCGCAATGTGGCCATGGACTGCTCCTTCCCGCCTCCCTCGTACGTGCCCGGGTCAGAAGAGGGGGTTCTCTTGTTTTCTTACCTTTCCGCGCCTTCAGGTACCTCCTTCGCCTGCCCCACGGTGTTGGGGAGTGGCTCTAGAGAATCAGTGAGGAAAACCTGGACGCGGCCTCTTGGGATCTGCGGCGCGGGTCTGAAGTAAATGGTCAGGTCGACTCTCAGATTCTCGCTTGTTCCTGCCTCTACTTCGGTCTTCGTTCCGCAGAATGGGGTAGCAAACTGGGCGGTCCCACCACACGGGACTGCAGAGTAAGGTACAGGACAAGTTTCAGTGCCCCCTGGGCAGGAGGTAGTATCTCTGACTTCCGAAGCCCTTCGTGTTGAGGATTTCTAACTCCTTTGGGTCAAGGCCCAGAGTCTTGGGAGTTCTAGCTAGTAACAGCATTGCGACTTCATGTGAGCCAAAGGTCAAGTGATGAGCTATAGAAACCTGCAATCACCCGTACCTTGGTGGAGTCAGTACTATAAAATGCGGGGTGCCTGGCTAAGATACACCCTCTGGACCCTGGATTCCCTTTCAGCTCCACCTTCTGCAGTGGTGTGCTGGTGTGGGTACTTTGCACAGGTGGGGTGCTTTAGACTTTAGCTGAGATGGTTAAGTGTGAGAGCCCCTCTTACTCTTCCCGCGGATCGGAAGGTGCCACCCACTCAGGAGCCGGGAATTAGGACAGCAAAACCAGCTTTCCTCTGGCAGGCAGCATGGTGATGGAACCAGTCTGCTTAAACCCTGGTTTAACCACTTGGAAACAGTGTGACTGACTTCAGGAAGGTTTTTCAGTCAGTTGGGGCTTCTGTTGGTTTGTCTGTAAAATAGGAAAGCAATGACTACCTTGCAAAATCATTTAAGATAAGGGTTGGGGATCTCTAGCTATCAGGGAATGCAAATCAAAACTACATTAAAATTTCATCTCACTCCAATCAGAATGGCAATTGTTAAGAATACAAATAGTAAGTGTTGGTGAGAGTGTGGGGAGAAATGTACCCTCATACATGTTGGTGGGACTACAAATTAGTGCAGCCACTCTGGAGAGCAGTATGGAAATTCCTCAAAAAACTGAGAATGAAACTACCACATGATCCAGCTATCCCACTCCTTGGTATATATCCAAGAGATCTAAAATCAACATACTATAGGAATATTATCCACATTAATGTTTATAGCAGTGCAATTCACAATAGCCACGCTATGGAACCAGACTAGGTACCCAACAATAGATGAATGAATAAAGAGAACGTGGTATACATACACAATGGAGTTTTACTCAGCCATAAAGAAGAATGAAATTATGTCATTTGCTTGTAAATGGATGGAACTGGAGAACATCATGCTAAGCCAGACTCAAAGTCAGGCAATGACTGTTTTCTTTCATATACAGAAGATAGACCAAAATAAGAGGGAGAAGTGGGGAATCCCATTAAAATAGAAGAGAAATCAGTGGAGTGGAGAAAGTGGATTGAGGGGGAGGGAAGAGGGATGAGATAAGGGACAGAGAGTGGAATGAACTTGACTGAACTTTCCTATGTATATATGTGAATATACCACAGTGAGTTTCACTTTTATGTATATCGATAATGCACTAATGTTAAAAAACTATAAACAAATAGAAGAAATACCAGTAGAGGAAAAGGAACAGGGAGAGAGAAGGGGAGGTAAGAAGTACTGGGGACTGAACTGGAGTAAATTATATTCCATGCTTGTATAACTATGTTAAAATGAACCCCAATATTATGTATATCTATAATGAACTAATAAAAAAGGGTTGAGGTGTATCCTAGTGTTAGATCGCTTACCTGTCATGCTTGAAACCCTGGTTTGATCCCCAACATCAGACAATCAGACACACACACAAGGAAAAAAAAAAGAAACAAACAAACAAAACAACCCCACAAGTTGAAACTTAAGGTTTTTGTTTGTTTGTTTGCTTGTGTGTACTGGGGAATATAACCCAGGGGCAATTTAACACCAAGCTACATCTCCTGACCTTTTTATTTTTTATTTTAAGTCAGGTTCTCTCTAAGTTGCTTAGGGCCTCACTAAACTGGTGAGGCTGGCCTTGAACTTGAGAGCCTCTTGCCTCAGCCTCCCAAGCTGCTGGGATTTCAGGCCATCACACCAGGCAAGATGAGACTTTCGATGACTAAGCAGGGTCATTGCCTCTTGCCAGCCTGAAGCTGGCAAGTCTTAAGATTAAGGGAGCAAAGTATGGGGGGAGATGAGAGAGACTTAAGATAAAGGGAGATATACTGAGTTTTAAAGCAAATACCCATGTGCTATTGAGACACAGAAAGTGCTCAGGAACATTCGTTATTCCTGAACAACATACCCTTGGTCCCACCCTTGTAAAAAACAAGATGTTTAAGTTTGTATCATTGTTTTGATATTAGCTGACAGTTTCCGGTATCTGATGAAGGGAGCTGCCTTTTCAAGGATGCAAACTCAGACTGGGCATCCCAGCAACTTGGGGAACTGAGGCAGGAGGCTCACAAGTTCAAAGCTAGCCTCAACAACTTAGTGAGGCCCTAAGCTATTTACTGAAACCCTATCTCTAAATAAATTAATAAATAAATAAGAATGGAGGACTGGGGATGTTGCTCAATAGTTAAGTGTCTCCTGGGTTAAATCCCCAGTACTTTAAAAAAAAAGGCAAACTTGGAGGACTTTCTGCAAGTATTATCATAAGGGTAGTATAAAGATAGTACTTCTTATCCAAAATGTACCTTTTCTTCAAGATTTAGAGACAAACTTGTAAATACAATTTTCCCTCCATAGTTGTAGGTTTGCAACTGCAGATTCAACCAACCTTAGATCAAAATTTATTTTTTTTAAAAATCGTGTCCTTCTTGCTGGGTACTGTGCCACACATCTGTAATCCCAGTGGCTCAGGACTGCTGAGGCAGGAGGATCATGAATTCAAAGCTAGCCTCAGCAATTTAAGGAGGCCCTAAGTAACTTACTTAGCAAGACCCTGACTCAAACAAAATATAAAAAGGACTGGGGATATGACTCAGTGGGTAAACACTCCTGGGTTCAATCCCCACTATTACACAAAAAAAAATCTATATTAAATATGTACAATTTTTTCTTGTTGTTATTCCCTAAACAATACAGTATAACAACTACTTGCATATCATTTAAATTGAATAAGATATTATAAGTTATCTCAAAATGTTTTAAAGTATGTGGGAGATACTGTTGCAAGTAAATGAACCTCTGAGGAACTGCCAGCATGCTTTCTACTCACTAACTTTGCTCAAGATCTAGAGAGCCACACTTCTTTTCAGGCTGAGTTTTGGAAGTCATAGTTATTTCCTTGTTTGTAGATGAATTTGTCTAACCTTTTTATTGTTATTGTTCTTTTGTTTGTGTCAGTGGATTTCCTGGAGAAACCAGCATATACCCATTGTACTTCAAATTTTGCCAATGTTCCTAAGTAGCATATTTTCAAATATATTGCAAAGTAGATGTTGACTCCCTTACCCTGTGTGCTTTAAGCTATTTTGTCCCATATAGTAACCATTAATTGCATGTTGCTATTAAGTCCATTTTAAGGACTAGTCCAAATTGATATGCTGCAACTATAAAATGCACACTGCATCTCAAAGATTTAGTACAAAAGAAAGAATGTAAACTATCTTGATAATGGGTTTTATATTGACAACATATTGGAATGATAATATTTGGGGTACATTCAGTTAAATAAAATACACTATGAAATTTTTAAAAATTAAAGCATTCAGGAGAATTTTTTAGCTGAGATGTAAATATTTTATATAGGGGACTTGAGCATCCATGATTTTGATATCCTCAGGGATCCTGGAATCTGCCTTCCAAGGATATCTACTGTATTTGTAAATAAAGCATATTTAAACAATATGTTATGAAAAAGATATACAATATACTGTGGAGAATACAGGAAGGGATCATTTCCAGCCTATAAAGGGAAATCAATGAAAGTCTTGTGGAAGAGGCTTCATTGCCAAATCAAAATGCCTCAAACTGAACTTGAATCCCCTTCTCTGGCCTTCTTTTATCTTTTGTACTGTATTCCTTATTTCACTAATGGCTTCCTCATCCATTCAAGTTCCAAACCTTTGGGAGTCACCTGAAACTACTCTGTGTTCTTTCTTTCCCCCATACAATCAAATTCTGTTAAATTTATCTCCTGGATTTTGTTCAAATCCTTCCCCCTCCTACCTCATACCTACAATCATGTCATCTTTTGCTTTGATTGTTGCTAGTCTTCTAACCTGTGACTCCACCTCCGTGTTTAGTTGTCTAGCGCTAATGTCTTTCCATCCTTTGTACCCTCTCATTCAGTGTCTCCTGGCCTGGAATCACCTTCATCCTCCATTTTGTGAGTTCTTACTCATTCTCCAAAATGCAATTGAAACTTTACCTCCTGTGTAAAGTCTTCTCTACCGGCCCCAGCAAAAGTTTGGCCCTTTATAGATAACCTCTTTTAATATATTTATCAAAACACTATTGTACTTAATTAATTGTATTTAATCAAACACTATTGTATGTAATTATCTGGAACTGGGATGATATAACTTCTGTATTTATAGCACTTTGGCACTGTTGATGGAATTTTGATAGGATCAAGGACAAATTCATATATTGTATAAATAAAAAAATTTTTAAAGGATAAATTCATTAAGGTGGTGACATTTGAGCTGGACCTTAAAGCAGGAGTAGAAACTATTATTACTAGTTAAATTCCTTCATCCATCTTTCTCTCTGTTCAGTGACAGTTCATTCACACTAGGTCATTATAAACCAGTGTTGCACAAATATAAAATATAAGAATAAAAAGTTATATTAATTTTTTTATATTTGCACAAAGTTTTTCACTCTGAATAACAGGACACCTCACTAGATCCCTCCATGATAATCATTTTAAAAGACTTTAGGGGCTGGGGTTGTGGCTTAGTGGTAGAGCGTGTGCCAAGCATGCGTGAGGCACTGGGTTCAATTCTCAGCACCACATATAAATAAGTAAATAAAACAAAGGTCCATCAACAACTAAAAAATATTTTTTTTTAAAAAACGACTTTAGGTTCTGCCTAGTTGCTTGCTGATATATTCAGCCAAAACCCTAAAGTTAGAACTGTATGCAAGTACACTACAGTGAAAGATTCTTCCTTGCTTTGAAGAACAACTCTGTGACAACATTGGTGTGCTTTAATGATGTGTAGTCCATAATTTCTTAAGTGTATAAAAATATAGGCAGGAAAGATAGAATATATACAACCTCAGCATGTTGGTTACATCTGGAGAGGGAGGTAAAGGAATGGGATAGAAGTATGAGAATCATCTGATGTTATATAGTGTTTTTGTTTTTGTTTTGTTTTGAGACGGAGTCTTGTTATGTTGTCAAGGCTGGTCTAGGTCTAGGCTCAAATGATCTTTCTGCCTCAGTCTCCCAAGCAGCAAGGACTATATGCCTATGCCACTATACTCAACGGATATACAGTTTTAATTATTTTTTAAAGAGATCTGAATCTCTTCAATATTAACATACTAAAAATCTGGGTCCTTGTTTTTTACCCTACCTGGGTCCTTGTTTTTTATTTATGTTTCAAGTATTTTTAAAATATTATTTTATAGATTTTTTTTTTAAAGGAAGCTTTGGATCAGGAGTCCAGAAACCTGCAGTTCAGTCTGGATTTTACAGGAAACTCAATTTTCCTGAGGTAAGAAAGACATGGGAGGAGAGGGGACTAGGAAAACAGTCTATACAGATGGTCTGAGACTTTACCTAATTCTTAGAAAAAATAATTCTGACAAGCTAGTCATATATAAATTCCTCTATTTATATGCTTATTTATGACAAAAAGGGTTTTAATATAGAGATTGATTCTATGGAGAAAGCTAATTTGTTAAAAAAGTGTATTAGTGCCTGCTTTTAGGTGTTACTTTTAAATTTGCAATGTGTTAATTTTAATCCTTAGGAAAGGTATTTAAGGTACTGTGGGTTTTGCTCATTAACATTTGAAGAACTAATTTTGTGATGATCATTGATGAGCAATCTGCCATGACAAAGATGTCATCTGTCCTCTTTTCTCCTGTGAGCCAGCTTATATCCCCACTGAGCACTTTACAGCACACAAAGATTTTGCATCGACTTGTCCTATTTGATCCTCTCAATAATACTGTGAGATAAGGGTCAGGAGTTCTTGGTATTTGTCAGATTTCCTAGTTAAACATGACAGTTACTGGAAATGAAACTGTAAGAGCCAATATTTCATATATAGTCATGGGGAAGAAGATCTGAGGTGATTCAATTTCTAAGCAACTAAGTCCCAATTTCTGGGTTAACTTGTCCCTGTATGGTATTATGAGCTCAGAAGTCACTGTTCTTTCACTGCTAGGGTCTATTTTTTTGTTGTTATTATGTCTTTGTGTAGACTTATGTGTCTCACATCAAAGTGTTTGGAAAAGAGCACCCAAGTTTACTGAGAATCGGCTTTGCAACAGAGCTGGCCAGACCAGGATAACTGTGACATATGGGTTTGTCTCCCTTTTAGCAGTGTGAACTGTTGTTCATTGTTCTTGATTTAGGTCCCTTTCTTCTTTTCTCATGACTAGCCCTGCAAAACCTTCTTTACTCTCAGTAGACTGTCTTTTAAAAAAAAATTAATGTTAAGGTTTTATTTTTGATTGACAAAGAATAAGTATATACATATATATGAGGTACAATGAGATGCTTCAAAAATATGTATTGTGTAGTGATCGAACATATCCATCATCTCAAATATTTATTATTTCTTTGTGGTGTGAATATTTAAAATCCTCTCTTTGGGTTATTTTGAATTTTGAAATGCACTATTATTAACTGTATCAGTAAACATCCATATCCTTCCTAGCATTAGCTGAGCTACACTAAAATGCATGTACCAACTCCATTTTATTTAGTTGGAGACCCTTAAGGATCCTATGGGAAGGGAGACCCTTTTCACCAAGATGGTGCCCAAAGCTAAGAAGGAAGCTCCTGCCCCTCCCAAAGCTGAAGCAAAAGCAAAAACTTTGAAGGCTAAGAAGGCAGTGTTGAAGGGTGTCCACAGCCATAAAAAGAAGAAGATCCGCACATCACCTACCTTCCGATGACCCAAGACATTGCAGCTCCAGAGGCAGCCCAAATATCCTCGGAAGAGCACCCCCAGGAGAAACAAGCTTGACCACTATGCCATCATCAAGTTCCCTGACCACTGAGTCAGCCATGAAGAAGATTGAAGACAACAACACACTTGTGTTCACTGTGGATGTCAAGGCCAACAAACACCAGATCAAACAAGTTGTAAAGAAGCTCTATGACACTGATGTGCCCAAGGTTGACACCCAGATCAGGCCTGATGGAGAGAAGAAGGCATATGTTCCACTGGCTCCTGATTATGATGCTTTGGATCTTGCCAACAAATTGGGATCATCTAAACAGAGTCCAGCTGTCACAATTCTAAATATACCCTTTTTTTTTTCAACCTAAAAAAAAAAAAAAGATCCTATGGGAAGAACCTCTGATGTTGAAATGTCAGGCATGAGAAAAGGCCCTGAGAGAAATATTTAAGTCAGGAGGACTGCCCCACCCCCACCCCTCAGATAACATTGGTCAAAGCCTATATTTTTCTGGAATATGGCATATCTGATGCATCTTATACATTCCAGCTGCTACTGTCCTCATACAGGTTCTCATCATTTCATACAGTACCTCAATGAACTCAGTCTTCCTGACTCCCAACTTCAAATTCCCTTAGTTCCCATGATGATTCATTAGTTTAGGTAAAAGTTGAAGATGACTTGGCACGAGGCCCTTTTGTTTGACTCATCTCATGCTGCGCCTCTTCCTTAGCCTACAATCTGGGCTCCAGCATTGTCAAAATACTTCTGGTTGCATGAACACTCCAAACCTCTATCTTTACTCAGCTCCTTCTTTATGTGGATATTTCCTACATAAACCTTAAGATTCTAGTGTCTTTTCTTCAGTAAAGCCTTCCTGATTCTGTAAGTGTTGCTTAGATTTCACTTCTTTGTTGCCACAGCACACTGTGCAGTTAATATTCGATTTGTTAAGTTTCTTGAGAATAGAGGTATAGCACATCTCGGGATCTACAGTGCTTTGCATATCACTGGTGCTCAATACATGATTGTTGAATCAAATTGAATACCATATCAGTATATGTAAATGTTTGTGTAGTCACTTGCCAGATTCTTTTTACGTATATTATATAGCCTACTTGAAAAAAGACTACTCATAGGTGTGGCAGATTTATAGTCCTTTCCTTTCAACAAGACTCTTAACTGTCTTTGCACCCTGGATATCTAGGACACTAGTGGTCTTAAGTCCTAGAGTGGTTTCAATAACAAGAGATATTGGAGGGTAGGGAACCACACCCTTGGGCTGCTTTGTGTAGTATAATAGTGTTTACTGGGAAGTTGCTGATTCAGTAACTCATAGTTTATCCCTTTCTTTTTTTTTTCTTTTCACATTTTTTATTGGTGCATTCTGGTTGTACATGATGATGGGATTTGTTGTTACATATTTGTACATGCTCACAATATAACAATATTATTTGCCCAATGTATAACTCACTTTTTAAAGCAATATTTTTAGTTGTAGATGGACACAGTGCCTTTTATTTATTTATTTTTATGTGGTGCTGAGGATCAAACCCAGTGCCTAGTTTATCCCTTTCTGATTAGCCTCTTAGCCTTGCATTAGGAGTTTGGTGGGATCCTTAACCATGACATTTCTGAGTTACAGAGACTATGTATCTGGTTTTCAGAAATGTTCTTGCTATAGATAACAACTACCTGCTTGTATTTTGAGAAATAGCAGTCTAAGAGAAAGAACATTGGACTAGATATGTAAATATAGGTTCAAACCCTGGTTTTACTATTAGATAGCTGCAGCTTCAGGTAAGTTATTTTATAGTTCTTCTAATCACTAATTCTCATAAATTATATGATTATGAATGGTGGAATGTGAGGCCCTATTTAAAAATCTGGATAGTAAGGGCAAGAATAGCACATGTTGCCTAACACCTAGAGAAGAACCTTGGATATTAGTATCTCAAGGCCAAGGACTGGCCAATACTGACTTATATTAGAATGCCACAGGTATAGTAAGAACTGGACTGGAATGGATACCCAAGGACTAGGGTTTAGCCCTCCTTCTACCCATTTTAAGCTACATAACCATAGACAAATTACAACTTTTCTGGGTCTCAATTTCTTCATCTAAAGATGAGGATAATAATACCTACCCACTTTCTTTGATTTGAAAGAATCAAATAAGTTGAAAAATATGAAAATCTATACGTCTTCCCTCTATATTATTTTTATGAGAAAAAAGTGTTTATCTAATTCTTCCATGGGAAATTATACATATGCCATCCTTAATGTACTGGATGCTTATCTTTGAGTATTTTTCCAGTAGCGATAATGGCTTTGCATTGAATCATTTATAGTCTTTCCACCAGTTATTCAAGTGATAAATAGCATGTATTTGAAACATGGGTAATTTGAGACCATGAAATAAGCAAAGCTAACTATTCTAAGTTGAAATATAGTTCACAGTTTATCAATAGTTGTCTATAATTACTCAGGCTAGCAAACTACACATAGGCTTATGTATCATCAGACATGCAAAATCCCAGGTTAATGTTTGGGCCCCATATTTCATAAAGTGTCAATGTGATAAATATATCTTTCTTTCTACCTCCTTCTCCTAAAACAATTGCATATATGTGTAATGGGCTTGGTAGTAATGTACGTGGCATTTAGAAGTATTTCATTGCTACAAGCTCAATGCAAGTCAACATGTGTAGTGACTGCCTAAAAAAGCTCATATAGTCTTAAGTTGCATTATGAGAAATATAATGTCCAGAACACCAGCGAGATGACTGTCTTACTCTGTTCTATGCTGACCAATGCATACCTGAAATTTATCTAGCTCTGGATTAGATATAGAGCATACATATGTATTATCTTGCATATGAATATAAGGAGAGATGACATTGGAGAGAACATCTACCAACAACAAGAAGACTTTTTATCTAGCAAAACAAGCAAATGAATATCCCAGGGAGGTATCATCACTTATGAAGAAGGTCATATACGTTTATTTTTTCCATATGACCAACACTAAGGAGAGGAGCCAGTCAATAGATAAAAACTAAAGGAGGAACATTTCAGTCCAGTGTAGTTATTTCTGACTAGCAATGTCAAAAGATGAACTAGGCAGTCTACAGGCAATGAATTCTTAGTTTTTCAGGGTATTCAAGTATGGTCCAGATGACCACTTGGTGGGAGTATTGTAGAAGAAAGTCAATGATGAGATGGGTACTTGAGCTAGAGAGGCTGTGGTTTGTGTGGGTTGCTATACCATGAACCAAAAAAAGTACAGAATATCAGTTCCAAGAACTATGAACACACCATAGAACAATAAAAAGACAGTTGGTATCTGAAGAAGTGAAAAATCAAAAGGGTGAGCTTACTGAAGAACTAGATAAAGGGAAGATTATTATATTATAAATTTTATTTTATTCTTATTCTTATTTTTAAGTATGTTTGGTTCAGTTGGGTTAATGGAAAAGGACCACTATTACAAGAGTGTGTGAACCCTACATTCTGGGACCATCTGGTGACAGGAGTTCCAGTTCAAGAATTGGTACAAACAACTATTTCATGATTGCAAAGAACAATTTCACCTTGGAAATGTTGTATTGGGGTTCAGTTATAAGACCAAATACTGCATCGGGATCAGTAGGCCAAGAAGTTACATAGCCTAGGAGTGAAACAAGTGTATAGATAGAATGAGATATTGTTTAAGCCAGGTCAAATAGATTTACAGTTGGTACCTCACCACTGGTGAATAATTGACATCCTGAAATCCTTTACACTGTATTCTGAGAGGCCATACTGTTTGCTTACAATCATGTAGAGGGTTTTACCTATCATAATAGCTTGCAGGTTCTATGCCCCACCAAAGACCTTACACCAGCAAGTTCAGCCCTACCTTGAACGCTAAACCAGTCAGTCCTGCCCCTAGTCCCAGAATCTGAGTCCTGCTTCTGATCTCAATCTTGTTGCTGTCCCTGTCTAAATTAATGCCCCAAATCTAATAACTAGCCTGCCATGTTTTGAAACAACAAACTTCCTTGTATTCCAGTTCAATAATTGAATCTTTGTTTTGTTTCCTTAAACCCAAATCTCTTTCTGATATCCCAGCCTCGTTTAAATTTAGCATTGTTAAAGACTAGAATCCGGACTTGAGTTTCACCTGGACACTTAGCCCTGCATCTCTCTCTCTTTCTCTCTCTCTCTCTCTCTCTTTTTTTTTTTTTTTTGTCCTAAATATTTTTTTAGTTGTCATGAATCTTTTATTTTATTTATTTATATGTGGTGTTGAGTACCGAACCCAGGGTCTCACACATGCCAGGCAAGGCCCTACCACTGAGCCACAACTCCAGCCTGCTGCTATCTCTTACTAGACTTTCTTATGTAGACTACTTCCTAGACTGCCATGCTAAATCCCGGAACCCTGAGCCTCACCTTTGGATCTCCATGAATGCTGCAGTTGTAGGCTTCACTTCTCTGAGAATCAGGCACCCCTGTAATCAGAATGCTCTTTTATAATTCCAAGTTTGACCATACTGTCTGTACCTAAGGAACAAACTGATTTTGGCCTGTGTCCAGAGCAATCCACCAAAAGACTTCTAAACTCAGCCTCTGCAGTCACTAACCAAAAAGAGTTTCCTCAGGCTGGTATTGTATAACCTTCTGGGCTTTGGGGCCATGTTTCTGGGCAACATAGCTCCATATCGGTTAGCTATGAACATTTCTTGTCCAGATTCTGTGGAGTTAGTTTCAGCAGCCCATAGCAAGATGCAAAGTTAGTTTCACAAGGGTCTTACAGCCATTCAACTGTTAACCTCTTTACTGGTTAGTTGTATAAGCACATATTGAGTGAACAACCTTTGTGCCAGTATGGGGTTAAATGTGAGTAAATAATAAGGTACTTGTTTTCATATCATAATCATAGTGGCTTATAATTCTTGAACACCTGCCACATGCCAGGCACTGTGTTAGGCCTTGTGTGATGCCTATAGGGAATGGGAGGTATGTCATTTGGGCCTATAGGTTGCAGTATAGAGGACGGGAAGTTATAGATACAACACATAGCTAATGCTTTATAAACATTAGCTGTATTTACTGTTTTTGGACAGTAACATTACCAAAAGTGCCATGCAGGTCTAGAGGTGGGAGAACAGAGGAATATGTGGACAATACTGGAAGGTCAATCCAAGAAGAGGGAAAAGCAAGACAACCACTGCAGAGTAGCCAGTCTTTTGGGAACATAAGAGTAGTTAAAGGCTTACGCTGGAACAATGTATGGGAAGCAGATCTAAGGACTTCTAGAGAGAGAGATACTAAAGGAAGACTATAACCATGAAATCCTTCACCATATTCACAGGAGAAAATGATTGCACCAATTTGTAAAAACCAAAAGGATAAGACCCAAGACTGAAAGTTATTCAATTAAAGGAAGGAGATTGCAGACTGCTTAGTCACCTGCAGAGAGAGTGTAGAGTTTACAAAATGAGAGGAGATGATTACATCACTTAAGTGAACATTGATCAATGTACTTGGCAGGACAAGTGGAAATGTTTTTGTTTAAATAATTCAAACTGTAGACTTCCAACCACGTTTAAGATAGTCTGATGCATATATATAAATACTTTACAGCATTCTAGGGGTGAATGAGTAGAATTCAAAGGAGGAATAAGTAAACTTACTGTGTTCAACTAACAGTGCATGAATAAAACCTCCAATGGCAAATACACATAGCCTTCATTCAAAGGTATGGTATAAGGGAAAGGAAATACTGTTTGCTGGGTAACCTGAATTATAACATACTTAGGCCATTTTATGGTATTGTAATCAAAGGGAGGCAAGCCTGATATTCCATTTCTCTAAGGTAGGTTTAACTACCTTAGGTTGGTTGTTCACATTTCCCTCAATATTTCCCTGAGTTAATCAGTACAAAAAGTGGTAGGGAAACAAAATTTTAAAAATCTTAAAGTTATAGGCATATAATATGGGATTTCACAGTAATGTTACTATTTAATTAATAAACTTTTCCATTCTTGGAAAGTAGCATTTTTATTTTTTCAGAAATAGCATGGTACAGTAGCAAAATTCTAAGTTTTTTAAGTTCAATTTGTTATATATTGGTTTTATAACCCTGATCAAATTACTTAACTTTTTTGAACCTTCTTTTATTCTTTTTTTTTTTTTTTTTTTTTTTAAATGGCTCTCCCTGGTGTACAGACTGGCTGCAACTCCTGGCTTCTGTGACCTCCTTCCTCAGCTTCCCAAGTAACTAAAACTACTGGCCCTCACCTTTGTTACCTTGATGTGGTTTGTTTTTTAGGTTTGTGTGTGTGTGTGTGTGGTTTTTGTTTTTTGTTTTGGCATGAACTTGTAAGAACTTGATTGTATGGTTTCTTCAAGGATTAATGGAAAACAGTTCTGAAATAATTAGCAGTTGGGACTCATGCATGTTAATTCTTCACTTCTTCCCTGCAGTGAGATCATCACTACCCAGAATGTTTAGAAAGCTGCTATTGAACTGCCTGAGTCTGGCACAGCCCCTGCAACTGTGCAGATAACCTTAGCGTTGGTCCTCAAGAAATCTCTCTCTCTTCGTTCACGTGTGGCATGTACGTGTTGTGTGTGTGTGTGTGTGTTGTGTGTTACTTAAGATAGAACCCAGGGCCTAGTGCATGCTTGGCAAGCACTTTATCACTAAGCTACATCTACAGCCCCTTTCTCTTTTTTGAGTACAGATCGTACTTTTGAAAAAATGAAAAGTTAACTGAGAGCTAAGTTAATGTGTGATGGGGTTGGAGATTATTACAAAGTGTGACTGTAAAGTGCTACTGTGTTGCTAAGCTATGATGTTTTGACTAATGAATTAAGATATATTTGGCCTGCAGTGAGTTTATCAGGACATAACCCCATCCTACATCAAGGAACATCTGTGATTGGATTTCTTATTTGGATTGTAGATCAACACTGAAAGCAACTCCAACAAAGTTCCAGAAAAGTATAAAGCAACAAGGCATTTAAAAATTTTTTTTTAATTTTAGTTGTAGATGAACACAATACCTTTATTTTATTATTTCTATGTGGTGCTGAGGATCAAACAGTGCCTCAGGCATGTGAGGCAAGCACTCTACCATGAGCTACAATCCTAGCCCAACAATAAATAGATAAATTCTTTTATGTTTAAACTTCAGTGGTGTTTCTTTATAATCACATCTCTTTTCCATGAAAAGACTGATGCAAATCAGAATTGATAATAGATACTAGCAGGGAATAAGGAGAGAATAAAAACTATAGAAAATGGCATAAAGCCTAATTAAAGTATTGTAAAATTCTTATATACAACTCAAGCCTAGATGCTAACAATTTTTAAAATCTCATTTATGAATCTTACTATTTAAGGACCATTTTCCCAAAAATTGAGCAGTTCATCTTCAACTCAGTATACCTTAAAATGAACTTATTTTCCTTCTAAGTTCTTACATTAAGGCTGTCTACCATTCCTGCTTGTGAGCATCTTTTTGTACCCCTTCGCTAATCTCACTGCATCCACCATTCTTATCTTCCTCAGTGTATCTTGCCTGCATCATTGTATTAGCTAGGAAGCTAATTTCTCCTATTTCAGTGTTTGTCTTCCAGTAGAACCTTTTCAATTAATTTTCCTCCTATAAGACTCTCATCTGTGTATATGTTACAGTACTTGACATACCAATTTATGGTAATTGTTTATGACATATTCATTTGTGTATCTGTCTCTTTGGTTGGCTTTTGAGTATTTTGAAAGCAGAAGCTATTTTTTCTGTGCCAGTAGTGCTTAGTGAAGGGCATTGCATATAACTATGTGACTCCAGTAAGTTATTTAATGGCTGTGCCAAAATTTCTGCATCTGTTAGAGTGGATCAGAGTAATAGTACAGACTGAACTTTGTGTGTGTGTGTGTGTTTGTGTGTGTGTGTGTGGTGTGTTGAACCCAGGGCCTCAAACATGCTAGGCAATCCATCTACCCACTGAGCTACATACCCAGTCCAGGTTGAACACTCTTTATTCAGAATTTTGAAATCCAAAAAGATGTGGTAATGATACTCAAAAAGTTTTGGATTTTGGAGCATTTTAATTTTCATATTTTGGCTCTTAGAGATGCTCAGTCAGTAAATCTATGCAAGTATTTCAAAATTTTTTAAAAATCAAAACTCTGAAATACTCCTAGTCCCAACCTTTTTGGACGAGGGATACTCAACCTGTATTTATTTCAAAGGAGTACTGTGTTAAGAAGTACATGTAGGTATCTTAAGGCAGTTTTGTATAATTATAGTTTCACATATTATGGTTTTTTGTATTATGTTTTATATATGTTAGCTTTTAAAAAGTTACTGCTTAAAAGTTATTTTAGGGGTCTGGGCTATAGCTCAGTAGCAGAGTGCTTGCCTCACACATGTGAGACACTGGGTTCGATTCTAGAACCACATAAAATAAAGGCATGCTGTCCATCTACAACTACAAAATTTTTTTTTAAGTTATTTAAAAAAGTTACTGCTTTCCTATTTTAGGAAACTTTTTTTTTTTCGTACTTTCAACAAGGTCTGTTTTCTGACCTCACCTCGACCCTTCCAGGTAAATCCCCTTGTTCTCTAACATAATCTCCTATATCCAATAGGCAGACTCCCACTCTCCTTAGGCTAATACAAATGCATTGCATTTTTTACTGTGCTATTTCCATCCTGGAGCATCCTGCCTCTTATACTCTGTACTCACAAATTCCACCCATGCCTTTGGATCCTGTAGGCCTTCTCCATGAAGTCCTCACCAACAGTTCCGTCTTACACTTACCTTTCTCTTTTCTGAGGTACTCTGGCATTTAGAGTCTGGTCTCTGTTTAGGTATATAACATTTTTTTTGGCTTTATCTTGTCTCAATAAGAGTGTAATTCCCAGAGGACAGGGACCATCCTGTATTTCTTCCATATTATATTTTTTTCATATTTTCTATGGCATAGTTCTGGGCTATGCATTTCTTAATATATATTTAATTATTGTTTAATATTAATATTAATTATGTTTAATGCATATTTAATTATTATTTAACATTAGGCAATTAAATCCAATAATTAATAAGACAAGGTCAGCTAATTTTGATGGTACCTCCATTCTAATGGAGAGCTAAAGCTGTAAGTATTCAGATTTCTTTTTTTTTTTTTTTTTTGCGGTGCTGGGGATCGAACCCAGGGCCTTGTACTTGCAAGGCAAGCACTCTACCGACTGAGCTATCTCCCCAGCCCAGTATTCAGATTTCTGTGTGGTCAGTGCTATGGAAGATTTTACAACAGAAAACTAATATACTCAAATTTATTAATTATATAAATCTGGGTTCTGAGCAGAGGATGATCAGGGCCAATAACCTAACATAAAGGTTTCTAGTGTGTAGCATTAGCTGAGACAAGATGTGTTGAGGGCCTCAACTAAAGTACTTAGAATAGAGAAATGGATGCAAGAGCCAATGTGGGAATAAAAATCAAAGGGATTATAACCATGGTATATAAAGTATAAGAGTAAAAGACCTTCAGGATGACTTAGGCTTCTTATTTGAGCATTGGCTTAATGATAAGACCACTGAGTGGGAAAAAAAAGCAAATTTGGATATTGAGATGGTACAGGTCCTCCAAAGAAAGTTTGCTATAGATAGCTGGAAATTTGGTCTGGGGCCTAGGATTGGAATTTGGACTGAAGATAGAGGGAAAACTAGAAATTTTAGCAACTAGTGGCTGTTTAAGCCAGAGGAATAGAAGAAATCTCCCAGAGACAGAATATGGAAAGAAAGTGCCTGAGACAGAAGTGTTCAGAGAAGTTAAAGGAGATTCAGGAATGAACAGACACCCAAGGTCAGAGCACAGAGCACCAGGCAGCAGTGAGACCAATTGTAATTATGTATTGAATTCAGCATTTTGGAAAGTATGGAATGGGTAAAGTGGCTCCTAGTAGGAGTACAATAAACAGTGGCCAAATAATTGAATAGGGAGACAAAGGAAGGGTCAAAAGAGAAACTTTCAGTAACCTTGGAATATCAGAGAGGAGAAAAGACAAGATATTGTTTGAAAATGGGATTTGGCTTTTCTTAAAGTCAGAAAAACTTTTGATCATTTTTCTAAAAAGGTTGGGGGGCAGTGTTTATTGGTGTTAGAGCTACTGTCTGTCGTGTGTTTTGTGATATTCTAACCCCTTTATACATTGTACACTTAGTTTCATAATCCCCAGGGGTCTGCTATCCACTTGACATGAAGCTCAGTATGGTTAACTTGCCCATAAGATCAAGATTGTTTGACTTACAAAATGTTACCGGCTTGCCAGCCTCTTAGTGTTACCAATTAGTGTCACAGGTTCAGCCTTGGGTTCTTTTGCTCAATTCAAGATAGAAATCACAAAGAATCAAGGAAAGCACACCACCCCAACAAAGCTTTATTGGAGCTATAATCAAGCATTAGAGAGACAGTATGTGGGATAGAGTCCCCAGACTGCTCCCCAGGACCTGAGTAGTAGAGTTAATATAGACAAAAGGGCAGGTGCACACCGGCACGCAGTCTGTTGTGGTACATGATCCCAAGATTTCTGCACAAGTCTTGTCAGTTCTTTGCTCTTGGCACCAGGGTTTGCACATAAACAGGACCATCTACTCATGTGTGTTGGTCTGTCTGAGTTTGGCTTGCAAAAGATACTGGGGGTGCTCACTAATGTCACCTCAGGAAAGTCATATGTTAGTCAAGTTCAGGCATATTCCAAGTGCAGAGGTGAGGTGGGGTGTTGTAGGAAGGCTTAAGTGAGGAGTCAGCTGCTCCTTACCCTGATTGTTGCTGAAAACATTTTTTCTTTTGAAAGCTTGGGTTAGACTGGAAACTTGGTGTGGGGATCAGGGCCCCTCCCTGCTCTGTCTCACAAAGCAAATATTTTTCCACCACATGTAGAAATTTGTAGGCACATACCCATTCTTAATCCATCACCAAGAAAGGAATAATTTGTTGGTCCAGATAATGGAAGGAACCGGAAGTTAGTGGGTCCAAGGTCACTGTGAAAAGACTACCTGAGGAAAAGTAAGGATAATGTGCCTACAATCGTAAGAACCTGCACACAGCAAGGCCCAGAGATAGAAACACAGGAGCTGAGGGGGCAAACCAGAGCCTTAGCCAATCATCTCCTAAGAGGAGGGTAAGGAAGGTTATCATGAGGAAATCAGGAAACATTACTAGATTATTGACAATTAGAAATCATAGCTGAATGGCAGTTTTAAAAATAGCTGGGTTAAAGAAGAGAAGCCAGAAGAAACTTTTTAAATTCTACCTGAAAATACTTCAGTTTCCTGAGGATTAAAAAAAAAAAAACTTTTTTTTTTTAAATGAAGGTGGTAGTATGAAGGAGCCAGGTTAAAAAAAAAAAAAAAAAAAAAAAAAAAAGAACAAGCCCCTAACAAGAGGTAGAGAGCAACCCCAATTTAAAGAATGGCAAAGGATTAAAGAAGAACCTCACTAAAGAAGACACCAGAGATTGCAAATAGGCAAATAAAAAACACCTTCAACATCATAAATCACTAGGGAATTGTGAATTAAATGAGAAACAGCTATGTTCCCAGTAGAATGACCAAAATCCAAACCCTGACACAACCAAATGCAGACAAAGATGTGGAACAACAGGAATTTTCATTCTTTTCTGGATAGAAGGCCAAAGAGTAGACACTTTAGGAAAAAAATTTTGCCGTTTTTTTAAAATAAAACTAAACTGCACTTCCCATGTGATCCAGAATCATGGTACTTGGTATTTACCAGTTGAAAACTTATGTTACACATAACCTGCACATGGATGTTTATGGCAGCATTATTTACAGGTGCCAAATCTTAAAAGCATCAAACTATCCTTCAACAGGTAAATGAATAAACTGCACACCCATACAATGGCATATTATTCAGTGCTAAGCAAAGGAGCTATCCATCCATAAAAATAAATGCAGGAACCTAATCCCTATTACTAAGTAAAGAATCCAACATGAGCCAGGTGGTACACACCTGTAATCCCAATGGCTCAGAAGACTGAAGCAGGAAGATCATGAGTTCAAAGCCAGCCTCAGCAATTTAGTGAGGTCTTAAGCAACCCAGTGAGACCCTGTTTCAAAATAAAACATTAAAAAGGGCTGGGATTTGTTTTTTGAGTTCTTTCTGTATCCTGGAGAGTTGTGCTCTATCTGATGTGCCTGTGGTAAGATTTTCTCCCATTCTGTAGGCTTTCTCATCACATTACAGATTTTGTTTCCTTTGCTGAGAAGAAGCGTTTTAGTTTGAATCCATCCCATTTATTGATTCTTGATTTTATTTCTGCACTTTAGGAGTCTGTTAAGGAAGTCAGTTCCTAAGCCCATATGATGAAATTTGGGCCTACTTTTTCTTCTATTAGGTGTAGGGTCTCTGTATAATTCCTAGGTCCCTGATCCACTTTGAGTTGAGTATTGTACAAGGTGAGAGACAGGGGTTTAATTCATTTTGCTGCATACTGGATTTCCAGTTTTCCAGCAACATTTGTTAAAGAAGCTATCTTTTCTCTAATATATGTTTTTGGCATCTTCGTATAGTATGAAATTAACTGTATTTATGTGGGTTTGTCTCTGTGTCTTCTCTTTTGTACCATTGGTCTACATGTCTGTTTTGGTGCCAATACCATGCCTTTTTATTACTATAGCTCTGTAGTATAGTTTGAGGTCTGGTATATGATTGCCCCCTGCTTCACTTTTCTTGCTAAGGATTGCTTTGGCTATTCTGGGTCTCTTATTTTTACAAATGAATTTCATAATTGCTTTTCCTATTTCTTTGAGGAATGTCATTGGGATTTTAATGGAAATTGCATAAATCTGTATAACACTTTTGGTTAGTATGGTCATTTTGACAATATTAATTCTGCCTACCCAAGAACATGGGAGATCTTTTCATCTTCTAAGGTCTTCTTTAATTTCTTTCTTTAGTGTTCTGTAGTTTCATTATAGAGGTCTTTCACTTCTTTTGTTAGATTGATTTTTTTTGGCTATTGTGAATGGGATAGTTTTCCTAATTTCTCTTTCAGGAACTAAACAGACATTGCACAGAGGAAATATATAATCAATCAAAAAACATGAAAAAATGTGCATTTCTCTAATTGCTAGAGATGATGAACACCAAAACTACTCTAAGATTTCATCTCACTCCAGTCAGAATGGCAATTATCAAGAATACTAGCAACAGTAAGTATTGGTGAGGATGTGGGGGAAAAGGCACACCCATACATTGCTGGTGGGACTGCAAATTGGTGCAACCACTTTGGAAAGCAGTATGGAGATTTCTAAGAAAACTTGGAATGGAACCACCAATTTACCCAGCTATTTCACTCCTTGGTCTATACCCAAAGGACTTAAAATCAGCATCTTACAGTCATACAACCACATCAGTGTTTATAGCAGCTCAATTTATGATTGATAAACTGTGGAACCCAACCTAGATGCCCTTCAACATATGAATGAATAAAGAAACTGTGGTATATATACACAATGGAATATTACTCAGCCTTAAAGGAGAATGAAATAATGGCATTTGTAGGTAAACATATGGAACTGGAGAATATCATGCTAAATGAAATAAGTCAAAAAATCAAAGACCAAATGTTTTCTCTGATATGTCGATCCTGATCCATAATGGAGTATGGGCAAGGGAAGAATGGAGTAACTTTAGATTGGGCAGAGGTAGGGAGGGGAGGAGATGTGGGGATGGGAAAGATGGTGGAATGAAACAGATATCATTACCCTATGTACATGTAAGATTACAAGAATGGGGTGATTCTGTATCGTGTATAACCAGAGCAATGAAAAGTTATGCTCAATTTGTGTACAATGAATTGAAATGCATTCTGCTGTCATGTATAACTAATTAGAACAAATAGGAAAAGGGCTGGGGATTTGACTGGGTGATAGAGCACCCCTGAGTTCAAAAATAAAAGCCAATATGAAAACACTACATGTTGTATGGTTCCAAATATATGACATTCTAGATGCAAAGTTATGGAGACAATAAATAGATCAGTGTTTTCCAGGGGCTTGGGAGAAGGAAGGAATGAATAGGTGGAGCAGATGGAATATTTAGGGTAGTGAAATTATTCCAAATGATACGATAATAGATGGATATGTGTCATTTTACATTTGTCAAAACTTATAGAATTTTACTACAACACCTAGAGTGAACCCATTATCATTCTGAATGATAAAGAAAAGTCCATATTTGTTCATTAATTGTAACAAATACATCCCTCTTCTGCTGGATGTAGGTAGTGGGGGAGGTTGTGCATGTATGGAGGCAGGGGGTATATGAAATGTTTCTGTGTTGTCTTCTCAATTTTTCTGTGAACCTAAAGTGCTCTAGAAGTCTATAATTTAAAAAGCGGGAAGAATTGGGAAAATTAGTATATTGTAGAAAAACTATATGAAAATATTTTATGTTTATATAAGTAGGAATTCCATTCCCAAATGAATAAGGGATATGGTCTAAAGAATAATGTGCATTTTCAAGATAATGCAGAAACCTGAGGCAGTTTGACACAGTAGAGAAAGCTGTGGAGTGAGAGACCGTCTTCAAATCCTGGCTCTGTCACTAGGTAATTCCCATTGTCTTACTTGATCTGTTTTCTCAGCTGCAAAATCTGGGGGATCTGTGATATCTGAAGTACCTTTGAGTTTGGAAAATCTGTGCCTGCATTTGCATATAGTATGACATAGTGGTTAGGAGCACAGGCTCTAGAGTTAGAATGCTTAGGTTAAATTTCAGCACCTCACACCCAAGCTATGGACAAGTTATTAGTCTATTAGTCTCTCTGGGCCCTTGATTTCCTCATCTGTAAACTAAGGATAATAATGTAAATACCCCACTGGGTGATTGTGTAGGTTCAATGAAAAATACCTGATACAGTAAATGTTAGATAAATATAAACTATTATAATTACAGACGGTAGATGCTATTATTCTGATAGCCTCCTGCTACTACTGAGAGCACAACTCTACACCTAATGTAGTTGAAAGAAAGAGAAGGTAAATGGAATTAACCAATTGGAGTTTGCCAGGTTCCCCTTTTGGGAAAGGAATGAAAGGAATCTTCAAAGTCTGAGTGGTCCGGACTCTGGGTTATGATTCAGCCACAGTCAACTGTCAAATTTTCCCACAGCTCAGGGAAAGTCACTGAAAACAGGGCCACACCTCCTTCAGTGTTTCTCTACTGGGATGCACCACTGACTCTGGAGGTCTGACTTATTGGTATCCTGGCAGGGAACAGGGATCTAAGTAGGCCTAGTAAATCTTTCCAACCAAAATACTTAAGTGGTCTGCAACTGCTTTACATACAATTATGCTGCAAGACTCAAGCCTGAAAAGCATCAAGAAGAAAGTTTGGAGTCCAGATTGTCTTTTAGGCAGGAGATGATGATACAGTAATGATCATAGGTTATTTCAGAATTCAGAATCCCAAGTATCAATCCTGTAGGCTGCTCCATGCCTTTCCCTATGGGTGAGTTAAGAATATGGATGCCAACTGGGGTTATGGCTCAATGGTAGAGCCTTTGCCTAGCATCCTTGAGGCCCAGAGTTTGGTCCCTAGTACTGGGGTGGGGGTGAAGAAGAATATAGATTGCCACCTTGCCAGATAGTGAATGTAAGTGACAGAAACTAAGATTTTAAAGGTTTCTCAAATGACTGCACATTTTACCTGTCAATGCTAATTGCCCCGTTTAAACAGAGGTGGAAATATTCTTATATTACCTGTAACAGCTTTCCAAATCTTCTTAGGGTACTTTTTCAAATTTGAGTTTCAAGATCCCTTTTTATCAATCTGATTCAACGTTTCTAATTTTTTCCTCTTTTTAGCCTTGCAAAGGAAGCAGTTAGCAGTACACGTTGATGTTCAAGTAACTGACTGGTGATCAGATCCAAGCTCCTTTTACTTCTTATGTTCCCTTTTCAAGAGTAGAGATGGCATGGTCCATAACTGGTCTGGATTTTCCCCTTCATTGAAGTCTGTTCAATACAAAATCTGGATACTGGGTGGCATTTGCCAGACATTGGTCATTAGAACATACTTTTTTTTCTTTTTAAAATTGTATACATACATTGTGTATTTTTTCCTTAATGTCTGTATTTTGTCCTTTCTTTTAAAAATTATTTATTTTTTAATTTTTTACAGACTGCATTTTGATTCATTGTACATAAATGGCATACATCATTTCATTTCTATGTTTGTACACAATGTAGATTCATGCCATTCATGTAATCATACATGTACATAGGGTATGATGTCTGTCTCATTCCATAATTTTTCATATCCCCTCCCTCTCCCTTTCCTTTCCACCTAAAGTTCCTCCATTCTTCTGTCACTCCCCATTCCCCCTTTAATTGACACATATAAGTCATACATCTTATGGGGTACATGTGATGTTTTGTTACATGTATATATTGTATAAGTACAAATCAAGGTAAAGATATGTGTCTCATCAAACATTTATCATTCTTGTGGTGAAAATATTTAAATCACCAGGTGCTGTGGAGCATGCCTGTAATCCTAGCAGTTTGGGGAGACTGAGGCAGGAGTTCGAAGCCTGCCCCAGCAAAAAAGAAGCGACGCTAAGCAACTCAGACCCTACCTCTAAATAAAATACAAATAGGACTGTGGATGTGGCTTAGTGGTTGAGTGTCCCTGAGTTCAATCCCCAGTAACTCCACCCTGCAATTTAAATCCTTTCTTTACTTTTTGAAATATATAGTATATTATTTTATATATATGTGTGTATATATATATACACATATATATATATCATCAACTTTACTATATAATAGAACAGCAGAATCTACTTCTCCCAACTGTAATTCAGTACCCATTTAATACCCTTTCCTTTCCCCAATTCCACCTGCTCATTTTGCCCATCCTCTGATAACCACTATTCTACTCTCAACTTCTAGATCAACTTAGATTTTAATTATAAGTAAAGAACATGTGATTTTTGCTTTTCTATGCCTGGCTTATTTAACTTAACATAATAACCTCCAGTTCCATTCATGTTGTCACAATGAAACATGAAAGTATTTCATATACTTATGGCTGAATAATATTTCATATATGTGTGTATATAATATGTACATATATGTGTATATAAACATGCATACACATATATATACACACACACATAATATATATACACCATATTTTCTGTGTTCATCAGTTGATGGATGCTTAGGTTGTTTACATTGTGAATGGTGCTGCAATAAACAATAAACATCTCTTCATACTGATTTTATTTCCTTTAGCTATATACCTACTGGTGGGCTCACTGGATCATATGATAGTTCTATTTTTAATTTTTCAAAGAACTTCCATACTGCTTTTATAGTCACTGGACAAATTTACATTCCCACAAATACTGTGTAAGTGTTCCTTTTTTTCTATGTCCTTACTGGCATTTGTAGGACTAAAGTCTTTAATTCATTTTGAGTTGATTTTTGTATATGGTGAGAGCTAAGGGTCTAGTTTCATTCTTCCTCATGTAGATATCCAACATAGGTTCTTAGCACTTTTGTTGAAGATCATTTGGCTGCAGATGCATATAACACCCCTGTTAATAAATTTTAGTGGTCTTGGTACAGCCACCCTGAAAATTTCTGCTGTTGGTGCCAGAAACAGGGAGGCTTTATATTTGTTTGTTTGTTTATTTATTGTGGTACTGGGCATCAAATGCAGAACCTCTCATGTGCTCGATGAGCACTCTACCACTGAGTCACATCCCCAGTTTTTTATTTTTCATTTTGAGACAGGGTCTCCCTAAGTTGCCCAGACTGTCCTTGAACTTGTGATCCTCCTTCCTCAGCATCCTGAGCAGTTGGGATTACAGGTATGAGCCACCATCCTGGCTATTAGTGTATTTTTTTTGTCTTTAGATTGAGTCTGCTTTTTGTAGGAAAATCTCCATGGTACTTAAAATGTGTATGATATTCAGCGTTTTTTAGATAAAGAAATTGAGATCCAGAAAAGGTCATTGGTTTCCCGCAGTTCATGCAGGCACATATTAACATAGGTCAAGCCCCAAATGTGGACTTCCCTGAATCTTGTTAAGCCAGTATGCATCTTCTTTTTCAAAATATCTATTTCCAAAGAAGGGGTTAGAAGAAATAGAGACTGTGATACTCTCATTGAAAGAAGAATAAGACTAAAGTAAGATTAGAATTGCCCAGGTAAGGATAGGGCTCTGTATAGGCAGAAGACCCAAAGATGCAGTAGGTATCTCACTTGGGACAGGAAAAGGAGTGCTACAGAGTAAGAAAAAGACAGAGATACCACACCACACATACTTGGCCTACTTGAAAAATCTCAATCAGCCAAACAGATACAAGTGCCCCTTCAGATCTTATTATTTCTACAGCTGTGACTTAAGTGCTGCTTATCTTTCCTCCAGGAGATTCCTTGGAATGAAACCAATGGGAGTTCAGGCTTTGGGAGAGTCTCATCAGAGCAGATGGGGCAGCAGCCAGAAAGCTTGTTGCCTTTGGCTGAGAGCACCATCCTGGAAGTGAACGTCTTGTAAGTAAACCCCAGCAGGCTCAGCCTTCAGCCTGAGTGAAGTGGCCTGCTTCTCCTTGAAGAAGGACCTTGTGTTCTCCCACTACTCCCCTCCCTTCTTGCACAAGATGAAAATCCCACTCTTAGAGCACTCTTCAACTGAAAATCACATTGACTAAGAGCAGCCCTGGGAGATGCTTTAGGCCTTACTGCTTTAGGCCCCTTGGAAGTGCATGGCATGGAGGGCCAGGAGGGGAGTTCTGGTTACTATATAACTACTAATTTTCTCTGTTTCCTTGGGACCAAATTGTTCCTCTTTGGGTCATAGTTTCCTCAGCTGTAAGGTTGTTTGTAATAAGAATAGCTGCCATTTATGAAATGTTCACTATGTACCAGACATTATCTCATTGAATTCTTTCAACAGTCCTATGACATTTGTACTATTATTGTCTTACTTTACAAATAAGGAAACTGAGGCTTAGCATTTTAATACCCTAATCACCCTTTTTAAATTGCCAACCATGTCCAGGCAGGTGGCAGGTGGCTGTAGTTTCAGATACTTGGGAGGCTGAGGCAGGAGGATGGCTTGAGCCCAGGAGTTTGAGACCAACCTGGGCAACATAGGAAGGCTACATCTTAAAAATATTCCTACCCTGGCCAATACTCCTTTCTCTGCTTTATTTTAGCTATATCATTTGATACTACCTGAAATGCCACATACTTTGTGTTTGTCCTCACCCATACAAGACTGTAAACTCCATTAGGAAATGGATCTCATCTTTTTGTTATTGTCATTATTGTTCATTTTCTGTGTCCCCAAGGCCTAGAAGTATGCCTGGAACACTGTATACACTCAAATATTGGTTGAATGAAAAACTCATCAAATGAATTCTTGATAGGAGTATAAATTGGCATAGACTTTAAGGAAGTCAGTTTAGCAATTTAACATACACTAACTTTTTGACCCCACAACACCAGAACTAGTTTATTCTATGCACAATATGTTCATGCATGTGCCTAAAACCATAAGTGCAGGGATGTTTACTGCAACAGTTTCCTAGAAAGACTAGAAACAATTAATATGTTCATTAATAAGGGAGGCTAATTAAATAAATTGATAGGTCCCTATGGTGGATTCTATGTAGAGGTAGAAAAAAAAAAGTAAATTTGCGTGCACTTTTACCCAACAACCTAAGAGATATAGTAAGTTAAAAAGCAGAGTGAAAAACAATATATTACTTCCTTCCATTTGTAGTAAAAGGAAGGATAAATTTTAAGAAATACTTGTTTATGCCTACACTACTAGTTGCCTTAGCCGGGCATGGTGACTGACACCTGTAATTCCAAAGCCTAGGGAGGCTGAGGCAGGAGGATCACAAGTTCAAAGCCAACCTCAGCAACAGCAAGGCGCTAAGCAACTCAGTGAAACCCTGTCTCTAAATAAAATATAAAATAGAGCTGGGGATATGGTCCAGAGGTCAAGTGCCACTGAGTTCAATCCCCAGTACCAAAAAAAAAAAAAAAAAAGAAGTTTCATTGGAGGAGGGGATCAGAAAGTCTAGGTGGGGGTAGAGAATAAACTCCTATGAAAATATACTTCACAAACTATGCAATTTATCTATTTAAATTGTACAATTTGTACTGGGGTTATAGCTCAGTGATACAGTGCTTGCCTAGTATGTGTGAGGCACTGGATTCAATTCTCAGCACCACATATAAATAAATAAAATAGAGATCTATCAACATCTAAAAATATGTTTAAACAATAAATTGTACCATTCAATAGTTTTTGGTATATCAGATTAATTTTTGAAGATTATGATGAAAATTATGTATATGTAACAAAGTTTTCTATTTTAGCACTTTTTAAGTGTACACTTAAATGGCATTAATTATATTCATGATATTGTGCAAACAGTCACAATTTTCTAAAACTTTTTTACCACCTCAAACAGAAAATTCTATAACCATTATAGTGTGGTCTTTTGTGATATTTAATTTTTTTAAAAGAACTATGCACAGCTATTACTTTTTATTGTAAAAATTAATTTAAAACATAAATATATCAGGTTTAGAAAACTTTGCAACTTAACTAAGATCCCACAGTCATTTTCCATCATGGCAACTATCAATTTTACTATAATAAAATATTAAAATTCTTTCAAATAATCAAGAGCAGGCATTCCAATCCAAGGGACAGTATTCAAAGTAGGTCACACATGAGATCTTCTGCTCCTTGACAAAAAGTGGGGCTTGAAACTTAATTGCCCCACTTATGGTACTTAGAGTACTTATGGTCTCTCATTTTGGATATCTCTTATATATCCCAAATACCTATACTATTTAGTAGTAGGGAATGGGGCCATTGCATCCTGATACCATTGCTTCTGTTTATCTAAAAATATGCAGCAAAACTTCAGGACCTATCTCAATTTCTGTTAGAAAATTTCTCTAGTTGCCCTACTGCATCCAAATCTCCACTTAATTATTAACTCATAAACATTATTATTTGAAACATACAATTAGCAATCAGGGAATGGTGTGAAATATTTTGTAGCTATATCATTTTGTGAGTCTATTCTATCCACTGGTATAAACTCCAGGAAGACAGGAATTTCAATGGTTGATTTCTGCAGGAGGTCTCCAGTAGATGGTTGTTGGTAAATTGGATTGAGCTGTGCCAATCTGAAAAAAAAAAAAAAAAAAGAAAAGAAAAGAAAGCCTGATTTTAGATGTGGTTCTTCAAAGGGTTTCTCTGTGCCTCCCAGCAGAGCTGTCTGTTGGCTCACAGAGCACTGGAATCAATGGAGATTATGGTTACCTCATGTTTCCTGAGAACCAAGTGTGATCCTTCCCTTATTGAACTTACCATGGCATTAATTATACCTTCACTTGGGTAATTGATTACAATTCATCTTTCTTTCTCCCTTCCACCCCTCAATAAACTGGAAATTCCATGAGCACATGGACCACATCTGGCTTGACTCACCATTGTATCTCTAGCACCAAGCCTGACACAAAGAAGGTGCTCAGGAAAGGTTTGTTAAAGGACTGAATGACTATAACTCCTTGCTTTATAGATGAGGAAGCCGAGGCCCAAAGAGATCATGCTCATTAGTGGTAGAACTGGGGATGAGAAGGCTGGTCTCCTTCTTCCTGGCCAGCCAACATTCTGTGTTCCTGTGTCCTTTCAGTGTTGGAGTTGGAAAACCTTGGAGTCTAGTTCACCCCATTAATTTTACAAATGAGAAACTGAGGCCCAGCAGGAAAAAGGACTAACCCAAGGTCACAGAAAGAGGCACTGGCAGAGCCAAGCCTGGTACCTAGGTCTTCTGACTCCCAAGCCAGTGCTCTTTCTTTGTAAGAGTGTAGAAAAAACAAAGCTGCTTTGGGCTTCTTGCCAAGCCCCTGCAGGAGGTCACATAGCCGAGCAGCTCTCAGAGTTCTTGTCTATTCTTAGCCTGAACTTTTAGTGACTCTGTTCTTCAGCAGCCTTTTTTCCTCCTTTTTCCTTTGCATTTGGTTTGTTGTGTATATGTGGTATGTGTTTTAAATAAATGGTGCTACGTGTAGGAAACGGGCTTCAGCACAGTCCTGCTACTGAGGCTCTGAAAAGAATAAACTTGAGAGAAAGGGCCCTGAGAAAACAATCAGCTTCCCTTCCTCCAAAGTGACCCCCGTGTCCTAGAGCTGCCCTCTCTACTGCCTATCACAACTGCCACACAAGTCTAAACCCTCACACAATGAGGAGGAAATCACCAGAAAGAATTTGCAAAGAGGATTGGCTGTTAGTATTGGCCACTGCTATCTCATTTTGATGCAGACTGAAAGCAGCTTTTCCCAAGCTGTAGATCTTCTAGCACCCAGTTCAATTTCCCACTTACAAGTCATTCATCAGCCACCTAACATGTATAAAAAGCCCCTGACAATTCTGGCCTCTCAAAGCCTACCTCTTTTTCTGCTGCTCAGATACCTACCCTGAACAGGGACACAAGGAATTTAAGCTGCTACGGAAACACAGGATAGAAGGAGACTAACACTGCCAATGTGCCAAATGACCAACAGGAAGAATGTCTGCATCAAGTTCAAATGAGGCATAAGTTGCTCTGGGCAAGGCTCAGTCAAGGAAAATTCTAGGGAATGATTTGAACTAGATTTTGTGTATTGGGTATATATTGCTGTGTAACATTACCCCACATTGGGTATTGGTTGCCTATTGCATAACAAATTACTTGAATTTAGTAGCTTAGAGAATAAACATGTATTATCCAACAGTTCGTGTGGGTTAAGGATCTAGGTATAGCTTAGCTGGGTGCCTCTAGGTCAAGATCTCTCATGAGGTTGCAGTCACACTCTCAGCCTAAAAGCTCATCCTGGGTTGAGGGAAATCCAATTTCAAGCTCACTGAAGTGGTCCTTGGAGGGCCTGCTGCAGGCCTCTCCCCAGGGCTGCTCTGAGACTTAATGCCAGCCTTCCCCAGTGGGAGAGATTTAATAGAGTAAGAGTATCCCAGATAGAAACCACAGTCCTTTTGCAACCTAATCTCAGAAGTGATATCCTATCGGTTTTACTATATAGACAACCTGATTTACAATTTTTTTTCCAGCTTTACAATGGTGCAAAAGCACACCCATACAACCATTCTGGTTTTACCTTCTGTGTAGTTACTCGATATATACAGGAGATATTCAACACTTATTATAAAATAGGCTTTGTGCTATATGATTTTATCCAACTGTGGCTAATGTAAGTATTTGGAGCACATTTAAGGTAGCCTAGGCGAAGCTATGTTAGGTAGGTTAGGTGTTTAAATGTAATTTGTCTTAATGATACATTAAACCATTGAAATAATGGGTTATCAGGGGCTGGGGATATAGCTCACTTGGTAGAGTGCTTGCCTTGCCTGGGTTCAATCCCCAGCATGGCAAAAAAAAAAAAAAAAAAAAAAAGAAAGAAAGAAAAAGACAATGACTTTATTGGGAGATAAGGAACATCTGCATTGTTCTCATCAGAAGCAAGTCATTAGGTTCAGCCCGTCTACAATGATGTGAATACCAAGAGGCAACAATCATTGGGTACCATCTTAGAGGTTGCCTACCATACTATGCAGGATGGATACGATTTAAATAAGGTACAGGAAGCATTCTAGGTAGGCAATAGAAGTTAGAAAGGTTGGACTGTGTAAGGCAAGTGTATTAGTCTTCCAGGGTCAGGGCCACCATAATGAAATACCACAGACTAGATGGCTTAGATAGCAGAAATGTATTTCTCACAGTTCTGAAGTTGGAAGTTCATGCAGGTTTGGTTTCTTCTGAGCTCTCTCTACTTGGTATGCCAGTGACTATCTTCTCACTGTGTCCTCCAATGTCCTTTTCTCTGTGTGTGTACATCCTCTTCTCCTCTTCTTTTAAGGACACAGTCCTATTGGATCAGGGCCCCACCCTTTTAATCTTATTCAACCTTAATTACCTCTTTAAAGGTCCTATATCTTGAAATACAGTCACACTGGGAGTTAGGACTTCAACATATGAATCTGGGTGGGTGAGTGAGAAACTCACAATTCAGTTCATAACAATAGGAAAGGTTTATTATAATAAACCTTATGTGTGCCTCCTGTCCCCTCATCCATACTCTTATAAAGAAATTATAATACCCCACTTGTAGAGATGGTGATTAATCATTCTTAAAAATTCTTCACATCACAATCTCACATGACATTACAACTGCCTCCAAATTAGCAGATGGAGTGTTATTAACTCTCCTCTACAGATGAAGAAACAGACCAGGAGGGTTACCAGGTTCTCCCAGTCACCGAGTGAGATCTCTGGGCTTCTGATTCCCAAGCTGTCCCTCTCATGCTTAACCTTAGTGTTACCTGCCCTTGACCATTTGTGATTGGCCCCAGCAGTGTGCCCATCTAGATTTTCTTCATTCTGCCTTACTTTATCAAAACTTAACCACCTTCAAGGTACTTCCATTTGATTTTCAAAGTAACAACTACCTGGTTGGACTAACTATTATTAACAAGCTACGTTAATTCATTAGTGAGCAAGATATCCATACCACATGTAACTAACTTTAATCCTAATAAAAAATTATATAAAATAGCCAGGTGTGGTGCACAAGCCTGTAATCCCAGCGGCTCTGAAGGCTGAGGCAGGAGGATTATGAGTTCAAAGCCAACCTCAGCAAAGGTGAGGTGCTAAGCAACTTAGTGAGACCCTGTTTCTAAATAAAATACAACATAGGGCTGGGGATGTGGCTCAGTAGTCAAATGTCCCTGAGCTCAATCCCCAGAACTCCCCCCCCAAAAATTATATAAAATAGATACCATTATTATCTGTTTTCTAGAAAAAGAAGTAGAGATTATGTAGCTAGCCCAGAATCACACAGGTTGGTAGCAGAGATGGGACCTGAACCCAGATACTATGTACACTTTTTACTATATCCTGCTCCACTGCTAAATGTTACTGGTTATTTCAGAATTCTTTGATGCCCTGAAGTTCATTACATATTCAAAGATGTAGGTCTTCCTTCCCACTCTGGTCTACCTTGACCTAACCTTAATCTCCTGCAGTGTTGGGACTTGAGTTTCAGTTCCATTCCTGCTTAGCTATGGTGACTGAAAACACATTTTCCCCACCTCACTGGGCTTTTGTTTGTTTATATGTGAAACTGAAGTATTGACCGGTGAGCTGGTTTTGGTGGTGCACACCTGTAATCCCAGCAATTTGGGAGGCTAAAGCAGGAGGATTGCAAAGTTTGGGCCAGTCTCAGCAACTTAGTGAGACCCTAAGCAATTTAGAGAGACTGTCTCAAAACAAAAAGGGCTAGGGATGTAACTCAGTGGTAGAGTGCCTGAGTTCAATCCCTAGTACTATAAAAGAAGTAAAGAAGCATTGACTGGGGTCATTTTCCAGCATTAAGAGTCTAATAAATTGATGTCTTTATCTCCCATGTCATCCCTTTAAGAAATACTGAACACCCGTTATGTGTTGGGCGAGGTACTAGTGACACAGAATAAACCAGACAGGTGAGTTCCCTGCCCTCAAGAAGTTTACTTTCTCACATGGCAGGAAAGACCTTCCACAGCATCTAGTCATGTCTTTTTCTTTTTTGGTGGTGCTGGGGATTGAACCCTGGGCCTTGGGGCTTGCAAGCAAACACTCTACCAACTGAGCTATTTCCCCAGCCCTAGTTGAGTCTTTTTAACCAAAGTGAAAAGTGAGCCTTGAGGATGAGTAACTTACCCAGAATCACAAGCAAGAAGCGGCACAGAAGGAATCTGGGACACTAGGTTTTTTCATTCCCTGAGGGGTGCTTTTCATTCCTAGTTGAAAGGGTTTTTCTTCCACACTACATCTTGTATCATGAGTTCTCCTGGCATGTGGCTTGTCTCATGTTGCTAATGAGACTGATATATCTGCCCAGTGTTCATCTTGAGATCTGGCATTGCATTCTGCTGCACGCTCTCAGAAGCCACCCTCACGGAGTTACCACTTTAACCTGCTGAAGCAGAAACTCCAGTCTCTACTGAAATTTAACACACCTCTGTACAAAGTCAGACACCCAGGGCACTAACTAACCCATAGGGAGCCCTGCTCTGCCCTGCAGGACCTCCTGATCGTTCTTTTCATGCTGCTTGGGGCCACACTCTGTTGCCCCTATCAGACCCTGTACTTTTCTGTGCCCCTTACTACAGTTCTACCCTTTACTCTTCTTCAGATCAGAACCTGAAGCAGATGGCTATAGATCTAGGCCTGCTCAGGTTTTCTACTGACTGACCCTTGCCCATGAAGCCTTCACTCCTTGAATCCGGTTTGTTGAGTTGAGACAACTGACGACTAAGTGACTTCCTGAGGCAATAGTCAGCAATGTGGAATCAGCCCCGTGCTGCTTCCCAAATGGAAGAGCCTTCATGCATGTATTGTGCGTGACCCACAGCCACTCATAAAACCCAAGCACTAGCAGGCTGGCACCTACATGAGGAGCACCTGTTTGCGTGCTGGCGTTAACTTATTCGTTTCATTGCCCTTCACCACACCCGTGTTTTTAATTTAAATTTTACCAAAGTTATACAGGCACCTGGTTTAAAAAGTGAACTAGTGTTACAGGGTTTGTTAAGACAAAGAGAGGTCCTCAGCCTCTCTGTCTCCCCACCCCAACCCCATTTCCCTTTCCCTAGAGGAACCACTTTCAACTTGTTTAACTAATTCTTTTGGAATTTACTTATCTCTAAATGACATGTTTATAGCGTTACTTCCTGATTTTTTTCAGCTTAGGCGTTATCCCCATTATGGGAAATGAGGAATTAGCTCTTTTTCTCTACTTGCCCCCTCTACACATATATACTCTCCCTCTGTCACAATACCCGCAATAGAGTTATAGTTTAATTTTTGGTTGATCAATAGTGTGTTTGTTATTTTGACAACATAAATGCCAGGTGCAACTAAGCCGCATAGTCAACTGTGATTGCTTTTCCTTTCCAAACATATCTTTTTTGTTTTGATTATCTTGTTTTTTCATGCACTTATGTTTCTAAGGTCTTATCACTAATTGCTCTTATCTCCTAAATTCTGCCAGTTATCCAAATCTCCTCTCAACATATTCTTGGGAAGATCTTTTAGAGCATGCTCTGGGAGCCTACTGCATGCTGCCATCCTGGAACCTCCTGTTACCATAATCAGGGCCTCCCTTGCTTCTTTTCTGTGTTGGATTACCTGTTTCCCCGATCCCACATCTTCTCATTTTGTGCTGTCTCCCCTTCCTTTTTTTTTTTTTTTTTTTTGATGACAGACGACCTCCTGGAGTTTTCTAGGAGTACATGGAAGATAATTTGCAAAATCTTATACATCTGAACTGGGAGTGGCAGTGCATACCTGTAATCCTAGCTACTCAGGAGACTGAGGTGGGAGCACAAGTTTGAGGCCAGCCTAGGCAACACAGCGAGACCCCATCTCAGGAAAAAAAAAAAGTCTTGCATGTCTGAAAATGCCTAATACTTGATTAAGAGTAAAATTCCAGGACTGTGGATGCAGTTCAGTGGGTAAGGTGCTTGCCTAGCATGTGTGAGGTCCTGGGTTCAATTTCCAGCACAGCAAAAGAAAAAAAAAATGTAGATTTCTAGGTGATAAGTTATTTTTATGCCCCAGAACTTCATTAGCATAGTCCTTTGTTGTCCATCTTCCATTGGTACTGCTGAAGAACCTAAAACCCTTCTGATTCCTAAGAGTAGGTGACCTTACAGGATTTCTTTATCTCCAACATTAAGAAATTTCACAATGATATACCTATTGTGCTGGTCACTGAGTGGGTCTTTCATTCTAAAAACTCATTCTTTGCTTCTGGAGTGTTCTCTTGAATTATTTCGTGTTTCTAAAATTTCCAGCATTCAGAAGTTGGGATGAATTTCTCGTATATGCCTTCCTAATTCCATCTCTGTCTTTTCATTCTACTTTCTGGAAACTTTCCTTAATCTGTTTTCTGATCCTTTCATAAAGTATTTTATTTTGATGTCATGTCATATTTTTTTTTCTTTCCAAGTATTTCCACTGAAGATTTTACTCTTGGAAGAAAATATTCTTTTGGTGCAATTTTAGATATAGTGAAATTAGAAGCATGTGTTTAGCTTACTATGTGTGCCCAGTATCTCTATATGCACTAGTTACTTAATAATTTTGATTGCTACAGTTTGGGTTTGGAATGTCCCCCAAAAGCCTATTTGTTAAAGGCTTGATCCTCAGACTGGCACTGTTGGGATATGTCAAGCCTTTAGGAGGTGGGGCCTACTGTGAGGTCTTAGATCATTGGGCCATGCCCTTGAAGGGGATTGTTGGACCCTGGTTTCTTCCACACTTTCTTTTGCTTCTGAGTCATGAGATGAACAGCTTCCTCTGCTGTATACTTTCATCACAGTGTACTGTGACACCACGGGTCCAAAGCAATGAGGCCCATCCATCTTTTTGAAACCTTCAAAACTGACCCAGAATAAACTTTTCCTCTTTAGAGGTTGGTTATCTCAGGAATTTTGTTACAGTGACAGAAATCTGACTAACACACTGACTTTAAATCAAATCCCTTAAGCTTTCATAATGGTTTCCTATCAGTTAACATATTTATTTGGTCCTCATAGCATAGACTATTTATCTTGGGATCTTCTTGTTCAACCCTATCATCTTACAGAGAAAGAAACTTATTCTGATAAAGGTGAAGTGTCATCTCAGAAAATACTCAATTCTACCAAAACCTGGCAGAAAGGTTAGGCCTGTAAGATCATTTGACAGACATGTAGTATCATAGTTTTCATTCTTTTTAAAAAAAGTGTTATTGAGATATAACTGACTGTTTTGGTTTAGATTTTAAATGTGCCCAAAGATGCATACATTAAAGACTCAGTCACCAGCTTATGGTACTACTGGGAGGTGGTGAAACTTTTAGGAGAGGGAGCTAGTGGAAGGAAATTAGGGAACTACCCTCGAAGGGGTTATTGGGAACCTGGTCCCTTCCTCTGTATTTCCCAGCTGCCATGAGATGAGTCGCCTCCTCTGTCACACATTCCTTCCATGATATAGTATACTTCCACAGACTCAAAGCAACATAGCCAAGTGACTATGGACTGAAGCCTCTGAAACCAGGAGCAAAAATAAATTTGTCATCCTAATTTGTCTTAGGTATTTGTCATTGTGGTGGAAACCTGACACAGTGATATATAGTAAACTGCACATATTTAAAGTGTATGACTTGATATGTTTTGACACCAAAGGTACTCTTTTGCAACCATCATCATAGTCAAGATATTGATTGTCCCCAAATTTCCCTCATATGCCCCTTGGTAATTCCACCTCCCTGCCTCCTACCAAACCAGCCCACGCAACCACTGATTTGCTTTCTGTCACTATAGATTTCATTTGCATTTGCTAGATAAAAATGGAATCAGGCAGAATGATCTCTTTTTCTCTCTGTCATTTTTGTTTTTACATGTAGCTTTTGTGGGCACTTTGGAAGCCATACCTGACTATCCAGGTAGAAAGGCTATACCCCTGCCACCTTCCTCTGTATCCTTCCTTCCTTTTTTTCGTACCAGGAATTGAACCCAGAGGTACTTTACCACTGAATCACATCCCTAGTCCTTTTCATTTTTTATTTTGAGACAGGGTCTTGCTAAGTTGCTGAGTCTGGCCTCAAACTTGGTTATCCTCCTGCCTCAGCCTCTCAAGTTGCTGAGATTATAGTTATGTGCCACCGCACCCAGTTTCCTCTATATCCTTTCTCTTCTGCGTGCTGCCTGTCTCTTTCTTCCAGCCTACGGAACTACATTCTTCAATTTTCTCATCTTCTCCCTATCTGAGCCTCCTCTCAGTAAAGGACCAAATGACTGTATTTGCACTAAGGTGACTGATAATGATTTTATGTGTCATTTTGCAGTTTTATGGAAGATAAAAACCTACATTTAGCTCATGCCAAAGAAATAAAGCTTAAATTATAGATTTCCAAACATGAGTAGATAAGTTTGGAAGAGTCTTTTGGACAAGGGCCTCCCTGAATCTCTAGAAGCACACCCTGAATAATGGAGTCCTTCTATAAGACTGATGCCGTCTGCAGATGGGCAGAATGAATTGAAATCCCCTTTGGTCCCATTCAGAATTTTGATTTCCTGAAATGTCAGCCATTTAAGAGCTAAGGAAAGAACTTGCTGGTCTTCCTTCCTTTTAGTCTATTTGGCAGGGAAAACAATCCTGTGTAGATAAAAGTTCACTCCGGAAGGCTGAACCTCCTGTGTTTAGTCCTTATGTCCTTGGTCTAGGTGAGAGGAGGGCCCTCAGAGGTAGTCCCAGGCTGCTGGACTGAAGTTCAAATTGGCTGTGACCCAAGAGCCACAGGTAGGAGAGCACAGCAGATGAGGCGGGCTCAGGAGGTGCCTGGCCTATTTCACTTCTCTTCTTACCCACTTTCATATTTATTCTTCTTAACCACACTTCGAAGCAGGAGAATAGGAAATATTTCTCCTTGTTAAAAATGGGAGACAGCAGAACCCTCTCAACTTCAAAGCATTCTCAGCCTTAGCACTGTCCATGGGGCTCCAGGCCACCCACCTACCCATGTCAAAGAACATGGTGGTATAAAACCTCTGGGCTGCAGCTAGGAATCAAGGCTTCAAGGAACCCAGATATTCCCTCCCATTGTTCCTCCATTGCCCTATGTGACCCGTTCCCTAGTTTACCATTGTTCTCCAGGCGCCTGCTTGAAAATGCAGAGCCTAGAAGGGGAGGGCAAATGGGTCACAATACTTTGGAGGAGGGGAAACATCAGACATTTGTAAGCAAGAGGACCCGCTCAGCACAGAGCTGCTAGGCAAGAGGGAAGATGAACTGGCTGTCCATTTGACTTAATTCAGCACTCATGGAAAGATGGGCCTGGCATAGTTCTCCACCTCACAGTCCTTGTAGGTCCCAAAGAGCAAGAAACCTAATAGCAGTGGGAGGTGGTTGTACGGAACCCAGAAAAGATATAGTGAAACCTAAACCAGGGGCAAAGGCACAGGGAAGAGAATTTATTGACAAATTTGACCAACTTCAGTATTTTGTTGGGGTCGGCAGACCCTGCCTCCAGCAGCCCAGGCTGCCTGCTTGTCCTCCTATGCCAGAGAATTCAGTGACACCAGACCCCCAAGCAGGGAAAAGTAGGAAAAAGAATCAGAGCTTTCAGAGTTCTGTTTCCGGTATAAGGCCAGCATCCCTCCCCACAACCATCAATCATGCGTCCATATCTTCAACAGCAAAACTCTCAAAATCAAATTTATTTACAAATTGAATAACTCATGATCCTTTTAGCAAGAGGTCAGACATTTCCACATCCTCAGAATCCTAAAATGGTAACGATTTCTTATGTATTTAACAGATTACCAGTTTATTACCCTCTATTTCATCGGATTTGTGAGCTCTGGCAGTAGCCAGGCAGACAGGAATTACTGGTATTTTTACGGATAAGGAAACTGAGGCACAGAGGATTTAACTTACTCCAAGCCACCCAGAGATTTAGTGATAAAAGCCAGATCTAAGCACTTCATAAGCTAGAAGTGCTTGTAAAACCTAAGACCAGAGCTGTCTGGTCTGTTTGAGGGGTAGCATCCCAGACTGGGAGGTCGGATCCATTGTGTAGTTGTCATTCTGGGAGATTCTGTGGCCTTGCGTGGTACAGGGAGTCAGAAGACCAGGGTTCGAGTTCTAACTGTCACACATTTGCTATGTGAACCTGGCAGGACTCAATATTTTGGGGTCTTGTTTTTCTCATCTGTAATATCAGAATTTAAAAGACTCAGGAGTGTTTTAGAATAAGAAAGCAACATGTAAATTAGATCATTAAAAATTGTTGGATTTGCTGGGCAGAGGGTGCATACCTATAATTCCCACTTCTCTTCAGGCTAAGGCAGGAGGCCATCCTGGGAAACTTAATGATAGCCTATCTCAAATTAAAAATAGAAAGGGTTGGGTAGGTGGCTCAGTGATCAAGGGCTTGCCTAGCATGCACGAGACTCCGGGTTCAATCCCCAGTACTGGAAAAAAGAATAGTTGTACTAAAAGTGAAGGGAAGGACATGAATACTGGCACAAAGGTAGAAATTTCAAGACACAATGTGGAAATAGAGAAATTTAACTTGAAGTGTAGAACAAGTATTGACATATTAAGTTCATTCATTGAAGGAGCAACCACTCTGAAAAATACTAAAATCTCATTTCAGCTTTTTTAGATTTGCAGTGAACACAATGAACATCCTTGTGTCTGGTTTTTATAATATGTGTATGACTTGACTGAAGTTTGAGGCTTACAAATGGAAATTGTCAAGTCATAGATATCAGTCTTCAACTGATGTAGTATATTAGATGTAGTATTTTAGACTGTATCACCACCAACACTTTTAAATTGTTGCTAATTAGCTGGCTGTGAAATATATTTTAATTTGCATTTCCCTAGTTACTAGTGATATTTCTTTTTTTTCATGGTTTATTGATCATTTAGGGTTTTTTTCTTCCAAAGAGTCTGATTGTCTCTTCACCTATTTATCTAATAGGCTGTTTCCTTTCTTGGGAATTGTACTTATGGATGATAATTCTTTATTTTTTTATTAAAATTTTTTTTCATATATGTATATAGGGTAATAATATCTGTCTCAATCTACCGTCCTTCCCATCCCCTCCTGTTCCACCTCTCCCCTCACTCCCCTCTGCGCAATCCAAAATTCCTTCATTCTTCTATACCCACCCCACACTATGGATCAGCATCCGCTTATCAGAGAAATCTTTCGGCCTTTTGTTTCTTGGGATTGGCTTACTTCACTTAGCATATTCTCCAGTTCCATCCATTTACCTGCAAATACCATAATTCCATTCTTCTTTAAGGCTGAGTAATATTCCATTGTATATATATACCAGTTTCTTTATCCATTCATCTGTGGAAGGGCATCTAGGTTGGTTCCATAATTTTGCTATCATGAATTGAGCTGCTATAAACATTGATATGGCTGTGTCACTGTAAGATGCTGATTTTAAATCCTTTGGGTATAAACTGAGGAGTGGGATAGGTAGGTCAAATGGTGGTTCATTCCAAGTTTTCTTAGAAATCTCCAAGAAGGTTGTACCAATTTGCAGTCCCACCAACAATGTATGAGTGTACCTTTTTCCCCACATCCTCACCAACACTTACTATTGCTTGTATTTTTGATAATTGCCTTTCTAACTGGAGTGAGATGAAATCTTAGAGCAGTTTTGATTTGCATTTCTCTAATTACAGAGTTGATGAATATTTTTTCATATGTTTGTTGATCAGTTGTATTTCTTCTTCTGTGAAGTGTCTATTCAGTTCCTTAGCCCGTTTATTGACTGGTTTATGTTTTTTGGTGTTAAGTTTTTTGAGTTCTTTATATATCTTGGAGATTAGTGCTCTATCTGAGATGTATATGGTAAAGATTTTTTCCCATTCTGTAGGCTCTCTCTTCATGTTATTGATTGTTTCCTTTGCTGAGAAGAAGCTTTTTAGTTTGAATTCATCCCATTTATTGATTCTTAATTTTACTTCTTGCACTTTAGGAGTCTTGTTAAGAAAGTTAGGTCCTAAGCCCACATGATGGATGAAGATTTGGGCCTACCTTTTCTTCTATTAGGTGCAGGGTCTCTGTTTTAAGTCTTTGATGCACTTTGAGTTGATTTTTTGAGCAAGATGAAAGATAGAGGTTTAATTTCATTTTGTTACATATGGGCTAATCCTTTATTTATTATATGCCTTAAAGATAGATTCTCCCAATCTATGTCTTGTTTTTGCATGTTCTTTATATCATTTTATGTTGGAAAAAATTTTTAAATTATAACCAGTCAATTTAGTAGCATTTTCTTTTATGGATTTTGCATTTTTAAAAATTTGTCTTAGCTAATCTCAAAAAACCAAAGGACAAATGATATCGCTAATAAGTGGATGATGACACATAATGGGGGGTGGGAGGGGTTAGTGTTAGGGTTAGAGTTAGGGTTAGGGAGGGGGGCAAGAATGGAGGAAGGAAGGACTGTATAGAGGGAAAAGAGGGGTGGGAGGGGTGGGGGGAAGGGAAAAAATAACAGAATGAATCAAACAACATTACCCTATGTAAATTTATGATTACACAAATGGTATGCCTTTATGCCATGTACAAACAGAGAAACAACATGTATCCCATTTGTTTACAATAAAAAAAAAAAAATTGTCTTAAGGGCTGGTTATGTTGCTCAGTGATAGAGCTCTTGCCTAGCCTGGACAAAGCCCTAGGTTCCAACCCTAGAATGGGGGAGGGGATCTGTCTTGTTCAGAGATCATAAAGATATTTTATTTTTAAAATTCATTTTAAGAAAAAAAAATTCATTTTAAGACAGAATCTCACTAAGTTGCCAAGGCTGGCCTCAAACTTGCAATCATGCTTTGGTCTCCCAAGTTGTTGGAATTACAGTCATGCACCACTGTGCCTGGTTAATACTTGTTTTGTCAAGTATTAAAGTTTTTTGTTTTACATTTACTTTGTTTTCAGATTTACTTTTCTATATAGAAATCCCATTGTCTCAGAACCATTTAATAAACACTCCATCCTCTTCCTGTGGTTTATAATTTGACCTTTACCACATACTAAGTTCCCATACACAGACAGGTTTGCTTCTAACTTTTCTATTTTACTTACTTAGTCTATTTGCGTATTCCTGTATCACACTATTGTAATGACTTTTGACTTTTGACTTTAGATATCCATTAGGTCAAATCTTTCACCTTCTTCAAAAGGAAAAAAAAATTATCATGGCTCTTCTTGGCTTTTTTCCTCTTCAAATGATTTTTAGAATCAAATTTATAAAATTTCATGAAATCCTCTATTAGGAATTTTAAGATTTCACTTGATTTCCAGATTGATTTGGAGATAATTGTCAATTTTACATTATCAGCTCTTTCCATCTATGAACATGCATATCTCTTCATTCGTTTGAGTCTTCCGTGTGTGTAGGACTGGGGGTCAAACCCAGGGCCTTCACGTATCATGCACCTGTTCTACCACTACGCTGAACTCCCAGTTCTTTTTTTGTGAATATTTGTTAGATTTGTTCCTAGATACCTTCTGGTTATATTGCTATTATAAATGATATGTTATTTTTTATAATAGTTTTTGCTCGTCAGTAGGAATGCTGTTGATTTTTTAAAAAATATTTTTAGTTGTAAATGGATACAATATCTTTTTAGTATTTATTTTTATGTGGGACTGAGAATTGAACCTAGTGTCTCACATGAACTAGGCAAGCACTCTACCACTGAACTACAACCCCAGCCTGCTCTTGATTTTTTATATTAATCTTATATCCAACATTTATGAACTCTCATTAGTTCCAGTAATACTCCAAAGCAATATTTTGGATTTTTCTATATAGACATTTAATTCACCTGCAGGTAATATCACTTTATTTCCTTTCCCAATCTTGCATATTCTCTTTTTCACATCTTATTATAATCTTAGGACCTTTAGCACTATATTGAATAGGATTATGATCTTGATCTGGACTAAAAAAAGAAGACTTCTAATATTTTACCCCTGAATGTGATGTTTGCTATGGGTTTTTGAAAAACATCCTTTTTGGGTTAAGAAAATGCCTTTAGGAGCTGGGGTTGTAGCTCAGTGGTAGAGTGCTTGCCTAGCATGTATGAGGCCCTGGGTTTGATCCTTATGCGCCACGTGAAAATGAATAAATAAAATAAAGGTATGTGTCCATCTACAACTAAAATAGAATTTAAAAAAAGAAAATATCTATATTTCTATTTGCTAAGAATTTTTACTTTGAATGAATATTGACTTTTTATCAAATGCATTTTTGACATCCATTTAAAAGTTCCTGTAAGTGTACTTTAATTTATTAACATGAATGACGTTGATTGATTATCTGATGCCAAGTCATCTTTGCATTTCTGGAATAAACTTTAGAGTCATAATTTATATTTTTTCCCCTACATCGCTACATACAGCTTGATAATGCTGAGTATTTTTATTTATTTATTTATTTATTTTATTTTGATTCATTGTATACAAATGGGGTACAATTGTTGTTTCTCTGGTTGTACACAAAGTGGAGTTGTACCATTTGTACATGTAGTCATACATGTACATAGGGTAATGATGTTTGTCTCATTCTGTTATTTTTCCTTCCCCCTATCCCCTCCCTCCCCTCTTTTTCCTCTGTACAATCCATCCTTTCTCCATTCTGGCCTCCTTCCCACCCCCATTATGTATCATCATTCGCTTATCAGAGAGATCCTTCGGCCTTTGGTTTTTTGGGATTGGCTTATCTTAGTTAGCATGATATTCTCCAACTGCATCCATTTACCATGATTTTATTCTTCTTTATGACTAATATTCCATTGTGTATATATACCATAGTTTCTTTATCCATTCATCAATTGAAGGACATCTAGGTTGGTTCCACAATCTACCTATTGTGAATTGAGCAGCTATGAACATTGATGTGGCTGTATCTCTGTAATATGCTGATTTTAAGTCCTTTGGATATAGGCTAAGGAGAGGGATAGCTGGGTCAAATGGTGGTTCCATTATAAGTTTTCTAAGGAATCTCCACACTGCTTTCCAGAGTGGCTAAACTAATTTGCAACCTCACCAGCAATGTATGGGTGTACCTTTTTCCCCACATCCTTGCCAACTCGTATTATTACTTGTATTCTTGATAATCGCCATTCTAATTGGGGTGAGATGGAATCTTAGGGTAGTTTTGATTTGTGTTTCTCTTATTACTAGAGATGTTGAACATTTTTTCATATATCTATTGAACTACAAAGCTTTTTCTCAGCAAAGGAAACTATCAACGATGTGAAGAGAGAGCCTACAGAGTGGGAGAAAATCTTTGCCACTCATACTTCAGATAGAGCACTAATCTCCATAATCTATAAAGAACTCAAAAAACTTTACACCAAGAATACAAATAACCCAGTCAATAAATGGGCTAAGGAAATGAGCAGACACTTCACAGAAGAAGATCTACATGCTGAATATTTTATATCTGTTTTCATGGATAAACTTGGCTTCTATTTTTCCTTTTCCTTTTCTTAAAGTGCATGCAATGTAAATATAAAATTTTTATAAGAATTGGAGTCATTAGAATTAGAAGGGAATTTGAAGAGCATCCAGTCTCTCTCTTCATTTTACATTGGAAGAAACTGGAACCCACCAAAAGAAACACACCTTTCTAAAAATCATACAAAGTTAGACACAGTTAGGACTAAAGTACTTTGCAAAGCACTTTTAAACTTTGAGTTACTTTCCTATTCATGATCTTATTTTATTTCTATTAATAAATAGACCTATAGGGAAGGTACTGTATATTGCCTCCGTTTTATGGATGCCCTAACTACCCAGAGAGCTCATGTCATGAATTATGTGACCCTGCAGAGCTAGGACTAGAAGCCAGGCTTTTGACTTCTAGACGACCCCGCCCCCCCAAAAAACTTTGTTCTATGCCCAACCCCACTGTCAGATTTACTTAGCCTGAAATAGAAGCCCCTGAACCATGGATTCAAAATTGTTATTTTATGAGTCCACCAATATTTTCATAGGTATGTCAAACAGACACTGCATCTGCAGTTAATCCCCAATGGGCAGGCATGAGAGCTTTATGGTCCCAGAGAGTCTTTGGTGGCTGGTATACCCTTGAGGCAAGATAAGTCCATGATCTCTAAGACTATTCTCTGGTACAGAAATGGGTCCAGGGTCCCTAACTATAATCTTTGTTAACAGAGTCAGAATGCAAGGTCCCTAAGGACCTGTCCTCAACATCCCCACAGAAAGGGGCTCTGGTTTTCTCCCACCCCTCCCCCACTCTGACTTCTTCCACCCCTCCCCCATATCTCTCAGTGAGCTGCTTCCTGCACCAGTGCTCTTGTTTTGCTTGTGCTATTTGTGTCTGCTTCTAACAGCTGGCCCCAGCCTGGCAGCCCCTAGCTCTGAGGATTATCCAATTATCCCATTAGCCCAGCATGTCCTTCCTTCCTCCAGAGCTATTAGCTCCTGATCTCTCTCTCTCTCTCTTCTCTTCCAGGGCTTGTCCATAGCCTTCCTTGCTCCTTCCCTAGCCAGGCTAGAGGTGGGTCAGTCCCCAGTCATAGACACTTAGAAAGTAGGAGAGCTGGAAGGGATTTATGTGTCTGTGTATCAACTTTATTATTTTGCAGGGAAGGAAACTCGCCCACCATACCCAAAGTCACATGATAAGTTAGTGACGGCAGAAAATTATAACTTAAGTTCCTTGACTTATGGTGGTAGTTTTTCACCACATCCAAAGAGACTGCCTTATCAAGTGTTCACTAGGTTTAGCCCTGAAAGCAAGAAGATACAATCCCTACCCCACCCTCTGGGACTCTGCAGTTAAGATTAGAATTTATAGTCTATGTAGGGAAATAGAACATGCAATGGTGAAAAACAGTATATTATTCAGGAGCCAATTTGTAATTTAGCAGCAGAAGAGATGTTTCTGGAAACAAGTAACAAACTTCCAGCATGGGTTCAGGCAAAAGGGCTAAGGAGAAGAAGTTTTCAGCAGAGGGTTGGTTCAGAGGGCTCCTCCATCTTTATGGAGGAGATGACCTTCCAGGTACTCCTTAAAGCGTGGGCTCTGTTAGAAGTTGAGTAGATTCAGGGGAATGTCATCCCAGACAAAGAAACCTCCCTGAAAGGCAAAGGCAGGGAATAGATTAAGAGGATGGATGCTTCAGTTTGGCTCAGCGGGAGTGGTGGGGTGGAGTAGTCAAAGACAAGGTTGCAAGCAAAGCTGTACCCCTTGAGTGCCTGTACCAAAAATGTAAACTTGATCTGAACATGTTAGGGCCCACTACATGTTCTATAGCAAAAGAGGGAGATAATTTTGGGAAGATTCAACTGACTGCTCAGGCTGAATAAATGGTGGTAAAATAGAGGTCGTGTTGGAGCTGTTAAGGATAGAGAGGATGAGGCCTTGACTAAGACTATGACTTTTGGTTATGGGTTACCAAGGGGAAGGGAAGGTGGAACAGATTCCAAAGATATTTGAATATAAGAATTAGTAGGATGATATAGATTGGATTTGGGAATGATAAGGAAAGGAGGGACATCAGTGTGGTTTGGGAAGTGAGGAATGGCAGCGGGACATATGGGGTAGGATGGAGGAAGCTGTGCCTTGTTTGCCACTCATTGGGTGAGAGCATTTTGTAAAGTTGTCAAAGTCTATTTAACTCTGTGCTGCATGAGACCTTCTCCATTTTGTGTCCCAGATTCAGGCTCCTCTGCCAGATGTCTACATGCTGACCCAACGAATCACTGTACAACTCTTACCAGACAGAAATATACTTCACTTGGGCTGGCACTACTATCACACAGGTAGTTTCAGGCCTTGGGGTATACTCTGTTGATACAGGACTCTGGGCCTTTTTGATTCTTTTTTCTGACCACTCCAGGTTATCACCTGCCACCTATACTCATAAATGATTTTAGGAGGTAACTTAAAAAAAATTTGTCATTCCTTCCTCCTAATACCCTGTCTTATTATATCCCAATGCCCACTTTGGACTCCCCAGAACAGAAAACTGACAATTTTGGCCCCAAAAGATGAGCCATCTTTACTGGTCTTATGCCCTTAAGGTGCTGAGAAGGTTCCTTAGGGGTCCACAAGGGAACTGAGCCCCTTTTAGGCCACTGAGTACCTGAATGCACTTGGAGCACACTAAGAATTCAGCATGAGTCTCAAATTATTGCATTCTGGTGGCCTCTGACAGGAACTAGTTATTCAACCAAAGTGTCTGTGAGCCCTGGAACTCATATAGATTGTATAGGCTTGCCCCTACCAAGCCTATACAATAACCCATGGCAAGCTTGTCCATCTCCTGGCATGTTCACCTGCTGCCATAGCTTTGTTCAAATCTTCTCCAATCTCACTTCCTCCAACCATTTTCAGTTTCCAAACTCTCCCTGTCTTGATCACCTTCCTTTGTTAATTTTGTTAGTTATAATTGTGAGATTATCATCTTGTGGCAGGCACGTTTGTCGTAACAGCCCATTTTGTGTTGCTATAACAAAATACCCGAAGCTGGGAACTTTATAAGTAAAGAGGTTTATTTGGCTCATGGTTCTGGCAGCTGGAAGGTCCAAACAGCCTGGCATTGGCATCTTAACCAGGGCCACCTTTGGCTGTATCACAACATGGCAGAAAAGCAAAAACAGACATCACCACATGCAGGAAAGTCAAACATGTGAGCTAGCCTTGCTTTATAACTCATAAGAACTAAGACCTGCAATAATCATTTCCAAAGGTGGTGCCCACATGACCTAATTATCTCCTACTATGTCCCTCCACACTAGAGACCAAGCTTCCAGCAAATGAGCACTTTGGGGGGACAAATTCAAACATTCCCACATGGTGTTTCAGCTTGTTTATGGATTAGGTGAGTGAGGTGTTGAGAACCAAGCACAGATCTCCTGTCTTGAGTGGGGACCCAACAGGCCCATTTGGTCTGGGTGAAATTCTGTTAACTGGGTTGTGAAGGCAACTCTCAAGCTGCAATCACTTCTTTCCTAGGATGTCCCCTGGAGTTAGCCAGTGCTGAACTTGGTAACTGAAATGTCTGCCATGTTGTTTTGACATAAACTGCTGGTAGCCATGTCACTTTTCTCCCACTTCCCCCACCACATTGGCCTTTTCAAACATGTTCAGAGGATCTGAGGTCATTTTGAATCCCGATTGTCAGTCCAGACATTTACTATATCCCTTCTCTGTTCACTTTTTCATAAACGCAAACTTCCCTAGTTTCTAGACTTTCATTAACAGATGGAAAAGTATGGAGTCAAACAGAGGAAAATAATCCATAATCACTGTCACTTGCCTAAGTTATCTGCCAGATCCACAGCTACTTTCCAGCCCCCAGAGACCAGAGCCTTCCAGGTGCTTATTTAAACTCACACTTGCCATGCTCCTTCATCTGGCATGGCTGGGCAGTATCAATAAGCAGAGTATAGAAAGTAGGTCAGCAGCCTTCCGTCCTCCTCTGTCTTTCTTCCCTTCCAGATTCCTTTTCACTCTCTGATGTCAGGAATACTGGAGATAGTGGTTGGTTGCTCTCTTGTGTTTACCGAATTGAGAATGGACAAGTTATTGTGATAAATAAGAATAAGAATTCTGGGCATTTCTGTTACATATGCCTTCCAATGAACTTTCACATTTATTATCTTCTTTCATCTAAAAAGCAGGCATGGTCACTCAGAGTGACTTGCCCACAGTCAAGAAAAAGTCAATGATGAGGTGAAGGTTTGAACCTAGTGCTTTAATTTTCCATTCAGATCTCAGTGGTTGGAAGAAGCAGGCAATGGGATTATTTGGCATCTCTGAACAAGTCAGAAGAGAGAAGCAAGATGAAATACCAAGAGATGGCCTGGGAGTAACCTCAGGATACCTGACCTGGCCTTTCTAGTTCCCCTAAAAATTGAAAGCAACGGTTGTGACATTGGGCTCTTGGATTGAAGTAACCTAAGAGAAAACTCAATTTCTGAAAGTGTCATCTACCTTGAACAATTCCAAAAATCTCTGAATCTAAACCAGGCTCTATCCCCCTCACTCCCCTTTCCAATCCAACTAAAAAATGTGGGTGGGTTGAAAAAGAACAGAAAAGAAAGATCAAAACTGTGACAACCCTCTGACAACATTTTAACTTGAAAATTGCCTCCAAATGGATGGCATAATTCTGTGTAGGCAGATGTAAATCAGGCACAGATTTGCTCAAAACCTCCTCATTCTTATTTCCTAACCAACAACTTGAAGAAACAGGGCCCTCAAGCTGACCACAGGCAGCCTTGGAAAGGCTGACTTACCCTGGTCTCCTCAGTGAAGCCCACCAGTGGATGTGACCTTTTTCTTCTCTGAACTTTCAAACTCATGTCCCCCTCCTGTCCCTCACCAAACCACATCTTGCTTATTTTCCTGAGTCAGTTTTGACTCCCTCTGCATACCCCCTCCCCCAGGCTCAGCATGAACCACCAGGCTCATTAGGTGGTTGGGAAAGGAACCTACAGGGGACAAACAAGGAACAGGGCTCAGACCTTAATCAGCCCTCTCTAGGGCTTTTCTGACCATTAAGTGTTGGCCCAAATGGCTAATTCTGCAGATCCCCCCAAAATCTCAAAGATACTTGTTTGGACAAGGCAGAGAAATGTTGATGGTTCCATTCCAGGTCTTCTCTACTGGCAGGAAAAAAAATTCCTCCTTCAGAGCACCTTGGGTCAGTTGTACCTATCACCTGCCCAACCTCAAGCTCACTCTTCTACCTGACCTCTCTGCACCAGGCCCTCTCTAAGACTGATAGTGGGAGGGTAGAGCTGACTGAGCTGCACTTTCTTTTCTGGAGAAAGAAAAGGTGGAGCCAGAGCATCTCGAAAAGTACTTCCCACACCTAGGCTTTGATTTCTGTGTCCATTCCTTTCCTTTGAAGTTGTGTGAGTCATTCAACATCATCCTGCACACTCCCCTGGCTCTGTAGCCTGACAGGGGCTATCTTTAAGAGTGACAGTTATTGCTAATGATGAATGACAGCAGCATGGAGGGATACCTGGACAGAAAAGGGGTTGGTATAGAGAGGAGGAAGAGTTGGTAACTTTACAACCTTATAGAGCAGATCAGGGCCAGGGAGGGAACCACTTGCCTCACAGCACACCTGGGTCTCCCCCAAGTTCTGCCACCTCTAAGGTAACCTCCTATCAGCAGAGGGTGGCAACACTCATCTAGCTGGCAGCTCAGGGATGGGGGCTCACTAAGCTAAGAGCTGTAGCAGTGGCCGGGCCAGGAGGCTGTACAGTATAGCAGGACAGGAGTGGCGTTCTCTGCAGGTTGCCATCTGGACCACCTACCTTTCTGTGGTTCCAGGAACAGAGCAGGCTGCAGTCTTAATTCTCTGAGCAGTTGGCTTCCGAGAGCCCCTGGTTCCCTGTTTCCCCACGGTAGTTAAAAAGAAGGCCAGCTTCCCATTTCTGGTTTACCAATCCAGCAGGTATCAGCAGCTCATTCCCTGGAGGCCCCTCATCTCTGTCCTGCTATGGTTTACCATTCCATGGTCATCCCATGTGACTGAACTCAGCTCCCCAAGAAAGGAAGGGCCTTGATACAAATGTATGAGGAAGGGCTTCAGGAGGGTGGTTAGTGAAAGAGGTGAAGGGGGGCTCCAGAGGGTCTGTCTCAGTGGGGCCAGGACATAGTCTGAATCAGGCCCCGCTCTGACCCTGATCACACCTGCCCAAGAAGAATTGGAGCTGCAAAGGACATGGACCTGTGATGAGGTCTGCATGCTTGGGACGGATGGGTCTGAAATGAGCATTTTGTCCACCTTCAGCTCTTTGGGAAGAGAAGGAACAGGGCAGAGGGCCTTGAACAGAGCTGCAGGACCCCGGTAGGCTAGCCCAATGCATCATGAGTAAGGGCAGCCCTGCCTCTGTACCCCGTGGGCTGGGCATTTGCTCATGCCCATGTCTTCATGCCTCCCCCATGCTGCTGCTGTGAGCACTCACTCCTGCTGAGCTGTTTGTGTATGCACTCCTGTATCCTCTTAGGATCAGAGGAATGGCACATGCACTGAAGGTCTGCTCATAGTAGGAGCCCATGCAGCATGGGTGTGGAGATGGGACAACTGGGCCCTTTGGGAACTTGAGGAGGCCTGAGCTTTGGAGTTGGGTGGAGCTGGCCCTCTCAGGACTTGGGGCATACCTGTATCCAGAAGTCTTTTCTAAGCCCATGTAGCCTCCCCTCCCAAGTCTTGTACCCATGTAGCCCAGTACCTCAGTTCCCAAGAGACCTCTTTCTTTTCTGCCTTTGTGATTCTCTTTCTGGCCTGTTGTGGACAGGAGTGTACTCTGCATTGATATCAGTGCTTCTTAACCCTAGCTGTCCATAAGATTCCCCCAGGGAATGACTGTGCTTGCATCTACCCAGACCTTTCAATCCAGAATCTCTGGCATGGAACTCAGGCTTCAGTACTGCCTGAGTTTCCTAGATGGTTCTGTATAGCCCCGTCAAGAGGACCTCTGATAAAACAGTGAAAGATAGCTAAAAAAACTTACATATGCATTGATATAGTAAAAGTGTAAAGACACACAGGAAGCAAGGTAATAATATCAGGCGGGATCAGATCCGTCAACTGTAGTTGTAATGTTTTATTTCAGACTTTTTGGTTTGGTTGAAATAGTTCTTCATCAGTTAATGAAAAAAAAAAAAAAAAAAAAAAAAAAAACATGGATTTTGCAGTCCGACAGACCTGGGTTTTAAATTCAGTTCTGTCACTTACTACTTATGTGACCTGGAGCAAGAACTTGACCTCTCTGAGATTGTTAATCATCTACAAAATGGGGCTCCTAATATCACTTGTCAAGTTCTAACACTCCTTTCCTGAGTCCCAGCCTCAGTGAGACCAAACTAGCTCTCAGAGCCCTTCAGGGAACAATCACATCTCCCTGCCAACCACAGGCAGACTTGATCAAGCCAGGAGGACAGCACCACCCCTTCAGGCAGGGAGCCCCAGAGCCCAGGCTCAAAGCAAGACCTTAGGGTTTCCTTGTTGGGAGGAAGGAGAGGGGTCTTAGGAGAAGGCAGTGTAGCCCTAGCCCCATCTGTTTCCAAATACTCTGTGGCCTCTCAGCTGAGGAATGGAGCAGGGGTTGGGGGTGGGGGACATAGCTCTGAAAAGATAATACCACGAATGCCTAGGGCTGGAGGGGTCAGTGACCCTAGGAAAGAAGCAGTTAGGCAAAGAGCCCCTCCTCCTACGGTGTCTGCAGGGAATGAGGGGGCCTCTTACAGGAATGCAGTTCTGGGAGCCCCTGTGGACATTTAGATTCTGGTGCAATCAGGCAGTCTGTCGCTGGGGAGGACGGGAGCCTGGGGAGGCCCGGAGGGCAGGCAGTGTATCTTCTGTCTGTCTGCACATAAGCACACACTCTCTCACACATAATCAAACACACCCGTATATGTTCACCAGGCCTGGCTATGGAGTAGGGAAAGGAACTCAGACACCATTTTCACTGGACAAGCTTAAAACACAATGTGGCTCATTTTTATTTTATCTCAGAAAAGAAAAAAAAAAAAACATTCCCTTTAGAAGTAAAGGCAGTTAGACAGGGCCTCTAATTGGGCAGCTCTGAGCTGCCCAGGCACAGGTCCTTGGCCTGCCAGTCCTGACTTCTCCCTTGGGATCTGAACCCACACCCTGGCACTGTTCCCATTACAACTTTCTGTCCTCCAGCCCAGCTTCGTCACCCTAAGAGTTGGGCCTGGGACTAAGTGCATGGCAGTTTGTGGCAGCAGGAGAGGGCCGCCTGAGACTCCCTGGGCAAACTCCTGGTGCCAGGTTAGCAGCAGGATGGACAACAGGCCCAGAAGCCAGGGAGGGGATGATAATAAAATAGAAAGGATTTCCTCCCACTTAGATCTTCTCCTGGGGCATGGGGGGAGTCAAGTGCCACCTCCAGTCCAGCAGCTCCCTGAGCCCTAGCAAGTCTGCCAAGGATGGTGTGTATGGCAGGTGGTCTGTTGCAGGCACTCCCCAGCCTCAGATCACAGCTTCTCTGCAGATAAGGTGGGGCTTTTAGATACTTCTGGAGGGGGGACTGGGCCCTGCCCAGCCAAGATGCTGCTGCTGCTGTGGCCCTGGCCGAGTGCAGGGCCCGACAGCATGAAACGTCTGCTTCCTTGAACCCTAAGCCCTTTTTGCTGGGCCTCATGCTGCTCCAGCTTGGGGCTCCTTCCTCTCAGTCCAAAGTGGGAATCAGACGCCTAATGGGTCTCCCAGCACACTTGTTCTTCTCTTCTCCCAATGTGACTGGTCCAGCCAACCAGAAAGATTAAGATTTCCTTCTCTCAGGAAGGGGCAAACTCTATGCACCCTCAGGATACTCCTGCTCCACCTTGGGCCAAGGGGTCCTCTAGGCCAGGGGACTCTGGGCATGCTCCCTTGTGCTCATGGCTGAGGAGCTCCACATCTGCGAGGCTGGCATCCCTGTGGAACCCTTCGGCATTCCCTCCACTCACCAGCCCCAAGGCATAACCATTGGGTCGCCGCTCAGGATGGGGGGCACTGCCATTTGTCCACACCCCTGGGGGGTGGCCATTGAGGCGAAGGCTAACCTGCTCTCCCTCGGTGCTATGAGCTGCCAAGGCTCGGGCGCTGGTGCCCCCTGCCTTGAAGGGTTCCCGCTGTCTCAGAACATGGCTGCGAATGATCTTGCGGAAGGTCTGGCGGAACTCGCGGATGCGGTAGGCATAGATGAAAGGATTAACAACAGAATTGCTGTGGGAGAGGACAATGGCCAGGTACATGAGCCAGAGAGGAGCATGGCTGCATTTGGGGCAGAAGAAGGTGAAGCAGTTGATTATGTGCAGGGGCAGCCAGCAGAGGGCGAAGAGACCCACAATGATGGCCAGTGACTTGGCAGCGTGGACTTCCTTCTGTAGTGTGGACCGAGTCCTCTCCCCTGGCAGGGGCTGGCTCTCCATCTGCTTCAGCTGTCGCCGGGCCGCCAGGAAGATTCGCAAGTAGATGCCCAGCATGAGCAGCAGGGGCACCAGCACAAAAGCAAAGAAGTTGTAGTATACCATGTAGTTCATGGGCACCACGTCCTCAAAGAGACAGGTCACCTGACCCTCGCCGCAGTCCTGAGAGTGATTCCTGCCTTCCTTTGGTTGACCGCAGTTGTTCCAACCCAGCATGGGTGTCAGACCGATTGCAAATGACAGCACCCAGCAGATTGCAATGATGCCCTTGGCCCTCGTGCCAGTCACCAAGCCATTGTACCTGGAGAGAGGAGACCAATGTCAGAGGTCTAAGAAACCAGGGTGAGACAAGGCTAAGAGTCAAGAAACCCAGAATGGCACCCTGCTTGGTCTCCTGCTCCACTGCTTACTGGCTAGCTGTAAGGTCTTGAACCAATTGCTTCCTGCCTCCTAACCTTAGTATCCTCCCCTGTTAAGTAAGCTATATTGGGTCTTGCCTTTTGTGAGCAGCTGGGAGATAAATAGCAGACACAGTGGAAACAGAAACCACTATATAAGTGTTCAGATGATGATTACAATTAGGCATAGTCCTGAGACTTGAGTTTGGTTTGAGGAAATTAGTAAGTGATTTGAGGGGGAAGGGGAAGAGCCAGCACTTCCATATTGGTTGATTTTGGTTCATGGGACATCACACTTCCCTTTAGAGCATGGGATGGATCTGGAGGGTGGGCTCGTTGACTGACGACAAAACCAGCCAGACCAGGCTTAAAGATGATCTAAGCCTTTTGTACGTCATGTTCCTTCTTTGCCATTTGACTTGGGTCTCCAGAGGTTCCCCAAGTCAAGATTGCCCAAGGGAGTAAGGAAAAGTGGGAGTCTCAAGCCAATTGAGATACTATCTCCCATCCAAATCTACTCACCACCCTCTGGAGAGAAAAGAGATAAATATTGTCTTGATATTTACATGGCAATCTTAATATTCTGGAGGAAATATTTGGATGAAGTACTGAGGTCCAGAGAAGGACAGTCATCTACCTAAAGTTACTCAGTGATCCTGAGAGCCAGATAGAAATCCAAGCCTGCTAATTCCAAGTCCCAGACTCAGGGAATGGCTTGATTCATGGGCCAGGAAGCAGACCTCCATCCCACAGGAAAGGTAGCATTCATTTACCTATAGAATGGGTACTCAAAAAAATAAAGTCTCACTGATTGATAAAGGCAACCTTGGTGACCTCTGAGGGTTGACCTCCTGCTTAACAATTTCAATTCTGGCAAAACCAGACAACCCTCCCCTCTATCTGGTGAAAGACCTACCCATCAAGTTCAGGCTAGATATCTTCTCAGAGAAGCTTCCTGCCTCATCTGGGCTTCCAAGGTTGGGATACCCCTGGAGACATCCCTCTATGCATTGCTAGCTCTGCCATAGGAGCACAGAGTAGGTGCCAAGAAAAAAATGTGCTCTATTTAATTCCAGAGTTGGAAACATCTGCAGAAAGGGTGTAGCCCATGGGTGGCAAACAGAGGTGCCTAACAGGTAACAAACCAGTGAGGCAGGCTGGTGGGCATTTACCCTGTCTCTGCTGCCATGTAAAATATGCTCCCAGTGTTAGAATGCTTGTCTAGCACGTGGGAGGCCTTAGGTTCAATCCCCAGCACTGCAACAACAATGACAACAACAAAATGTGTACCCAGTGTTACCAGATCTGAAGAGCGGTGGGAAAGTTGATATTCTGGGCAAACTCTCCCAAGTTTTAAAATTTGCCAGTTCAAATTAAGAATAATCAAAACTGAAAAACCAAGTGGTTTCTGATCTCTTATCTAGTCCAACCCCCTTATTTTACAGGTGGGGTAACTGAGTTCCAACAAGGGGAATGGATTTGCCATAGACATTTCAAAGGCAAATCAGGCCCAAGTCAGTTCTGAATGTTTTATGACAATTCTTTTATTCTGTATTTTTGTAGGTGCTGGGGATTGAACCCAGGGCCCTATGTGTGCAGACAAATGTTCTACTGCTGAGCTATCCCTCCCACAGCCCCATCCATTCAGGATCCCAAACAGGAGTGCCAACAGGAGTGCAGGATAAGGGTCAGGGACTTGAGCACTTCTGCCATCCAACAGAGACAGAACTGCCCTCTCTCCTGTTCCGGAAACATCACAAAGTTATAGAGCCCTCATCTAATAATTACATAGCACTTACTCTGTTCCAGGCTCTGTTCTTAATACTTTACATTAGTACTTCATATAATCCTCACTGAATGGAATCCAATTAATGTTGATAACTTTCCTGAGAAAAGTACATCTCTCCCTGGGTTCTAGCTCTGGTACATTCCTGTAAATAAGCAATGTTGTGTCACTTTGCCTTTCTAAGCCTCAGTTTCCTTAATTTGAAATGAAACTACAAATTCTGGACTTGTCAGCACCGCCCCCATAAGGGCAGAATGTGAATCGGTGAGTGGAAAATCCAGGGAGGCAGACAATGGCTTGGGGTAGGTCAGAGCTTATGAGCTGAGCTGTTCATAGGAGAAATGGGCTGCTCGGTAGTAGTGAGCTTCTTGTCATTTGAGGCAATCAAGCAGACACAAGCTATTATAAGGATTGTGCAGGATCACCTAGACCCTGGTGGTCATTTGCTTTAATGGTTTTTAAGCTGTTTTCCAGCAGTGGGCCTTCATATCTACATTTCTGGGCACATATAGAATGGGGTTGCTAGGGAAGAGAGGGGCTTTGTAAGTATTGAATTAATGAGTTGATGGGGACATCAGGGCCTGAGAGCTCTTGAGAACACAGCATGGAAATTCCCAGTCTAGTTTTACAGATAAGGGAACCCACGAGGGTTCTTCCACTGCTCTCTGAAAGAAAGCCCCTCCTGGGGACAGAAACAAAACATGCATGAGTGGCACTCATAGGTGAAGAATGTCTCTGGAAGGATACCCACCATGACCTTCTGGGAAGGGGACTGGGGAGGGGCAGTCAGGGAGCAAGGGGACAACTTTTCACTGTATACATCTTATTCCTTTTAAATATTTGGGCACATGCAAGGATTATTTATTTAAAAAAACACATACACTAAATAGAGCTGGGATGGTAGCTCAGTGGTAGAGAATTTGATTAGCGTGTTTGAGGTCCTGGGATGGGCCCCCAGCACTGCCAAAACAAAAACCAAACAAACAACAAAAAAACCCCACAAAACCAAATAGGTTAATTTTGTTATCCAAAAGAATGCCCCATAAGCTGAGTCCTGGACCCAGGCATCTGAGGGCCTGGGACAGGATGAGGGTCCAAATGGAATCATGGCTGGACCATGGTCATGCCCAGGAGCATCTCCTGGGCTGCATCTGTAACTAACACAGCCATATCTCAGCTTCTGACCCCAGATATAAACTGTCCAGCTGCCCATTATAACATTCAGCTATTCCAGGAAGTCCACAAGTGTCATAGGATGCAGGTGCCACAGCCACTGGCAGCCCCCATTTTCAGGTGCCCTCTGCATCCCTGTGTCCTCCAGTCTGTAGGCTGCCCCTCCTGGGTAACACGATTACATGTTAGGGGCTTTAGTCTAAGTACATACTCTACAATTACAGGTGGAGTTTTATGTGCATTTGTACCACACTGAGGAGAAGGTAGATCTTTCCTAAGTTATCCAAAGGGGTCAGTGATTCAAGAATTGAAGAGCCTTTGACCCCAAGGGAAACCTAAACTCCTTCTCTAGGCATGAACAGGCCCAAAGCAGCCTCACAGCCTGCCTGCTCCCTCACCTTATCTCCTTCTGTCACTTAGCATTGAGGTCACCTCTTCCTGGTTCAGTGTCCACATGCTCATTCATTCCTCAGAGCCCCTGACCAGGTTCTGCCGTTCTTCTGATATACCCTCCCCCAAACACATGCCATTGAGCCCCTAAGCATCCTACAAGACCCACTGGGCAACAGTTCTTCCAGGGAACTCCCCAGTCGATCCTGCCTCCTTATTTTTTTGTTATTATTTTTCTGTGAGGGTACCCATCAGGAGATGGTGGTACAAAAGTCCCCTGGTAAGGGAAGCCTGCATCTTTGATCCTGGGATTTCTATCCTCTGTACCTCTGCCTCTTGCCCAGCTTCTTTCTCACTGACTAGGCCCTGCCTTACCCCATCAGCATCCCTATAATTGGGAGAGAGGAGATTATTTGTTCTGAAGCTGAATTCTTTTTTTTTTTTTTTTTTTTGATACTGGGGTTTGACCCCAGGGGTGCTTAACCACTGAGCCACATTCCCCAGTTCTTTTGTTATATTTTATTAGAGACAGGGTCTCGATGAATTATGTATGGCTTCTCTAAGTTGCTGAGACTGGCTTTGAACTCATGATCCTTTTGACTCAGTTTGCCAAGCCACTGAGTTTACAGGCATGCACTACTGTATCCAGCTGAAGCCGAATTCTTAAAAAAAAAAAAAAAAAAAAAAATCCCAACTACTCAGGAAGTTGAGGACAGCCTGATAACTTAGTGAGATACTGTCTTAAAGTAAAAAAATAAACAAAGGCAGGGCTGGGGATGTAGCTCAGAGATAGAGTAACCCTGGGTTTAATCTTCAGTACTGCAAATAAGAAAAAAAAAAAAAAAAAGAACTTAAAAAAATTACTAGTGCAGGGTGTAGACCTGAGGTTAGGCATCTGTCAGAGACTAGACCTCAAAGAAGCCCTGTGGACCTTGCTGAGTGGAGCAGCAAATGGCATAGAGAAGGCTACGTTTCCAGCTGTGAAGGTGACAAAAGAGGAAGGGGGAGCCTAAGCCAGGCAGTACCTCCAGTACCAGCCAAGAGCTCCTGGTGCTCAGTTACCTCCATCCAGTTTCCCTCATACCCTGCTTGCTCTCAGAAGCCACCAACCTCCATGTGCCTAGGCCAGGGGCCTCCAAGAATAGGAATGTGAAAAGACCCAAGGGCCAGGATCAGTGTGAAGAGCACTAAAGTCCTTCCACATCAGAAGATGCACATACGTCTTTCCCTGGCTCTGGCCTCACCGTGAGTAATATGAAGGTCATAGCACCCACCCCAGCCACAATGCTGGGCTAAAAGGATTAAAGGAGATGCTAATGCTACCATGCTATTGCAGTGGTAAAACTGCTCCTGGGACAGGATAAAATCATCATCATCCCCACTGCTCCCCATGAGGAGGACCCTCAAAACCCTCACCCAACACAGCACAAATGGTCTAAAGTATGGATGAAACTGAAATCCAGCTCCAGGAGGTCCTGGGAGTGTCAGGGAAGCAGACTGGACCTGAGTAGGTACATGGCTTCAAACCTCCAGTAGTTCAGGAAAGAGTTGAATCCCCCCTGTCACTCCCATACACTCAATGGACCCTCACACCTTTGTCCCCTTTTACAGATGAGGAAACAGGCCCAGAGGAAGGCAGCTGACTTTCCACAGCCACACAGTATTTTCCATCCTACTACTTCATGTATTCATTCTTTTGACTGTCAGAAAACAGATATGGGAAGGGAGAAACCAAGGCGGGGGAAAAAACCTAAGGTTTTAAAATTGAGAACAGCCCTCCTGATCTCTCCCTGGAATGTTGCTGCCCTTTGAATCAGAGAAGAAAGCGAAAGCTAGTCTACCGCTTCCCCTTAGCCTCGCTCTACCACTGCCTGCACTCAGCCTGGCTCCTTGAGGTGGACTCCAGTCCTCTCTTCTCTGGCCCACTTTGTACCTACAGACAGGTTTCCCCAGGGCTTCCCTATTCTGAGCTGTCACTGGATAGCTGCTCTGCCCTCTGGAGCAAGGGATGGGAGCTGTGGGGACCCAGCTTATCTCACAGACTGCCTGGAGTCAGACCACCTCTAACTCAGTCCCCTTTTTAGATAGGCCAGAGTTCTCTTCTTTGAGAATTCCCTTGATAAGGGCTTTAGAGTTCCACCCCTTCTTTTGGGCAGACTGATATGGGTGCTTCCTCCCCTTTTAGGGTTCAGGTGACAGCAGTGGCTACTGGGTACAGCTTCTGGGAGACTGGGCTGCCTGTGACCACTACCTAAAAACATGTCACAGTAGCGGCAGACTATGTATCATCCCAGGCCTAGTTCTAGTTCTGCTACCAACTCTTTGTGTGGCCCTGAAAGAGCTGGCTTCTTTTTCAGAGCCTCATTTTTCCATTCTGAAGAAGAGAGGAAGGAAATGACCTCTGAGGGCCCCCTTGGGTTTGACACTCTGAATTTCCATTTGCTCACTGAGCCTGATCGTCCTCCCTGCCAGGGAACCCTCAGCCCAGCACATGGTTTCTGGGGCTTCCTCAGTAGGTGGGCACTCTACCTGTTTGGGAGATTTTACCACGGGGACACGTGTACTCAGATTCCCAATCATGGAGACCTTCCTCACATCCTGCAGTCATCCTGGCGGTGGAACTCAGCTCTATCATTGAGGGGTAAGGAGGTGGAGCAGGAGGACCCTTGCTTCCCCAGAGGAGGAACACACATTCTTGCTCTTCTCTGGTCTGGGTAGGTGAAGGCTACACAAGTAAACTCAGCCTGAGGAAAGTGTTTACACAATACTTGGTTGAAGTCACTTTGCAAAAGATTCACCATAAAAACCCCCTCCAACAGCCAGTCTGAGTGCATGCTGAGTCCTTGGTGACCTAAGGAGCAACATAATTTGCATATATGTTCAAATGACTCACTGTGGCATTCAGCCAAGTCACTTCCCCTCTCTGGGTCAACTCTCCTAATGTGCACACTGTGAGGCCTGCCCAGAGGAGCTGAAGAAAGGCAGCAGTGGGCGGGTCCTAGCTAAGGTCCTGTGGTTTCCCATGGTTCCCCGTCCACCCCAGCATCATGCAGGGAGTTTTGCTCTGATGTGTGAAGAATGGCCCAGGCCCACCCAAGTGTAGTGCCAGGTCCAAGTCACGTTTATCTGCCAGCAACCAAACATGGCTGGCTGCAGACAGCCTCAAACATGTGGCTGGGGGATGCCAGGATGCCAGGCACTTTGTGCACGTGGAGGAAAAGCCAGATTGGCATACTGGCTGCTCACCCACCAGCCCTGGGCAGTCACAGGCTGAGACCACAGACCAGATGCTGGGCACAGCCACCCTTTGTACAGACATAATCCCCTGGTCCCCAGCTCACCGAAGTGGGATGCGAATGGCGATGTAGCGGTCAATGGCAATGGCCAGAAGGCTGAAGATAGAGCTCTGGGTGAGAACCAGGACAAAGCAGGCGAAGAAGAGGCAGCCGTGGCAAGCAGCGCAGAACCCAGTGCTGATGGTGATGGCAAAGGGGATGGCGAGCACACCCACTGCGATGTCAGCTGCCGCCAGCGATACCACAAAGTAGTTGGTGACATTCTGCAGGTTGCTGTTGATCCACACAGCCCAGCATACCAGGACGTTGCCCAGGACAGCCAGCACAGCAATGGCCAGCTCCACTGTGATGTACACTGAGGAGCCCATGGTGGGAGCAGCTGCAGACGGGCAGGCTCAGCAAGGACACGGGCTGGGCCAGCTCACGGTCCATAGCTGCAGCCCAGCCGTCTGCTGCCCAGGCAGAGGGGCCTAGGCCCCACAGCCTCTTCCTCACGGGAGCCAAGAGCGTCCCTGTGGGGGCGGGGGGCTCTTCAAAGGCTTTCTCACAGATAACTCCAAGTCTCCTCACACAAGGCCCTCTCTGGGGGCTCCAATGGCTGTGTCATGGCTCAGTTTGGCTTCAGGGTTCCCAAGGCACCTGCAAAGAGAGTCTGGTAAGCAGCTGGACCACTCTCACACCTGCTAGTTCAGATTCTGCCCCACCTGTGGGCAAGGTGTCAGTGCAAGAATGACCCATACATGATCACAGGCAGGAAGCAGGAAATTTGGAATTCTGGCACCCATCTCTGGGGAGGACACGGACCCAGAGAGGTCACTGAGCAAAACTACTTCTCCCTGGTCCCAGGGAATTCTTGCCAAGACCCTCATGCAAACCCCTCCCAGGGAAGCATCCCCTTCTCTCAGGTTCTGCAGGACAGACATAGAAGGGACTATGGATAGAACCATAGCTGCACCCCCACCAGGTCTCTGGCTCACCCCTTTGCACTATCCAAGGCTGTATTTCAGGTGCTAAGGTCATGGCCCTTCCAGCCTGGACTCAGGGCTAAAGATCAGTCCAACTGTTTTTTTTTTTTGTGTGTGTGTGTGTGCCCCCCACCCCCACCCCAGGAGCTAAGAATCTGTCAAAAATTAAGTTTAATGTTGCTTCCCATGCTCAGCTTCTCAAGCCTTCTCTGACAACCTGGCCAGTCTCCTAGGTCCCTGCACTTACTGCCAGCTCCACAACCCTCCCTCTTTCCCAGAAAGGTCCCCCTCCCCACCAGAACTCTCCCATTCCCACCCACCTTCTCTTCACTGGGCCAGCTTTTCAGCCTGCTTCAGCCTGCCTCAGCCTGCTCCATCCCTGCAAGCTCTCCAAGGAATGACCAGTGCCCACCTAAGGGATACCAACTGCACCACCAAGGGACAGAGACCCCTGGAGCTCGGATCTGGAGGACCTGAGGAGCTGTCTGGTCCTATCTTCTACTCTTAGCAGTTAAGCCCCCTCACCCTCACAGGTAGCAGAGCAAGCACAAACCTGAACCTGCTGCCTCCTGGTGCCCCTGCTAGCAGGCTGCACATCTGGGTGGGGAAGGCGCTGCGGCTGCTTCCCTTCTCTGAGGGAGCCGCCTCCTTTTTCTCCTCCCACACTTCTCCCCCACCTGCTCCTCTGCCTGGCTGACACAGGGAATGACTGACTTAAATCACTTCTGCTGGGGGACCATGGGCAAAAATATTTTTTCTCCAGGCACAGTGGTGCATGCCTGTAATCCCAGCAGCTCCTGTGGGGGTGAGACAGGAGTTTCCCAAGTTCAAAACCAGCCTCAGAAACTAGTGAGAGACCCTGTCTCAAGATAAAAAATAAAAAAGAGCTAAAGATCGGTCCAACTGTTTTTTTTTTGTGTGTGTGTGTGCCCCCCGCCACACTGGCTGTGTTGCTCAGTGGTAAAGTGGCACTCGGTTTAATTCCTAGTACCATGAAAAAAAAAAAAAAAAGAAGAAGAAAAATGTTTTCCCCTTCTGGGCCCCAATTTCCATTCATATAGTGAAGCAGTTGGACCCCAGATGACCTCTAGGTGCCACTGCAGCTCTTGCCCAGGAGTCTATGAGAAGGAAATAAATAACAGATTTGAACGTGTTCCCCCAAAGTCAAAATGTCACAGAAACATAGAAATAGTTGACACCCCTGGAGAGTCAAAGTCTTGGTCTCCCCAGCAGGCCTGAGCCCACCCCAAACTCCAGCTGTTCCTCCCTGAGCTTTTAAAGTGGTCTCAGTTCAAGTGGGCCTCTGCCCACTAAAGTGCCTCTCCCTGAGAGCTAATAGGCCCTGCCCCCAAATCCATTTCCTTCAGTCCTAAATTCTCTGTGTCTCAGGGATGCCTGAGCAATAGCTGCCACCCACCTGGGACAAGTAGCCAGAGGCTGCCTTTTGGTTTCCTGTACGTGGCCCATCTTCCCTCATTTCCTTGAGGATATGAGGGATTGAGCAGGTCTGGAGACCCTGGGAGAAGGTCACTCTTGTCCAGCCCCACTTCAAAGGGCTACCTTACTCCCAAATTAGCCAGGAGGCAATAGGGGACTGAAACAAATGAATCCTGTTTCCTTCCAACTGTAATACTGTCACTGTCTCAGACTGGCATTTAGCACAGGCAGTCTAAAGCCACATTTGGAAGGAGCATGGTTCCTGCACCCGACAGGCCCTTCCACCCCACCAGGAGGCTTGGAATGGACCATATGATGTAGAAGAGCCAGGAAACAGGAGGGTGAAAAGGACAAAGTCACCACAGAAACTGAGGGGCTCAGGCAGCCTGTAGCAGTTGGAGAGGGCCGAGTCCTACTAAGCCTGTGCTCTTCACAGGGCACTTGCCAACCAGCTGTTCACAGTGCATTGCTGGTAGACAGGCCAAATCAAGTCTCTAATCACCATCTCCAGTCACATGCCATGACCTTCTGTGCTCCTGGCCTGAAGTTCACAGTAGTATTTACCAGGAGCACACCTGACCCCCAAAAGGCCCAGGTCCAACAGGTGCCAGCTGCTGCCAGTTCAGGGCTGCCTCCCACCCTAGTCCAGGGTGGCCTCCCAGACCCAGGAGCAGCAGCAGCATTTCACTAGTCCATCAGGCTCAGTCAAGCCAGCAAGCTTCTACGGAGCCACTGATGTCTAGAGATCCTGCCTCCTGCCACTGGTGCCTCCTAAGGGAAGAGGATAACCACCTCATGTCCTGTGGGCCTTCTCTAGGCGACTCTGTTGAAGGATGCCACAGCCTTCTACCAATCTGATCAACTCAGGTTAGAAGGTTGGCATGGTCCTTGACCATTCTTCAGAGTTAAGGACCCTACCAGTGGCAGATGAGGGCTCCCCAACCTATCATCCAGAGCTTCACTGATATGGTCACTTCACCAGTGCCTGAACTGTGGACCATACTGACTCCACTCCAGCAAGAATGCTTGGCTTGGAAGGGGCCTGACCCAGGACTCTGGTGGGACTCTCCTGGCAGCCCTGGATACATGCCTGGGTTCTCAGGGTCTCTTCTGTGCGAGGTCCCCATGCTGAACAGCACCAGATAGTGGTACTCTTCCTGGTTGTCCCAAAGCTACGTTCCTTTTGTCCAAAGTCTCACTAAATGCACTTGACCCTTCTGCTCAGGCCAGCCTTACATGAGGCTAAAGACACACCTTGGGTTCCCACCAGCAGGACCAACACAGACTCCCTTATTCATGGCCTGTTGCCCTCTGCCCCTTCCCTCAAAGAGGCAGGCAGCCTTTCTGCAGGTTCCTCCAGCTACTGCCAGCACATCCCTGATGAGGTTTCTCTGGTTCCACAGGCCACCTGTGCATTTGCTAAATTAGAATCCATTCTGGGTTGTTCATTCCCCGGCACTGAGCCCAGCAGATCAGTGGAGCCACAGGCAGCCACAGGAGGAGGTTGGGAGACATGTGCTACTGGGGGCACTCTGTGGGGATGACTGGGATTTGTCCAGCTGTAGACTGGCAAGTAAGTCCAGGGCCAGGAGTGCCCTGACTTGTAGCCTTTTCCTGTGGTGTAAATGCTCTTACTAGGGCCAATTTCAAACTACTATTAGGTCACTAACCAGAACCAGGAAGCGATACACACAGCTAGCCACCAGGTGCTAGCCACTACTGAGCCACCAAAACCTGTGCTTTCTGGCAGGCTACTTGCCTGAATGCCAGGACACTATGCTGGACGCTCTCAAAGAGCTTATACAGCTACCTAGAAGCCTGAAAAATGATGGACATCCATGTTCTCACTGACCGCACGAACCCCATTTTACAGATGAGGAAATTAAGGCCCAAAGAGATAAAGTGACCTCTCAGCCTTACCAAGAGCATTAAAAGGTGACATAGGATTGGGGAAGAATGCCATGGAACATAGCAGCTGGAACACTTCCTGGGCCTCTTGGCTTCCCTCCCTTTTGAAGCCTCCCAGAGCTACAGGAAGGTGGAAGGTCATGAGGAAGGGGCCAGGGGTGGGGGCAGGATCTGGCAATTTCCTATCCCTCTTTGTTAGTTCTATCTAATTAATCCTTGAGTCATCTGTTGCTATCCAGGAAGGGAAATTAAATATTAATAATGTCATATTTCCTCATGATTGTCCCTTATTGGGATGGGGCAGAGGGCATAAACTATAGACACATGCTAAGGAACATGCTTGATTAGCTTTTAAGGGATACCCTTGGAAAGGCTAGGGGTGTAGCTCAATGGTAGAGCACTTGCCGGGCATGCAGAAGGCCCGGGTTCAATCTCCAGTACTGCAAAAACAAAACAAGCCCGTAGGATTCCTAGCAGTCAGACTCAAAACTCCCGCCTTTTCCTGCCTTCTCACCCACACCCACCCGGACCCAGCTGCTTTAATTAAAACTCCATTTAATCAAAACCCACACATCCCCTGGCCCACCTCTTTTGGCTCCTTATACATCAGACTAGCAAGGCTCTCTGTACACATACCCAGATGGTGGCTATACCCCCACAGAGTCTGCTGGATGGAGGTGCCCACCAGCTTCCAGGCAGTACCCTGCACACCTGCTCCTGGGTGCGGCTAAGGACAAGGATCAGAGCACAGCATGGAGAATGCCTATTGCAGCGATTGGGCTCCAGAATTCCAGACTTAGAATCTTCCCTCCACTTTCTGGTAACAAATGTTCACCAGTTACATACTCCGCAGTGCCATGAAACATCCCAACTGCTGGACCATAGGGAGCTCTGTGTCACCTGCTGCTGCCCTGAGGATTCAGGTACTACAGGTCACTCTGTCCCCAGAGCCTCAGTTTCCACTTCAGATGAGCTGCAAATCCCAATTTCAAAACACAGAAGGAAATTTAAGACCAAGAAAGATAAACAAGTATATCAAAACCACGGAGAGATTAGCTCATTGCAGAAGAGAGGAAGGCAATGAAATAATGTAATAATGATCGTTCAAGATATTTCAGGTTCTCAGAAACAAAGGATAGCATCCATAAAGAAGAACGAGGCGCTGGGGACATAGCTCAGTTGGTAGAGTGCCTACTTCACAAGCACAAGGCTCTGGGTTCAATCCCCAGCACCGCAAAAAAAAAAAAAAAAAAAAAGAGGGGGAGAGAGAGAGAGAGAGAGAGAGAGAGAGAGAGAGAGAGAACTTTTACAAATCCACTGGCAGAAACAAGAGCAGGAGAACATGAACAAGAAATAATATAAAAGTCCAATCATGAAAAACAGAGGGATTGAAATAAAGAACACACCAGAAATGATAAGCTTCAGGCACGCAGGCTGTTGAAGGGACAGTAGGGATCAGCAAGATAGAATTCTCATAGATACCTCATGGGGACAAGATAGACACAGAAGAGAAGTTGAGAAGCATCAACATCTGTCTCTCAGGGGCTCAGGAGGAGCATGGAGGGGCCAAACAGAGCATCACAGTTGGCTGGGCAGGCTGGTTTCTGGTCTGGAGCCACAAGCCTTGTGTTGGCCCATCTGTGACAATATAAGAGCTTCCTGGAATACCAGGACCCCAGGAATCACTGAGCCCCTTACAAATATATCAGTCATGCTAGGCAGGTGCCTTCTGTGGCTGCCTGGGACTGAACAACTACTAGCCTGGGTCCCTCTTCCCTCCCCGCCTCCCTCTGGGGCTGCACAGTGCTGGGCTTCAGATGCCTGGTGTAGGCTGGGCCCCAGGTACCTAGGCAGGTTCCCTGTGGTGCACCCTCCCCCACCACCCATGGGTGTGCAACTGCTGCTCATTGCTCCTGGGGACAGGATGTGGGCAGGAACGGAGAACCAGCTCCCTGTAGCTGGAGGCTAAGGCTCTGAACCCGCCTCTCAGAGCAGCCTCCAGCCTCCACCAGCCACAGGCCAGCCTTAGGGCTGCCTCAACCTCATCCCGAGGGCCACCCAGCCTACCACAGCTTCCTTCTTCCCCGTGGGGACCCAAAATGGTCCCTGCCATCCCTATGTGCCCAAGCCAGATGCCAGAAAAGTTGCAGGTCCCAGTCTCCTTGCCTTGGGTGACCACTTTAGCCCATCACAGGCCACTTCTCTAGACAACTCCCCTCCAAGGGGCCACGCCTCACAGAGGTGCTAAGAGCCTCCTCTGTGGTGTAAGCAGCCTAGGTAATGTCCACACCAACTCCATCATGCACTTCCTGTGCCCCAAGCACTAGGCTTCCCCTTTGTGCTGTGGCTTCTCACGTGTGCACAGGCTGTGGTGAGACACCATCATGTGAAAGACCCAGCACCAATACCTCCCACAAGTGGCAGATGACAGGTACTATGTTGCCTAAAGAGGGGACATGGGGGCTACTGAGCATGTGGAGCCCAGTGGGCCTGGGGTGGGACCCTGGTAGGCAGCCTGTTGAAGGGGTAGTGCTAAGTACACTGAGGACAGAGGGATGTGGACCCATGCTGGGGTCTGTAGGACACAGGTATGATGATGCAGCCCTGGAGGCTGAAGGGAAAGGGTAGCAGGAGCCAGATCAACCTGAGCATATCCCACCTGAGCGCTGTCCATTGCTCCTTTGCCTGTCAGCAGCTTCCCCTTCCCACCCCCCACCTGGCTTATGGCTTGTAGAGGCCACTGAGGCCAGCAGTAAAGTTCTTGTAGCAGATGAGCAGAAAGCTATCAGCCCTGGGGCCTCTGGGCAGAGCCTGATCCCCACAAAAGACACCCAAGCAGCACCTTTCATCTTTCCTCCAGGTGAGTTGCTGCCAAAAACAGGCTGGTGGAACAGCCGCATCCCCACAGGTGGAAGCCACAGAAGGGTGGTGCTTTCCTCTGCCCAACTTCAAAAAACAGAAGCCTGTCCCATAGGAGTGGGTGTGGGCCCAGAGGGAGTCCCAAGGGCTTCTCAGAGGAGAGGCCTTTAGAGGGACTTGAAGAACAGGAGGTAAAAGGAGAGAGGTAGGAGAGATTCTGTCAAAGAAAACAGCCTGTACACAGCTCAGTAGAATCAGAGACACCTTGAGGTTGTCTGGGCAGCAAGTCCTGCCTTCCCTGGTGTCCTGCCCCTTCCTGGGCAGGGGTGAGGAGTAGTTGCTCTTCCCTTCCAAAAGGACCCTCCCCAGCCCCTAGCAAGATTTCATAGCATCCAGGCTGCAAGGGCCAGAAGTTCAGGTGAATAATCAATATGGGCAGGGGTGGGGGTACTCCTCCCTTCATCCCAGTTCCTTTCCCTCCCCATCAGGGCCCAACATGGACCCAGGGGCCCATCCTGAGACACTGTGCTCTTTCTGTTCCCCAAATCTCCACCTTTCTGTGGCTTCCAGTGTGTCCCAGAGTCCAGAACCTTCCCCCAGGGAGGGGTAGTTAAGACTCCTCCCTTTTCCTGACTTAGCACCTGACTACATCAGTCTCCTCTCCTCAGTGACCCCCACATGCACATCAAAACCTCATCTATCGAATAGGAAAGATAGTAGAATGAATCAGACTTTACTTTCCTATGTGCATATATGATCACATGACCAATGTAATTCTACACCATGTATAACCAAAGAATGAGAAATTATACTCCATATATGTATAATATGTCAAAATACATTCTACTGTCATGTATAACTAATAAGAAAAATAAAAAATCTCTGTAGGAAAAAACCCAAAACAAACAAAAAGCCCCATCTCTCCACCCTTCCTGCCTGTGCTGATCCAACTCTGCCATCCTTCCCTCTGCTCTTACACACACACAATCCTCAGGGCTTGGTTTGACAAGACAGATCTCAATGATACTGAGATGGTGATTCCAGCTCACCCAGGATGAGATGGCTCAGGATCAGGCAGGTTAGAGGGTGGCAAGAGTCATGTGGGATTTCAGGTCACTGTCGAGTCACCAGGGGCTATGGTCTCACCCACAGACCCTGAATTTTGCAGGACCCTATTCCCTGAAACCACAGGCTTGCTCCCAAGCCAACTCTTATCCACACCTACCTCTACCCACAGTGATGCCTTGTGATGTCCCCTGATACTCCCTCCAGGGTTCTCCAGCTTGAGCACAGTCCCCTGACTTGTCCTCTGGTCTGTTCTGACCTTGTCCCACCTCCAGTCAAATGCCTGTCTCATTTCTTCTCCAGCAAAGCCCTATAAATTAGGCATTGCTAGGAATACCGTCCTTGCTCTACAGATGAGAAAATGGATTCCCAGGGCAGTGACTTTCCCCAAGGCCACCAAGTTAGTGAGTCAAGGAGGCAAGATCAAAACCCAGTTTGGGGCATCAAAATCTGGTCCACTGGTCACCCAACTGTTGCCCTCTTTGGCATCACCCAAATCCTGTCTTCTATCGAAGGTATGGGCTTTCCTCAGCCTCCTTCAGACTATAAGAAAGGCGGCCCAAACCTGTTTATTAGCAATGAGGGGTTGTGAACTGAGGGTCAATGGCTGGGATTTTCTCAAGGAGCACTAGATTCTGGGAGACTCCAAAAGGCAAGGGCCAAGCTATGAGGTGTTGACACTATAGGTATCGGACAAGTACATGAGAAGCCCCTACCACAGATATGCTGGGTCTCAGGATGGGGGACAGCCTACCAAGACAGAGTCTTGGCTCCCCACCCAAGGCCTCCAGGACTAGGGAGGCAGCTGACTCCATCACATACTCCCTGGTCCACTGTGCTCCATCATTGTCCTCAGGGCTAGAACATCCTGGCTGGGCATGGAGGTGGCATGGAGTTTTCTGGAACGTACAGTCTGGAAGTCCTGGGCAGCAAAGGCAGAGCACAGACAGGGCGGCAACACCTGGGCAGGCCTGAGCTCCAGGCTTGTGGACAGTACAGATTCTGGGGGGTCAGGAGATGGTATGCAGTCTTTGGGTGGGGAAGGAGAGTAGGCAAAGGGGACCAGTAACCTTTCAGAGGGCAGAACACCCGTGTTGCCCTCCCTCCCTGGGCCAGTCCTGGAGAAAGCCGGCTGAGCGACCAAGCCTTCTGCTCTTAGGGAACACTCGGTCTTTCCTTCCAGTCAGGAGAATTAAGGTCTAATACTTTGAACGCGGGGAGCTCTGCCCCTCTGGCTCACGTTCCCTTCCTAGAGCTCTTGGGCTGTCCTGGGCCAAATCCCTTGAGAACCGCCACCATTCCCGCCATTCCTACCTTCGCTTAGGGTAGCCCGGTACTCCTCCAGCGTCAGTCCGAGGTTTTCACCCACTCCAGAGTCCTCCGGCCTCTCCCGGGTCCCCTGAGCCCGGTTCCCGCCACCACTGTCCACTGACTGCGTGTCCACTGAGTGCGTGCGCGCTCTCCGCACCGCCTTTCGAACTCCCCTTTCTTGCCGGGCCCCAGGCGTTCGGGATGCTGAACACCGGTGCCTGCCCCGACCTCTCCACCTGTTCAAATCCTCTTGGGTCCCTGGGAGTTCGCTCCGTCTCTCCCAGTCCCTGCTTAGGTGCCCTCAGTCCAGCTCCTGGCCCGACGCTCCGGGTAGGGTCATCGGAACGCTGTGGGTCGGCTCACGTCGCCCAGACAAACCGACGGCTGCTCCCCGCCCATTGCCGGCGGGTCCAGACTCCTGCTCGGCACCCCGCCGCTGCGGCCGCCGCACCCTCGCGCCCCTTCCCCTCCCCGCCTACCCTTGCGCACCTTCCGGTCGCTTTGGGGAGGCCCAGAGGATCCGCACACCGCCCCCCTACTGGGCTTAGGACGTGACCTCGCCGGAACAGTCCCTGCACGGGTCATTTCTGTGGCCGCTGCAGGGCAGAGCTCGGACCCCGGCGCTCGTGAACTCGCTCTGGGAAGTGGAAAGAGAGGGTTCGAGCGACGAGTACCCTGAACAGAACAGAGTCGCGACCCGAGCCGCCCAGTTCTCCGGGCCAGCAGCCTCCGATGGCCCTACCCCGCCAACCACCCGTCCTGGAGCCCCGGAACCCCGGCCTTGGTACCCCAGCTGACCTGCAGCTCGCGCGCCGGCTCCCGCTGTCTCGGCGGCCGCTCGGGCTCGGGTTCTGGCCGCACTGCTCACCGGCGCCCCCTGCAGGTAGCTTCTAGACCCATGCTGCCCCCACCCCGCCCCGCCGCGTGGGGAAACCGAGGCCCAGAGGTCCATCGGGGACTCAAGGAGGTGTCCCTGGCAGGGCGAGCCCGCGACGGGCCTGGAACGCGCTGCATGCCCAGTCCGTGCTCCCCAGCTTGGCCCTCTCAGGCTCACACCTCCAGCGCCACACCCACTTCCCCCCAAGGGAGTCCTCCCAGCCCTGCGAAGTCCTAGGGGCACCACTCGCATTCCCTTTTCTCCAGGAAGCCCCAGGTTCGCCTCTTCCACAGCTCTGTTGTCCTTCTTCAGAGCTTCTTAAGAGCTGCGCTGCCTTGGTTCCCCCGTGTCACTTCCTCTACCCAGACTTTGGGCCAGAGTCCCTTGTGTTCTTACAACTCCTGGCACAGGATAGGGACCTGACTCCTCCTAAGTCTTCTCCACCCCTCAACTTTCCCAACTACAAAGGGAGGCGGGAGTCGTATTTACACCACAGACTTGGGATCACAGAGCCTGGCCTGGGAGTTCCCTCTCTTCTCCCTGCCCCTGTCCTGGATGTTCAGAATTGGGAATGACCTCATGTCCACTCCAGTCGGGCCTGGAAGGGGGTTCGCCTTTCACTTGCGTAGATTTGGACTAACCTTAACTTTGTTCACAGGACAAACCCCTCAGACAACCAGGACATCAGTGGCCAAGGGTTTTCCCGAACCTTTGCTTCTAGACCCTTCTGAGACCAGTGGGGTCTTGGCTAGAGGCCCAGGATGACTTGCTCAGGGCTAGGCTAAACCCTGGGACTGAGGCCAGGACTGAGACCAAGATGGAGGAAAGACCTCTCAGGAAGCAGCCCTCTGCCCCCACTGCAGGGAGGAGAATGTGGGTGGGAAGCAGGTATGCTAACACCTGTCTAATGTAGGAGACAAAGCAGCCTGAGGCAGTGATGTTGCTTTTGATTCATTCCTGAGGACAAAGCCTGGCCTCCTGTTCCTATTTTACCTTCCCAGCCCCCTAATCTTGTGTTCACTAATGTCAAGGGGTCCCTCCAGATTTCCAAGCAGAGGAGAGTGGGTTGAGATGGGCAGGGGCCTGACCACACTGGAGTTAAACCCAAGACACCTGAGAGTGAGGCTTCATGAGACGCTGGGGGCATTGCTCATCTCTGCCTTCACCTCCAGATGCCTTTCCAACCTCACAGTTGGCCCTATCAAGAGTTTGCACCCCCAACCCATTCCCCAGTTCTGCCCTTTGTTAAGTCTGTCCCTCTCCTCCCAGGGCCCTTGGTTTCCTTAGTAATGGAATCCCCCACCCCAACTACTGCCACCAGGTGGGGACACTGCCCCTGGGACTAGCTGCTGAGTCTGCTTGGGCACTGTAGTATTCCTGTAGGCTTTCCAGAAATTTATTTGTTTCTGCCCTGCCACCCCCTGGAGCTGAACTAGCAGGGCAGGAGGGGCTACGGGAGCTGCCCAGAGAGGGAATGCCTCCCCCCAGGTCCTTGGCTCCCCACCCTTTTCTGGGTTTCCCCCATGAGGTAGAAGTCCTACCACAGTGGGGACCTCTCCTTCCCACTCCTGCTGGAACAATATTCATTCAAATCCTCAACAAACATGCAAGAAATACTGTCTTGAGAGTTGCTTCAAAGGGGCTATGAGGACTCAAGAGGCGGAAACCAACATACAGCCAATTCTGTGGGGGCTCTCTTGCTCCCTGGCCCTTGGTGCAGACCCCAGTGTTTCTCTTCTCTGTTGTTCCATTCTGGGGCCAGCAGCCTTCTGCTGAACCTCCCCACATGTGCCCTGGCCTTGGGCACTGTGGCAGGGTCTTCCTCAGGGAGAGAGGGCTTCATCACATCCATTGTTCTCAGGCTCACAGAGCCAAAGCCCTCCTAATTCACCCATTGGATCTGGTGGGCAGTGACCCCACCTGTAGGCATAGGTACCCCAAACTGGGGGAGCTATGTACTGAAGTTGGGGTGGTCAGGCAGGGCTTTGCCGGGCTCCAACTCCGGAGCTAGCTCCATAGGCTCCAGACCCCATAAGAAGCCGGTGCCAAGGTGGCTGTGAGGGGCCAGCCCTGGCTAGGTCCCAGTCCTAGTCAGTTAGAGGGAGGAGCACCAACCACTCCGTGGTCTTGCACCCTGGCCAGGTCTCCAGGTCTGAAGCTGTTGTCCAGAGACAGCACACTCTGACCCTTGTAGTTCAGTGGTGAGAGGGGTGGCAGGAGGAAGGACTGTTCATGTCTTACCTGTCCTATAGGTTCTCATGACTGTTCCTCCTGGGGGAACCTCTGCTGCTGCTATGCCCCCTAGACAAGGCCCCCGCCTCCTCATCTTAGCCTGGCTGGTCCTTGCTAGCTGTAAGAGCTTTCCTTGGGTGCCAAGGCAGTACAGGGGCCTGAGCCTGGGTCATCCCAGGGGAGCTCTGAGAACAAGTGAAACTCATCTCCAAGTGTAGCTTCTCCCCTTGGTGGGCACAGGGATGCCCCTGGTGGTCCCCAGCTTCTATCTCTGGGCCTTGATTTCCCTGCCCAGGCCCAGGCAGGCTTTGAAGGCTATACGCGTCCACCCTTCCTTCCGTCCAGTCCTGGACTCCTCAGGCCAGATGGTGGAGCCAGCTGGGCCCTCTCCTGCTCCAGAATTCCGTTCTCAGACTACCCACCCCCACAGCCCTTTGTTCCTGCCCAGGATGCACCTGGGTGGCCTCTGGCCCTCATTGTTTGCTCTGGGGCCAGCTGAGCCACATCAGGGAGCAAGACATGCCAGGACCAGGACCATGCATCAAGTAGCACATTGGGAGTACCCCAGGGTGCCCAACTTTTCCTCCTGTTAGCAGGGGATCTCATAGGGCTCCTCAGTGTGAAGGAAGTCCTGAAAAGACAGTCATACCAGAAGAAGCAAACCCACAGCAAACCCAGGGGCAAAACCTGCCCCCATCCTCCAACTCAGCCCCAGGTGAAGATACTGTCTCATGTCTGCTTCTGACCATTAGGGGACAAAGAGCAGCCCACCAGTTGATTTGTGCATCAGTGCAGATGGTAAACAGGTTCTAAGGGGAATAGAGCTCCACAGTGAGAGGTGACAGCCCTCTGCAGCCCTTCATGCCAAGGCTTGTCACTCATTGCCCCCAAAGATTGTCCTATGCCACCTCACACTCTTCCTGCACCCCCAGCCCGAGATCTGCCAGGTCTTCCTTTTCCATGTTAGATATGCCTGGCAAGAGGGGTCCCTTCTTGGGATCACCACCTGGCAGAGGTGGGAACACAAACAGCACTGGTGGCCCAACTGGGGGAGGACCCTACGTGCTGACTCCCACTCAGTGTTCATCTTATCCAATAGAAGCCTTGGTGGGACATGGCACTGCAGTCTTTCTGCAGAGTGCATCTACTTCCTGCCCAGTGGGTACCTGTCTCCAGGCATTTTGGTTCTGCCTCTTCCTAAAAGTCAGGGGCCTTCTAGGGATAACCATCAGCCCTTCCAAGCTCTGTTCTGAGCATGGTGTTAAGTCAGGAGGTCAGCTGGCTTTCCATAGGCCTTTGGTCTGCCTTCATACTCCTCACCCCTTTCTCCTCAGGGTGCATGGCATCCTCTTCTCCTGTACCCTCCCGTGTTAGTCCTGACCTGTTGGGGTCAGAACTCTGAATCCCAGCAACTCCATCCCTCACCCAACACAGAACACAGGGCAGCATGTTTGCACCTTCAGACTATTACATCTGGACCCAAGACAACCTGAAATAATCCAATCCCCAGAGACTGTGAGAAGTATTGGCCCTCTGATGGTGCGGTTAGAGATGGCCACTGGATATCACCAGGGCCCATGGTGCAGTCATCTGGGCCTAGGACCCTAGCCCCTGAAGTTTGTGGTGGGTCTTTCTGGATCTCTTCACCCTCACCAGAATGTTCTGGAACTGTCTCTAAGTCAAGGTGGAAAGGATTCCTCCCCAGTGGTACTGCCCAGAGGCAGGGAGTATGAGCCTTGGCCTGACCCTGCAGGTTCCTGGCTGGTAAACTGGGCTACAAAAGGAACCCTTGGGGATCAGGCTCAAATACTCTTCCTCCCTGGAGCAGGGGTGGGGAGCAGTTGGGAGAGGGCCCATGCTTTCTCTGGGACAGGCCCAGCTGGGTGGGTCAGCTCTTTCTGCCATGCACTGGACTCTCACTAACCACTTCAGCAGAGGACAAAGCCCAGTGTTAAGTGGTAAGTAGGGAGGAGCTGGAGCTGAGTGCCAATCAGCTCATGCCACACCAGCTTCAAAGCTGAAGCACGTGGGCCTATGCTCCAGGCTCCAGAGGTGGGGGCTAACACTGGTCATCCCTGGATGCCATGGCTTTCTGCATCCCTGGAGAATCATGAACACTCTCAGGACACACAACTTTGGCTAGGTAGGGTCCCGGGGACCCATGACCCCAAGGAGTCTCAGTTTTGAGCAGAGTGCTCACCATGGTTCCCAGTGTGTGCAAGTAGTGGCTACATGATTACTCTGCATGTGATAATGTACAAGGTGACAAGACATTGTTGCTGGGCTGATCTTAGGGGATTCAAAATCATTGCATACAAGATGCAGAGGGGGGTGGGGATGCAGCTCAGAGGTAAGAATGTTTGCTTAGCATGTACAAGGTCTTGGGGACAGGGAGGAAAGAGAGAAAGGCTTAATGCAGGTGGTACTTGTTTTTTTCTTCTTTGTGCTTTTATACACCCTGAAAAATCACCTCTAAGATACATTTCTAAAAAAAAAGACAACCTTGGGAGATCCTGATGGCATGTGTCTGGGCTATGCTTAGGGATTACATTCTCAGATGCTGGGTTGGGGACGACTCTGCTGGTGTTTTTGGGGTCTCAGCATCTGTCACAGAGCAGGCTGAACCTCTGGGTTCATCTGCCTCTTCTATCCTGGGGTCTCAAAGGTCCAGAGACTACATGGTAAGGGACTATAGGAGGTGCACCCAAGTCCCCCACTGTAGCCAGGTTCTTCTTACAAGAAGACTCAGTCTGTAGTGCCACTGGGAGGTGTTGAAGGCTAGATCCTGAGGTGACTTCTCAGGAGGGAGCTTCCAGAGATCTGGTTTGTGTGATTCAGGCCTGGGGGGGCGGGGGCGGGCAAGCTAGAAAAGTCCAAGCTGGACATGTTTTAGCAATTTAATACATTCAAGAATATTTACTAGAACAAAATAACAAAGTATCAGTCAGTCAGCAGAAGCCTGTGATCCAGAGAAGTAGAAAGGTAACTGGCCCTTTTGCAGTAAAGCTTGTGCTTGAACGGAGAAGAGGCAAAGTGACTTCATGGAAGCTTCACTGCAAGTACCCCTGGAATAAAAGCACCTCCAAATATAACTTTTGAACACACAAAACCATCTGTAATCAAGGTTATAAAGCTGACAGTGTTATAAGGGTCCTTCTAGAAGAGGCAAAAGCAATGCTTCTGGACCACCTGGGCCTTTATGCCAATGTGGGCAGCTAACTTTCTCAGGCAATGGGGATTTGGAGGTGAGCCTCCAGACAGGTGGGTCTTCCCTAAGTCTATCCTCTGCCCCTGCTAATGCCCCTGATGCTGGCCCTTGGATTCCAGAACAGATAATGCTATCTACATGGACACAGCCCACTGAGTGGCCATCTTTCCCCAAAACTTTCCTCCAGAGGACTCTGACAACCCCCACTTGTGAATGAGCTGCCATGGCTGGACTCATGTCAGCATGGGACAAAGTTGCAAACTGCAAGCCTAGGACAAAACAGCTCCCCATGATACAATAAATTAACAAAAACATGACCACAGATGAGACACCCTGGATGCAGACAGTGAACAGGTCTGAGGGCAAATGGAAGCAGAGGCAGCAACTCAGAAAAATTAAGTGCAGAGACATTTAGAAATGATGATTCTCACACTCACACTTTCTAGCTACCCATCAGCAGAGCAACCAGGACAGGAATAAGAACAGAACTCAGCCAGAGCACTGGGCCAGGCCAAAGGGTCTTCTGGCATGCTCTGCAACTTATGTTGCTTACTTAGCCTTTCCTTTAGCTGAAAATGGGCATTTCACCATAGAGCCCCCAGGGAGGGGCAGCAGCCTGAGCTGCCAGGTTAGGGCACTTAGGCAGGGCAGACAGGCTACCTGGTGCTGGAAAATCACAAGCTAACCACACACAGAGTCCACTTTTTAATAACTACTTTTCTAGGCTCCACAGATGCTTCAAACTCCTAGTCTAGAGCATCATACTTGAATACAGACCCTTGGCCCACAGGTGGACTGGGTGAGCCTTCTGGGTACATCCTCTGTGTATCTGTGTATCTGGTCAGTGGGGCTGCAACCCTGCATCCACTGGTAGCCAGTCTTCCTCATGGTGTCTTGCAGGTGCCAAATAGCTATTTTTGGAAGTTAGACAGGTCTTGATATTGTTCAAACCAATGGCTACGGTGTCAGGCATACGTGAGATATGGGTTCCAAAACAGGACTGTTCAGTTAAAGTCATCAATGGACCACTTCTGAGTAAGGCTTTGGTTCAAACAGCACAGAACTGGAACCTGGGGAAGCAGGGCACAGCAGCGGGGCCATCTCCTCACCGAATCCCTGCTGCTATCTGCCCTGGCCACAGAGGGCATGGTTGCCCTGATGAGGGGAGGTAAGGCACTCTTACATTCCTGCCCACAAGGCGGATATCTTGGCAAATCAGTGGTGATTTTAAATTACACTGTCTAGGCTCCCTAAAATGTGTCCCTTATTTCTCCTACTACTTCCTACTTCACTCCTTGCTCTCACCGTGCTAATGTTCAAATTTTGTGTTTTATTCCTATGCTTACTAAAACAACTTTAACTTTGGTACTAACAGATTAGGAGCTATTTTTCACAATATTGCTCATAATAACATAAACATTTAACTAGGATAACTTTTTATGACCAGTCCTTTTACTCAGAAACTGAAGCCAGAGCTGGGACTGGAGGCAGGTGGCCAAGTGTGAGCCAAAGGCCTCCTTTCTGCTAACAGAAGCTCAGTGGCAGCAGACTTACCCCACTGTGGGCCTCTGGGATGGGAATGCCTGTGCTATGCTTCTTGACATTCTGTTAACTCAAGTTAAAAACTCCTAAACCATGGTAGCCAGGACAGCACTGTGGAAGGGGTGGCTGTCCCACTTCTGTAGTGACACTAGAAACCAGGCCCATGTAAAGGGTCACAGCTGGCTCCACCCCAGCACTAAGGAGCAGACACCTGCCAGGCACCCTTTTTCCTCCTGGTTCTCACCATCAGTGGAACCCACATGGGTGACAGTCAAGAAATTCTGTGGCTAAAGCTTTCACCAAATCCTGGGAGTCCCCCATAATTCAATCCTTCTTCCCAAGTCTTCCCAAAGACAAGCCTCTTTGTTTTTACACACTTGGGCACAAATGGAGTTTGATGCTCTCTTCAGAAGGAAGTCAGCCTTTGTGTTGCGTGCTGTGCCCACAATCTCTGGGTGGACAGGCCATACGGAGGAGCCCTGTTCTTCACTGTGGGCCACATGGCCTGAGTTCTCTGGATACAGAGGCCATGGGTTGAGGCTCACACGTTGTAGGGCAGCCCAGAGTTGCTGAAAGCTTTGGGGGTGCATAGCTAATGGTGTTGGTGTCGCTTGGTGACTGTGGAGGTCCCCAGCCAGTGGCAGCTTCCACTGGTGTGCTCAGGTTTCAAAGTACTTGTAGATCGCCGTCACATACAGCATTACATTTTGCCAATCTGGCCGTTCAGTCCGTACCATCTCATTAATGTCCTGACAGAAAGAAGAGGCTTAGTTAGGACTGCAGGTTACCTCCTGTCCCATCCCAACAGGCTCCTCAACACAGTGATAGTGAAGGATTTTTAGTCTAAGCCTGATTATACAATTCAGGGGTCTGGCCCAGGACATCTCCATTTCTACAAAGTGTCCTGGGAAGCATCTTAACCCTGAGTATCAGCATCATCCCCAAACTGCCTGCTCCTGCTCAAGCCCTGCCTCAGAGCCATATGCAGGGTTGTTTCCCTGCTCCCTGCCACAGCTTACCAAGGCTGGAAGGGTCTCATCTGGTCTGGGGGACTTCCCACTCCACGACACCTGCCTCTCTTCCTAGGCCATTCCCCGTGGGACACTTCTGAGAACCCTTCTCAGTCTCAGGCACTGGCTTGGGAGAACTTTCTATTTCAGGGACTGCCAGTTCCAACACTGATGACCTTCACCATGGGCAAGTCAGAAATCATCAGACACTATTCTTTAACTGCATTCTGTATAATAGTAGTGACTTGTGAGATGGAATTGACTGTATAAGAAAATGAACATGGGGATTCACGGTCCAACCAGCTCCATGCCTCAGTGTCTCAGGATCTACAACTCACTTGTTGCTGCTGAAGAGCAATGGCAGCAAGTCTGAGGACCCTTCCATGGACAAGAGCCCAGAACGTGCTGCTGAGCATGCAGGACCATCCTGCATATCTCAATACAGAAAACAGAAGCCTGTTTACTCAATGCAAGTTTTTTTTTTTTTTAATTGAGATGGAGTCTTGATATGTTACCCAGGTTGATCTTGAACTTGTAGGCTCAAGCAACGTTTTTGCCTACACCTCCTAAGTAGCTGGAACTATAGGTGTGTGCCACTTCGCTAGGCAAGAATCTTGACTATTAAGTTTTTTAGAGTGGTGAAACTGCCCACTTTTTATATATGAGAATGTCACACATGTGAAATATATTCCAGTAATAGGAATATATTTCAGCAACTATAACTTTATCTTCCCCTATACAGCTGAATAGAAGCAACCCTAAGCAAGTGTATTTTTATGTATTTAGAAGATGTATTTGTGATGTGAACACTCTTGTAGTGTAAATATGAGTGTAAATACTTCTGCAAGGTGCATGCAGCTGTTTTAAGTTGGGGTGATGGGTACTCAAGGATGGGGAGGTGGCCTTGGAGGACTGTAGAGGGATTTGGGGGTCCTAGGAACTTTCTTTGGTAGCCCCATGAGGCCCTTTCCTTTTTGAAAACTCGAACTACACACTATAGTCTGTGCCATGGTACAGTACTCAGTTTATATAGTAAAAGCATCCCTAGTAGTAAAAAGCTCTGCTTTGCATTTGGACCTAGTTTTCCCCCTCCCTCCCTCCTTTTTTGTACCAGGGATTGAACCCAAGGGCACTTAACCAGAGCCACACCCTATCCCTTTCTATTTTTCAGAGATAGGGTCGCACTAAATTGCTTAGGGCCTCGCTAAGTTGCAGAAGCTGGCTTTAAACTTGTAATCCTCCTGCCTCAGTCTCCTGAGCTGTTGGGATTATAGGCATGCAACAGCATGCCCAGTTTGACACAGTATTTTGTCCTAGAACGTCGGGCTTGATTGTGACAACAGGACTGTGTCCATTCTGAGCCCCAGCAGAGGTTGGGCAGAAGCCTGAGATGGACCCAAGACTACAAGGTTTTCTAGACCTGTTTCTCTCATGGTGAGTGGCAGTTTCCCACAGCCATTCTGAGGAAGTACAGGTAGCATCACTCTGCCTCTAAAGCTGTCTTCCTGGACTCATGATGCATCCTGCCTCTCCCTCTAGATCAACAAAAGGCACACATACTTGTGCAAGATGTCTTTGAAAGGGACATTTATAAATGTGACATTTCTTTTTTTTTCTGAAACCCAGTATCTCGTTATGGAAGAGGTAATCGTAAGTAACAGTACTGTATGAGGCATAAGGTGCCACAGGCAGCAGTGAGAACCCATATTAGCACCCCACCCAGATAGGACCCTCCCTTGGCCCCAAGACCCTCATGCAGCCACATCATCCAGTGACCACACTCTTCCTAACCAAGAGGGTCTATCTGTGACTTCTCTGTGGGGACCACCAGTGGCTCACCAGTGTGGATTTGATGCCAACACTTTCAGCTGCCTGGAAGGCCAGTGTGAAGTTCCTTTTCTGTAAAAGAAATCACATTGCTGCAACATACAGACAACACAAGGAGAAAAGTGATGTGGAAGACAGATACTCACTTCTGTTTGGGACCAAAACAAACCCATACCAGGACTCTCAAGTCTCCAAGTCTGTACCAAGGATCCTGTGGATACCTCGGGTGGACCCTGCCCATCCTCCTCTCTACCCAGCCTTTTTATTTCCTCACTCAGGAAGGTTCACTTCTGACACACAGACCCTGAGTTGCCTAGATGTACCCAAAAAGCTAGAGAAAACCACCTATCAACAGGTGTTTTGATCCTCCTTTGAGGCTCTTCAAGGGTTGTCTTCAGGGCTGGTGGCGCTGTGGGGGAGATGGGGGATCAGAGCAGGGGTTTTGGGTCTATCCCCTGAGCCTGAGGAGTTTGATGGATGGGATGTCCTAAACCATGGCCTGGGACTGTACAGGGTTGATATTCCTTACCACTTCTGAGATCCACAGTGCAGAAAGGGCCGTGTCCTGAGATGATGAGAACAGCTTCTCGTCTGGGTGGCGCTACCCTGACTGCTCATGCCATAAACAGCCCTTCCTAGCTATTTCTTGAGGCACTTGATCCTAAATGTTGTCACCCAAGGATTGACTACTTCTATTAGGGAGAACATCACATGGAGAACTGTGAACTGGCCAAATGTTCCATAACATTTGGGTCAGGGACTGGTTGTCTTGAGCATCAATGACCAATCCCAGAATGAGACTGAACTAGAATGTAGCTTTCCCAAGCCAGCACTGTTGTGTGCGACCCACTGATGGAAGGAGTCAGCCATTCCATGGTCTGCCTTACCTTATCTTGGCTGTTCAGCTCTTGATATGGAATGTGGGCTGGAAGATATGTGTGCAGGAGTGCACAGAAGGCCAGCCCATCGTTCCAGCTGCTACTGAAGTTTGTAATGTCGATATTCTAAGTGAAAAGAAGAAAATCAAGTAAATGACACATGTCGTGATCCTCTCAGGAGGTGCCAGGGAGATTGGAGAAACCTCTAATATCACAAGGCTTCCAAAACACAAAAGCAAATCCCATGCAGGGTGAGCTCTGGAGTATGTTAGGGGCTGTGTCCCAATTCCGCACTTACTGTTTTAACTGGACATTTTATGATTTCCCCCATCGTTCCCCCTACATGGTCACATGATTTATAAGCTGCTCCATATACTGAGAAATCTCCACGCAGCTAAGGTTGGTCTCTCCAGTGCCTGGCTATGGTACATTACAGACTGCAGAATGTGCGTGATGACCAATGAGGTTTAAAGCATCATTTATTAAAATGGAACTCATTCCCCATTGTTTGCTGAAGCACTTAAAAGAAACACCAAGTCAGTATGCATCTCAGAGTGTGCACAACACAAGAACACTGTCTACCCTGCTTGAGGTGCTGACCTCCACATCCAGGCTGGGTTTCAGTACCACATTGCATTGTAGATCACTACAGTTTCCACTCTCACATGGCCACAGTTGAAAAAATAATTTTAACTCTGGGCTGTGTATTCTCCTTGCAGCCCGAGAGCTACCATTCCTTTCTTTTAAGGGGCCCCTTACTGCCATGTCTAAATGGAGTGTATTTGTAACTACAAAAGGCACATATTCAGAATGTTTATTAAATTGTAGCTCAGGTGGTATGCAGTTCTTTTTTTATTTTTACTTTTTTTTTATGGACATAATACCTTTATTTAATTTATTTATCTTTATGTGGTGATGAGGATCCAGCCCAGTGCCTCACATATACTAGGCAAATTCTCTACCACTGAGCTACCACCCCAGTCCTGGTTGAGTTTTTCCCTTATTTTTAAGAATTCCTTTGAAGATAAAACTACACATTTAAATTGTGGTAATTCACACATTACATAAATGTCACAAACTGAAAAAAAAAAAAAGAGAGAGAAAAGTTCCCCACTTTTCACATCTCATTTATTTCTCTCTTTAGGCACTGAATCCAGGTGGTTGAGTTTTTCCCTTATTTTTAAGAATTCTTTTGAAGATAAAACTACACATTTAAATTGTGGTAATTCACACATTACATAAATGTCACAAACTGAAAAAAAAAAAAAAGAAAAAAGAAAAGTTCCCCACTTTTCACATCTCATTTATTTCTCTCTTTAGGGACTGAATCCAGGGATACACTACTGCTGAATACATCCCCAGTCCTTTTTATGTTTTATTTTGAGACAGGGCTCACTGAGTTTCCCAGGATGGCCTCAAACTTGCAATCCTGCCTGAGTTTCCCTAGTAGCTAGAATTACAGGAGTGTGCCACTATGCCTGGCTCTCACTGTTTATTTCATGCCTCCTTCCACTGCACTGACAGTCAGTTTCATAGGTTAACAGGAAGCCCAACTTTTATTATTTAAGGTAAATCACCCAGCCCCTGAGTAGCATTTCTTATTCCTCTCAGGAATGTGTGAGCCACAGAATAGTGGTGCTGAGGATCCAGCCCAGTGCTGGATCAATACTATTCATAGCTATGAAAATTTTTACAAAGTTTACAAAGCACTTTACCATTCTTAACCCCTCTTTACAAACAGATAGGTCCTCATGCCAAGAGAGGAACCTGAGGCTCAGAGACAGGGTAGGGATGATGGGGACCGATGCACAGAGCTATGATGATGTGTCTATGGAGCCAGTGAAGGTCAGGTGAGGCTGGGCAGCTTCTGGGGAAATTGGCTTCATCTAGCCTTACATCTCAGGGTGGTCCTCTCACAGAGCAGCATGAGCTTCACCATCAAAGCCTGTTTCCTCACCTATGACTGCATGTGTGCAGAATCCAGTGCTCTGGCAGCAGCTGCTCCAAGCCTAAGCCTTCAGAAGGACAGCAGTTTTAAGAGTTATTTCATAGGTTTCTTCCCCTCATTAACCTGACCATCAGTTGCTTCCAGTTTCTCTGATCTAACCTAGAGACCATTATCAATATCACTGCTATGAGGAAAGGCACAACAGTGTGGAAACCTGCCAGAAGCTACAGAGGAAGGTGGCATAAATGGGCAGTGGCTGGGGTGCTACATATGACTCAGTTATCAAAGGGTGCACTTGTCCAGTGTCTGGTGACATCAGCTGTCTCAAAATACTTGTGCCTGGTCAGAATTCTGCCTGCCTCAATGCTGTGGCCCTCAGCCTTCCCAGTCACTCTCCACCAGCATCTCTACTCTGACTTTAAAAGTCACTTCTCCTTGAGGGGTTCTGATGATGTCATGGAAGCACCTCATAATAAACAATGCTTCACAGTTCCTGCCAATTTAAGAATACCCCAGACGGAGAGACAGAAGACAGGCACATATGCACACACATGGATGCCCCTCTTATCACATCTGAATCTCAGGAAGTAGCCAGTCAGGGCAACCAGCTCCATCTGGAAGGAAACTACAACCTATGAGAGGCGACCTGTCAAAGGTGCTCTTCAGGCAGCAGGGAAGGCAGTATAGAAACCCTTGCCCTAAGCATCCTATGAGCAGTATTTCTAATTCTCAGTTACCCCAGAGCAATGCTAGGGATGGAACCCAGGATCTCATGCATGCAAGACAAGTGCTCTTATACACCCAGCCCACTCTAAAGCAGTCTTAAAAAAAGGTTCGGCTCAGGGAAGCCCAGACAGTTGCCCAGGCTACAGGTGGTATGTTGGGTTATAAAAAATCAGGTTAAACTACCACAGAAAGCGTTTCTGCTTTCGGATAGGTGTCTGGGTAAGATTTCCTAATGCTCTGAAGAAAGCACAATATTTCTGAAATAAGTCTACACTTGGGGCTGGGGTCGTGGCTCAGTGGTAGAGCACTTGCCTAGTATGTGTGAGGCACTGGGTTCGATTCTCAGCAGCACATATAAATAAATGAATAAAATAAAGGCCTATCAACATCTAAAATATATGTGTGTGTGTGTGTGTGTGTGTGTGTGTGTCTACACTTGGGTGCAGACAAGAGGCAGGAATGGAATGAATTATGGAAGACAAATGAAGAACAGGCCAGGACTGGCAACATGATCTATAGGACCCAGAGCAAAATGAAAATGTAGAACCCCTTGTTCAAAAGGCAAAGGAAGAAGTTCATTAAAGGTACTGAAAAAAGCTTCAAAGCCCCTCCCTACTCCTCCTAGGACTCCAACTGGTACTCGTGACTAAATGGCTGATGAAAAAGCCAAGGACGTTGGCCTTGTCCTGCAGAGAGCAGGGCAGGAAGCTTTTTAATAACATGTGGAGCTCCCTACGAGGCCAATGGCACTAACTCACTCGAGGTCACATTCATTTCTGGAGGAAGACAAACCTCCTCTTCCTGCCACAACTGCCCTTTCTGCTCCCTGGAAGAGGCTGCTCCAGTAGGGTGGTGGACGTGTTTGGGCTCACTGTGAGGCCCACAGTAGAGGCCTGTGCCCCGGATTCTAGGCTGTGGAAACTTGGGCCTTCCACCTCTCTTCCTCCAGACACACCCAGTTCAGTGGGGGAAAGGAGCTGTAGCTCAGGTACTCACCCCACCTGGAACCTGCAGGAAGAGGAGACTTGTTCAGGACATGCCGCAGCTACCTGTATCAGGAGGAAAGTTGGGCCCCTAGGATTCTAGGTGTGGGATAGTTAACAATTGTCCCTTATAGTTAACAACTGTCCCTTACAACATTTCAGATCAAAAGAAAGTCCAGACTTAGGCAGATTGGCTGGAGTTGCCACATCCCTTACCCTCTGGGACTGGAGAAGAGCCAGGCCAGGCTGCCTGCTTGTGGCACTGCTAAGAGGTAAGTTGGGGGCTGAGAATTCTGAGGTCATTAAGAAGCAATCCATTGGCACCTCTGCCTTCCAGTCCCACCCAAAGGCTCTGTGGGGAAGACAGCACGGTCTTGAACAGGGGTGTTCCTCAGGAAGTAGGGGAAACCTGCAGCCTGAGAGTAGGCCCCCTGCTTCTAATCCTACCAGTTGTTTCATTGTTTTTAATGTTCAGAGCTCACAAAACTAACAAAAAAACAACTGAATATACAAAGGTCTGCAAAGAATGAAGCTGCTTCTCTAAGGCTGAGAGGCATGGTGCTGGGAAAGGTAAGAGAGGAAGATGAGAACTCCTGACCTTCCTCTGCTGAGCTCTTCATCATGTGAACATCAAGTCCCAGTAATACAATGACAGAATTAGCAAGTATCTTGGAGAAAAAATATACCAAAAGGTATAATCATACTGAAATACAAAAGAAACAGCTTTTCCCTTCCCACCCAGTGAAGACTCTACCCACACCCCCCTGCCAGGTGCTGCCACATATGCAGCCAGTTAGAGGGTGGTAGCCCTGGGGTCCTAACCCCACCTTGCAGGTGGCCACCAGAACCAACCTCTGGCCATTTCCTCATGTCTTTGCTCTCACAGGATGGCCTGGAAGCAGCCTGATGTTCCATCCCTACCAGCAGGAATTCAGGCTAAACTTCCTATTGTTTTCTGAATAAGGGACAACATCAGAGTGCAGTTAGGTGAATTTTCCTTGGGACTGATGGTCTTTGCAATGTGTCATTCTACCTCTACCCGTAAGGGCCAAATAAAGTAACAGCCTGGATTTTCTAGACAAATGAAAAAAGCTGAAGATTTTGTGCTTTGGAAAAAACAGTTAAGCACCAATATGAAGCTTGTGGGGTATGGATCAGGGCTGACACATGATCACGGCTCAGTCTTGGGCTTCTATAAAGTGGACTGACCCACACAGATGACAAGTCATTAATCCCTAGGAAACTGCTGCATTTTACACACGAAAGGAGTCTTTTTGGTTTTGTGTCTTTACTGCAGGGAAGGCAGGTGCTATGAAACAGATGGTACCAATGTGATCCAGACACTACAAGCAAGAGCATCACTGGATGCCCCAGCCTGCTTTCCTTTCCTGGAGTGCTGCTTGTCCCCAGTGTATAATGTACCTTATAAACCTCCACCTTTCTGCACACAAAAATATGAAGCACAATCATTGGTCTTTCGGAATGTGGTTCTCTTCCTCCATGCTTTCTTTTTCTGCGGTTTGGATAAGGAATTAAGATAACTATCCAAAATCCCAACAGCTAAAATACTAAGCACTAAGTGGTAGGAAACTTGCTCTACAATCATTTGTCTCAAAGCAATTCAAATGTCATGAGGCAGAGCTTGCCCCCTATGGTAGGACTGGAGGGATGGCACCATGTGGAGCTGTCTTCTGTAGGCCTGCAAAGGTTTTGTGAGATCAGCATAAAAACAGAAGAGTTGTAGGGTCCAGAGCTGTGTTCTTTTTCTAATGGCAAAGATCTTCACCTTGAAAAGGAAGAGGCATCATCAATCCAAGATGGCAGACTAGAGGGAGGCTGCGTTCCTGGTCGCTCCGTAACTCGGGTTTCCAGCAGAGGATATCTGTTTCTTGGTGAGGCAGTTTTTGCTGCTTATCAATCCCTGCTGTTCACTTCATTTTTCTACTGCAATCACCTGCAGTCAGCCAGCATATTGACGCCTTTTTGAGTGCAAATTGCCCACTGTCAGGTGCCTATCATCCGCTATTTGCCTGCCTCTTGCCTGTCCATCGCCTGCCTTTAACCTATCCATCATCCACCGCCCGAGGTTCACCTCCTGATTGTCCATCAGTAGTCCAAACAGTAGACGGCCAGTGGAGCACCAGCTTCCTGCTGTTGCCTGGAAATTCACTGTCACAATACCTGCAGGTTTGATTACACGTGGCTGCCACCATTTTGAGACAACAGCCAGGCCCCATAGGACCCCTGGCCGGACTGACTGTGCCCTGTCTCCAGGATCCCTCAGCCCGACCGATCACTCCCTAACTCTGGGGCCCTCACATCGACTGCTCCCTGCTGCCAGGACCCCCAGACCAAATGACTGTGCCCTATCACCAGGATCCCCAGACCGACTGATTGCACCCAGCCTCCAGGATCCCACAACCATACCAAACACACCCCACCTCCAGGACACCTGCCTGACCAACCGCACCCCAACTCCAGGACCTCCAGCTGACCACGTCCACACCCCGGGTTGCAACTCCCCATTTGCCAACACATTTGGAAGCAAGAGCGGCCATCCTGTTATCCTGGAAGTCGTAGTTCTGATCTTTAGGTGGGGCAAATCCCATCCGAAGATGCCTGCTGGAGACTTGAAGCTCATTGTCAGGTACCTCTTATGCATCAGGCTACTGAAGACTGGGAGGTTTCATTACTATATGATTGTTATACTGTAGATTTTCTTTTTTCTCCTTATTGATCAATTTTAAGTTTTTATTTCTTTACTTGCTCTATTTTCCTTTTGTTTACCTGTTCCCTCAGTCTCTTTCTCCCTTTTCGCATGCTAACTACCAATTTCTTTTGATTATACTCACTCTATTATCTACAATGTCTATATTTTATATATATATTTTTAATCCCATTAACAGCTACTTCCTACATCCCTCTGCATACGCTTTATCCTCCATTAGAAACTACAGACCTTATTGCAAATCTGTTTGTTATACTGTAGATAATAATTGAATTCATTCTGTTTATTATGACAATATTGTTAATGTCCTCATAGGAGCTATTTGGTCTAGGATTGCATAGTGTCTGAACTGGGCACTGCTAATATTGATCTGCCCTTAAAGAAAAGATTTTGGAAACCTATAGGTCCACTATAAGCCAATAGGGGGTAATCTGTAATACCCCAGATCTGCACTGCTAGAGGGGAAGATACATGAACAACATGAAAAAACAAGGGAAGAAAATGATCTAAACAAATCTAGATTCTATACTAATAGAATCCAATGACAGTATGGTAGAAGAAATGTCAGAAAAGGACTTCAGATTATACATGATTAAGATGATTCGGGAAGCAAAGAATGAGATAAGAGAGCAAAATGAAGGCAATGAATGATAATACCGATAAGCAGTTGAAAGAGCAAAAAAAAAAAAAAAAAAAAAAATACCAAACGGAAATCCTTGAAATGAAGGAAACACAATGGAAAGCATCACCAAAAAACTAGACCACTTGGAAGACAGAACCTCAGACAATGAAGACAAAATATTTAATCTTGAAAATAAAGTTGCCCAGAGAAGATGGTAAGAAATCATGAACAGAATCTCCAAGAACTATGGGACATCATGAAAAGACCAAATTTAAGAATTATCAGGATTGAGGAAGCACGGAGATACAAACCTAAGGAATAAACAACCTATTCAATGAAATAATAGCAGAAAATTTCCCAAGCCTGAAGTATGAAATGGAAAATCAATTACAAGAGGTTACAGAACACCAAATGCACAAAATCACAACAGATCCATACCAAGGAACATTACAATGAAAATGCCTAACATTCAAAATAAAGATAGGATTTTGAAGACTGCAAGAGAAAAGCATCAGATAGGTGGAAACCAATACCGATAGCAGCAGACTCTAAAAGCTAGAAGGGCCTGGAACAACATATTTCAAGCTCTGAAAGAACATGGCTGCCAACCAAGAGTCCTATACCTAGCAAAACTAACCTTCAGATTTGAAGATGAAATAAAATCCTTCCATGATAAACAAAAGTTAAAAGAATTTACAAATAGAAAGCCTGTGCTACAAAATGTTCTCAACAAAATATTCCATGAGGAGGAAACGAAAAACAATAATGTAGGTCAGCAAAGAGAGGAACTACATTAGAGAAAAATTCACTCAAAGGAGAAACCAAGCCAAGTTAAAACCAAAAATAAGCCCAAATGACTGGGAATACAAATCATATCTCAATAATAACCCTGAATGTTAATGGCATAACTCATCAATCAAAAGACATAGACTGGCAGAATGGATTAAAAAGAAAGACCCAACGATATGCTGCCTTCAAGAGACTCAACTCATAGAAAAGACATCCACAGACTAAAGGTGAAAGGATGGGAAAAAACCTATCACGCACATGGACTCAGTAAAAAAGCGGGGGTTTCCATCCTTATTTCAGATAAAGTGGACTTCGAGCCAAAGTTAGTCAGAAGGGATAAAGAAGGACATTTCATACTGTTTAAGGGAACCATAAATCAAGAAGACATAACGATTATAATTATTTATGCCCCAAACAATGGTGCATCTCTGTACATCAAACAAATCCTTCTCAATTCCAGGAATTGAATAGACCACAACACAATGATTCTGGGTGACTTTAACACACCGCTGCCAGCAATGGATAGATCTTGCAAACAAAAACCAAACAAAGAAACCATAGAACTCAATAACACAATCAATAACCTAGACTTAACAGACATATATAGAATATTCCATCCATTAACCAGTGGATTCACTTTCTTCTAAGCAGCACATGGAACCTTCTCGAAAATAGACCATATGTTATGCTACAAAGCAGTCCTTAGGAAATGCAAAAAAATAGACATACTGCCTTGTGTTCTATCAGATCATAATGGACTGAGAGTAGAAATCAATGACAAAATAAAAAACAGAAATTACTCCAACACCTGGAGACTAAATAATATGCTATTGAATGAAACATGGATAACAGAAAACATCAGGAAGGAGATAAAAAATTCTTAGAGGTCAATGAAAATGATAATACAACATATCAAAATCTCTAGGACACTGAAAGCAGTACTAAGAGGAAAATTCATTGCATGGAGTGCATTCAAGGAAGGATTGAAAAGTCAACAACTAAATGACCTAACATTACAGCTCAAAGCCCTAGGAAAAGAAGAACAGAATAACAGGAATGGTAGTAGAAGACAGGAAATAATTAAAATCAGAGCTGATTCAATGAAACTGAAACAAAAGAAACAATTCAAAAAATTGACAAAACAAAAAGTTGGTTCTTTGAAAAAGTAAACAAAATAGACAAAACCTTAGCCACACTAACAAAGAGAAGAAGAGAGAAAAGTCAAATTACTAAAATTTGTGATGAAAAAGGAAATATCACAACAGATACCACTGAGATACATAACATAATGAGAAACTACTTTGAAAATCTATATTACAACAAAATAGAAAATACCGAAGACATTGACAGATTTCTAGAGACATATGCCCCTCCCAAACTGAACCAGGAGGACACACAAAATTTAAACAAATCAATATTAAGCAATGAAATAGAAGAGGCCATCAAAAGCCTACCATCCAAGAAAAGCCCAGGACCAGATGGATTCTCAGCCAACTTCTACAAGACCTTCAAAGAAGAACTCATTCCAATACTTCTCAAAGTATTCCAGGAAACAGAAAAGGAGGGAACCCTACCAAACTCATTCTATGAAGCTAATATCACCCTCATATCCAAACCAGGAACAGACACATCAAGGAAAGAAAATTTTAGACCAATATCCTTGATGAATATACATGCAAAGATCCTTAACAAAATAGTGGCAAACCGTATCCAAAAATATATTAAGAAAATTGTGCAACACGATCAAGTGGGGTTCATCCCTGGGATGCAAGGATGGTTTAACATCCGTAAATCAATAAACATAATCCATCATGTCAATAGACTTAAGGATAAGAATCATATGGTTATTTCAATTGATGCACAAAAAGGGCTCGACAAAATACAACACCCCTTCATGCTCAAAACACTAGAAAAAAAAAAGGGATAGTAGGAACATACCTGAACATTGTAAAGGCTATTTATGCTAAGCCCACAGCCAACATCATTCTTAATTCAGAAAAACTGAAAGCATTCCCTTTAAAAACGGGAACAAGACAGGGATGTCCTCTTTCACCACTTCTACTCAACATCATTCTTGAAATACTAGCTGGAGCAATTAGACAGACTAAAGAAATTCAAGGAATATGAATAGGAAAAGAGGAACTTAAGCTGTCACTATTTGCTGATGACATGATTCTATATTTAGAGGTTCCAAAAAACTCCTCCAGAAAACTTCTAGACCTAAGAAATGAATTCAGCAAAATAGCAGGCTATAAAATCAACACGCATAAATCTAAAGCATTTTTATACACAAGCGATGAAACATCTGAAAGGGAAATGAGGAAAACAACTCCATTTGCAATAGCCTCAAAAAAGATAAAATACTTGGGAATCAATCTAACCAAAGAGGTAAAAGTCTCTACAATGAAAACTACAAAACATTGAAGAAAGAAATTGAGGAAGACCTTAGAAGATGGAAAGCTCTCCCATGTTCTTGGATAGGCAGAATTAATATTGTCAAAATGGCCATACTACCAAAAGTGCTATACAGATTCAATGCAATTCCAACTAAAATCCCAATGATGTTCCTTACAGAAATAGAGCAAGCAATCATGAAATTCATCTGGAAGAATAAGAAACCCAGAATAGCTAAAGCAATCCTTAGCAGAAAGAGTGATGCAGGAGGTATCACTATACCGATCTTAAACTCTACTACAGGGCAATAGTAACAACAATGGCATGGTATTGGCACCAAAAATAGACAGGTAGACCAATGGTACAGGATAGGAGACACAGAGACATACCCACATAAGTACAGTAACCTCATACTAGACAAGTGTGCCAAAAACTTACAATGGAGAAAAGATAGCCTCTTCAACAAATGGTGCTGGCAAAACTGGAAATCCATATGCAGTAAAATGAAATGAAACCCCTATCTCTCACCCTGTACAAAACTCAACTCAAAATGGATCAAGGATCTAGGAATTAGACCTGAGACCCTTCACCAAACAGAAGAAAAAGTAGGCCTGAATCTCCATCATGTTGGCTTAGGACCAGACTTCCTTAACAAGACTCCCATAGCACAAGAAATAAAAGCAAGAATCAATAAATGGGATAGATTCAAACTAAAAAGTATTTTTTCAGCACAGGAAACAATCAACAATGTGAAAAGAGAGCCTACAGAGTGGGAGAAAATCTTTTCCACACACACTTCAGACAGGGCACTCATCTTCAAAGTTTATAAAGAACTTAAAAAACTTTACACCAAAATACAAAGAGCCCATCAATAAATGGGCTAAGGAAATGGGCAGACACTTCACAGAAGAAGATATACAGGTAATCAACAAATATATGAAAAAGTGCTCATCATCCCTGGTAATTAGAGAAATGCAAATTAAAACCACCCTAAGATTTCATCTAACTCCAATTAGAATGGCTATTATCAAGAACATAAGCAATAATAAGTGTTGGCATGGATGTGGGGAAAAAGGCACACTCATACATTGCTGGTGGAGTTGCAAATTAGTACAGCCACTCTGGAAAGCAGTATGGAGATTCCTCAGAAAGCTTGGAATGGACCCACCATTTGACCCAGCTATCCCACTCCTTGGTTTATACCCAAAGGACTTAAAATCAGCATACTACAGTGATGCAGCCACATCAATGTTCATAGCAGCTCAATTCACAGTATCTAGATTGTGGAACCAACCTAGATGCCCTTCAATTGATGAATGGATACAGAAACTGTGGTATATATATACAATGGAATATTACTCAGCCATAAAGAACAATAAAATTATGGCATTTGCTGGTAAATGGATGAAGTTGGAAAATATCATGCTTAGTGAAATAAGCCAAGCCCAAAAAAACAAAGGTCGAATGTTTTCTCTGATAAGTGCATGACAATATATAACAATGTGGGGTAGCAGGGGGAAGTGAAGAATGAAGGAACTTTGGAGGGTGTAGAGGAAAAGGGAGTAGGAGGGGGTGGGGATGGAAAAACAGTAGAATGAAACAGGATTACCCTATATATATATATGTATGATTACATGAATGGTGTGAATATACATTGTGTACAACCATAGAAATGAAAAGCTGTACCCCATTTGTGTACATGAATCAAAATTTGTCTGTAAAAATAAGAAATATAAAAAAAAAAAAGAAAAAAAAAAAAAAAAAAAAGAAAAGGAGGAGGCAGCAACATCCTCAGGACTGTGGCCTAAAAGTAGACTTGCGTGTGAATGGGGCTATAGCCATGCTCCTGGGGACTGCTGGGGGGGAAAAGGAAAGCTGAATGTTCTGAGCAAAGGACTGAGGACAGACTGTTCTTTATGAGGATTCATTTGCCCATTCGGTGAATCTACACCTGAGGCCAGGCCCTGGGATCATATCTTGGCTTTTTGTTCTTAAAGAAGAACAGAGTTGGATAGGTGGACCTGACAGTTCAGGGTGGGAGGAAGGCTTCAAAGTGAAGTATGGTTAAACTGGGATCAGAAAAACAGACAGAAGCAGGGGAACAGTGCTGAGTGGGCCTGCAGGTCAGTTGGGAAAGGAGAGGGTGCTACAGAGATGCTTGGGAGCTAAAGCAAACTAGACTTGGTGACAGACTGGACACATGCAGGGAGTGCTGTAGTGCCACGGATGACCCTTGGCTTCTGTGGGCAGAACTGAAATGCCCATGGTGACCTTCACTGAGGCACAGCTCCCTGGAGGTGGGGTGTCAAGTAGAAGAAGAGGTGCATTTTGGATGGAGACACCCAAAAAGGGCCCACTAGAACTGACACAAGGTTGTGAAGCTCACGAGAGGCAATGAGGGGAGAAAGAAAACGTGACATCATCAGTATTCCAGGTAAGGATTATTTAGGGATGGCACAGAGGGCAGAAAGATGCAAAGAGGCTTTGAAACTCTCACAAGTAATGGCCACATCCCAGAGAACAGTCTTAAGAGGACACAAAGGAAGGCTACAGAGCAGGGAGAGGAACTGGAAGGCAAAGGAAGAGTGTTTAAAGGAGGAGAAGGCTGGGGTTGTAGCTCAGTAGTAGACCATTTGACCAGAATGCACCAGGCCCTACATCTGATCTCCAGCACCACACACCAAAATATATATATATATATATATATATATATATATAAATAAGGAGAGAGAGAGAGAGAGAAAGGGAGTAGTTAATGCAGTGTGCTGCTAAGAGGCCAAGAGGGCTTTATAAAAAAAAAAAATCTCCTGAAGTTAGGAACATTTGGGCCTCCATTAACCACAATGAGCAATGGTCCATTAAGGGAAGAAGAGCCAAAAATCAGATTTTCAGAAACCAGAGCAGTACAAAGGTGAATGACCTATAGTAGCAATACAGCTTTCACAAATACATTTTTGACAATGTGTTTATTTCACAAAGGTTGTCTAGAAATGGGATTTCAATTTTTAAAAAGTGTCCTTTTAGCCTATCTTCCTTAAGTGATGACCTGTGAAAAAGATTCACCACTCTCATGACTCAAACCCCCCACAAAATCATGCAAATCAACAAGTTCAAATCCTCATGTTCATGCTCATGAAAATGCCTAGGCCATCAAGTTTATGCATACCTGAAAAGCCACCAAGTCTCTGAAAGATGTCACTTTAAAGAAGCAATGTGTGCCAGGTGTGGTGGTACACACCTGTAAATCCAGTGGCTTGGGAGGCTGAGACAGGAGGATTGTTAGTTCAAAGTGAGGCCCTAAGCAACTCAGTGACACCCTGTCTCCAAATAAAAGACAAAAACAGGCTGAGTATGTGGCTCAGTGGTTGAACACCCCTGGATTCACCCCCTAGTACCCCCGGCCCCCCTACAAATAAAAGCAGCAGCAGCAGCAACATGCACCATTCCAGTGTTGTAATGGTAGAGTTATATGTTCACAGGTCAAACACAAGGTGGCTCAAAAAGTGCTAAATTTTTACTTAAAAATGCAAAGAGTAATGCTGACCTGAAAGGATTAGATGTAGACTCTCTGGCCATTGAACACATATAGGTGAATAAAGCACCCGAAGATGTGCTGCCACACTCAGAGCTCACAAACTAACCTATACAATGAGCACCCCTGCTACACTGAGTGATCCTTACTGAAAGGAGCATACTGTTCCTCAAGTAGAAGAGGAGGTTGCATTAAATAAAAAGATATAACAGAAGAAACAAACACTTGTGGCACAGGAATAAATTCAGCATAAAATAAATACAAATGAAAAGTAAAAGGAAAAAAGTGCCCTTTTGGTGCATAAGGCAAGTCCTTATCTTCTAGGGGTTTCCCTCCTTTAAAAGACTACTTATTTGTTAGATTAACAAAGTGGCTACAGGACCAAGGGTTCTAAGTCCTGTCTTCTACATGGCTAGCTGTTGGGGCAGGTCAGCAGATCTTTTCAAAATAAACTCTTTATTTGAGCCAAACCCGATTTTATTGGAGGGGAAAATGCACACTAATAGACGGACTTTCCATTGTTCACTATTTGCTGGCAATAGTGCCAATTTCCCTAAGAAGGAAACAATTTTCTTTTTAAAATAAAGACACAGGAAACAAACTAGTAATTATAATGCAAGTTTCTTAGTGATAAATTAACATTGTGTAATTTCATTTTCAGGTCAATTTAGGGTTTTTCTATCCTACATGCTATTTCTGCCTGGATCATCTAACATGATCAAAAACAACAGCACTGCTGTGGCACCACAACAAATGTTCTAAAAAGACTATAGGCACTCAACTGGGGAGCTCTGCCCCATTTTCTCATATCAGTCATTCCATCTAGGAAACATGGACTATAAAGTGAAGGGAACAGATGTAGTCTGTTTCGTGGTATATCTGATGTCTTTTTCATCCTCCTAAAGTTAACTTAGGACTTATAAGATTGTGACATACCTAACTAGGTGGTTTTCTGGTTTTCCCTCAAGGCCTCCTGGTGTGGAACAGAACATCACACCTCCCACCCTACCTGGCTTCTCTACCTTTTCAAGGGAAGAATCCTCTGTCTGGCCTTCAGGTACTCCACTCGCAGTATACACTAAGAGTTGTGGGATGGGGTATGAAAGCCAAGAAATAACACAAATTTCCACAAAATAGAGTAGTAAAAAATATATCACAAGATATCTCAAAATGTCTTAATGTGTCTGAAGTTTATTTAAGGGCCATAAAACACACCCCTAAATACCACATGCTCTTTAAATAGCTATTAAGGTTCTGATCTATTTAAGGAAATGCCATTTTTATGGGCACAGGGCAGAAAGCCAAAGGGCATGATTCACTTATCATCCATTTCCTCATGCCCGTTCAGGCTGCGGAGAGTGGAGTCCTCACCAGAACAAGCTTCATGCTGCTGAGCATGAAGGAAACCTCCTGGGGGTCACAGGCCAGCCTTCAAGAGCAGGAGTGAGTTACTAACCAAACCCCATGCCATAGGGCAGGGTTTAGAGGCTTTGTGGGCCCTGGGTGAGGCAGGAGGGGCACCTTTTGTGTGTGTGGTGTCATGGGGGGGATTGCCATGTTTAAAAGAAAGGAAAAAAAAAAAAAACTGAGATGGTTTTTTATCTCTTCTGGCAGTGTTGTTAAACACAGAAGGCCCAGAGGTCCTGGAAGGGATAAAGGGGAACCTGTAGGATGTGGCCTTGGGGATCACTATGCTGTCTCCTTCCTGAAGTTGAGCCAATCTCTGCTCCAGGCCAGGGGAGGGGTGCATCACCAAGTCTAGGTGTTGGCATCTCCGTGATAGAGAGGAGAAGGAAGAAGTCAGGGCAGTCAGCCAGTGAGCCTCTGACAGGGTCTCATGCCCTGGTGGGAGGGGTTCCAATAAGGACCTCAGTTCTCACTGTGTACTACAATCACCTGACAAGTGTTTTCAAGTTTTCCTATGCTCAGCTCCACCTCAGAGAGGCACATACAACTGGTCAGAGTGGGTCTGTGCACCTTTTTTTTTTTTTAAAGATCTTCCTCCAGATGACCTGCTTATTGTATACCCAGAGGAAAGACCACTGATACAAACCCTAAGAGTGTGGGCAATAAATGCAATGGACTGGATCATCTAAAACACATGTGAAATGTGTTTCAATGCTCACAAAAGCACAGCCAGCTCAGCCCAGCTTGGAAACCTGTGAGCTAGATCAAGGGAGAGGATCAAGCACCAGACAGACCTTTCCTGACTGCACTGTGTAACAAGGCAAACTAACAGCTGATGAAGGAGTTTCTCTGTAAAAAGTAATTCTACTAAGGATGAAGGAATGACCAACAGAGTTAGAAGGGCACCATTTGGCAAGAATAACTAATGATTATTGGTAATGATATAGAAACAGACAGCCAGTCCTACTACAAGGACACACATAACTCCACAGTGGAGGAGATTCTATCAAAGTATGACCTGGAATCAGATCTACCTGCCAGCTCTACCAGTTTACACCAGAGACAGCACTATGGGAATATAATGAGCAGAATCTAAAATGTGGGATGCTCTTCATGATACATGATCCAATTCCTTCAAAAATAAACTGCAAGGAAAAAAGAGAGAAGGGAATATATATGAAAGAGACTCAGTCAAATGTAATGTGGGACTCTTATTTGGATCTTAATTCAAGCAAACCAACAGTAACTATGGTTCAACTGTGAAGTTTGAACTCTCATGACAATAAATAGCTATAGTTTGCTTTAGAACCTTCCAGGTGGCAGGGGAGTGGAAGGAACCTGTGATGAACTGCAGCTAGAGAGGTATGTATACGAGGGTTGTTTTACTTTTATCATGTTCAACAAACATGCAATTCAGCGACAGAAAGACAACAAACTCAATTGCCCAAATGTTAAATGAGCAAAAAATCTGAATAGATACTTCTCCAAAGAAGCACACAAATGGCCAACAAGCATATGAAAGATGTTTAACACCACTAATAATCAGGGAAATGCAATTAAAAACCACAATAAGATGCCCCTTCACACTCATTAGGATGCCTATTATTAAAAGAATGAAAAAGGAAAATAAGCTGGGAATGTAGCTCAGTAGTAGAGTATCTGCATGCACAAGGCCCTGTTCAATCCCCAGTTCTGGGAGCCACCTATGAACCATGGGTGTGAACCAAGTGATGTTCGAGTCATTATACAGGGAAGCCTGGTCTTAGGAACTCCCAGTTGGAATCCAATGGTTCAAGAACACCTAATTCAAGTGGCACCCTGTTTGAGCTCACTACTCAAGTTCAAGCACAGCCTCCTTGAGATGGGCATAGCTTGCCAAACATCAATCAAGATGTTTACTTGCAAGACCTCTGCCACACCAGGAAACGAGCACCAAAACAAAACTCCCACTGAAATCTATCCCTGCATTTGATGTACTCCCCCTTAAATAGAGAATTGGGGCCTTTTTCAGTTGTTCAACTCCAGTTCAATCAGGACTGAAAGACCCATCAGGCACTCTGCTTTTTAAATCAAACTTTGGTTTTGTCTTTAATCTTCTACTGATTATTTCAGACTTCATTTTCTCAGATGGTTCAAACCTCCTAAGCAGGAACCTGCTCTCTTGGAATGCTGGTACCCTGTCACCCCAGGACACCATAAAATAAAAAATAAAGAGGGGGAGGAGGGCAGATAACAAATGTTGGTGAGAATGTAAGGGAAATCAGAGCCCTGGTGGAAATATAGGAAAAGTAAAAGAATGCAGCCACTGAGGACAAGTCTAACAGTTCTTCAGTAGGTTAAACAGAGTTACCATATGACTTAGCAACTGCACTCTCAGGTATATGTTCAAACAAAAACCTGTACAGAGATGTTCACAGCAACACTGCCTACAATTGCCAAAAGGGATAAACAACACAAATGTCCACCAATGGATAAACAAACGGCATAAATTTTGTTAAATGTATTTTTTTTCTAATCACAGTTTAAAAAATATTGGCAGGGGCTGTAGCTCAATGGTAGAATGCTTGCCTTGCACATGTGAGGCACTGGGTTTGATCCTCAGCATCACATAAAAATAAATAAAGATATGGTGTCCATTTACAACTAAAAAAATTTTAAAAACATATTGGCAGATATTCTGAATAACTTAACACCCAATAACTACATCAGATAGATCTCTTAAGTAACTAACCTATTGTGGAATGTTTATTGAGAAGTTATACTGCTTAAATTCAGAGGATTCACAAAGAATTTTTTTTTAAATTGAGAATGTGTTATAGCCCTGCTTTAAAAAATTATTAAAAATTATTAAGCTGCAGGGTATCAGGCAGCTTCCTTCACCACAGAACCTCTGTTAACTCATAAGGAACCTAATACATCATCCCCTGTGAACCACTGTTCCAAAGCCCAAGGGAGGCTGTCCCTTTGAGAAGCAGCAGCCCTGTTAACCACAATGTTGCTCGATTGGCTCAAAGCAGCAAGCATATTTCTAGGATATAACTTCTAATATATTGAAGTGTCACAAAAACAAAACCTAAGATATAATAATATGTTTTGGGTTTAATGTACTATAACTTCATTTTAGTCAAATGAATCTCTTTTGGGGTGACAGTTCAGAATAAGTCAGGAAATGTCACTCTGAAAACTAGGTGTCCTTTTGTTTCCCACAAACCTCTCCAAAGGCAGAGCTGACACTTCATGGAGGAGCATACAGGAACCATATCAGCTTTCTGGGAATTCAGGAAACTGTTCCCAGTAGGAGAGGGGTGTCTGGCGAGAGCCTCTGGCTGGGTCACCACTGATTAATGAACTTGGGGCATGTTGTGAGCCATTTTATTAGCAGCTTAGGAATTGGTTCTGTCTTTTCTAGTTAACATTTCCACAGATTTAGTTTAGCTCTCGCAGGTGTTATTACTAAGTAAAATGCAATTTCAACTACAGAGGACACTTATAGTGACCCTCAATCAGCATTTACCCTGGTGTGTGCTCTCGAAAGGACTTGGGCCAAGAAGGAGACAGGCAGGGGGTATGGAAGTCATGGCCTGTCCTAACAACCAATAGATTTCTCAATCTCTATAAGAGAATAGGCATGTTTGAGGGGAAGAAAAATATCCTTAGAGGAATTTTTTATTTTATTCTCAAGAAAAGGGTCACCAATTTTGTGTTCAGGCTCTGAGAGATGGATGTGAAATCTGGATAGTAAGGGTCCTCCGGGCTGCCCAAACACAAT